>NW_026900755.1:1820000-2193899 GCF_033783945.1 Neopsephotus bourkii | reverse complement strand
TTCAGTTGGCAAAGCATAAGATGGATGTTTGTGGTTAAGTTCAGATTTCACTTCAACATCCTGAGACTTTTGGCCAGTAAAGTAAAAAATACTATTGGAAATATGACAGTTAAATCCACTGAAAATCATGACATGAGATAAAACTCTCAATTCTTTCAACTCCAAATTCTGAGCAGCTAGATCCCCAAAAGCTTCTCCCTTCACATCCTGTACCTACTCCTAATTAATACTATGTATAGAAACAAGTTGATTTCTTCTTGATTAGTTAGTTCCTTTCTGCTGTGAAGGCATTTTTATCCAAAATCTGCATTTCACAGCCCATCTAGTGAGCACAGGTAGGTTGTCTTAATGCCCGAGATTAAGCCAGCCCTTGGAGAGGTCAGATTCCAACAAGCGTATCCAGACTGGTACTTCAGATGTCTCTGGTATATCTCCAAACAGAGCCCTGCCCTAGTGAAGTTCTCAGCCGATGACACATCAGTGGCAGCACCATCAAGTTCTGTCCACTCTATGGACAGGTATTCCCTCAGATTGCCTTCACCTTGCTATTTTCTACTAACAGATCATCCTTCAGAGAGCCATTTCAGTCAGAGGAACATAGGCTTGAGAGGATCTTATGCAGGTACCAAATCCCACCTCTGCTGCTGCAAGTACTCATTTTTAATAGAAATTTACCTATTCCATTGCAGAGTTTGTAAAGATCTTTTGTCCCCATTATGCTCATTCCAGAATACCTAGGGACAGATCTAATTCCTAATTATTATGCAACCTTATTTCCAGCTTAAATTTTGTTTACAGCTATTTTCTGACAGTTTCTTTTTGTGGCATTTCCATTCATCTTAAATACCCACATCTTTCGTTTTAGAAGCTTCTTGTAGTTTAGTCAAAAATCTTCGCACACCTCAGCCTGCACATTGTGAGGCTAAGGCACAACGTTCCCTTCCCTTTCTGTCATCAGAAATATCTGCTGGGAGGCTGTCTCGTCTGACCAGCCTTTCTCTACACCTGTCCCAGTTTCACCCTAGAAGTGCAAACTATTGCTATGTACTATTGCTGTACATACAAAAAAACCAAAAAAACAAACACAAGCCTGTTGCATGTTGCAGCTAGTAATTCCTTCATCTGCTCAGAATTCATTTCTTGAATAATTAAAGCAAAGCTCTTTCTAGGAATATGATTCTAAAACATATCACATGGCAAACTCCCTCAAATACCAGCAGGTGCCAAGCATTCCTGATGACATGTAAAGAATGCTATTGTTGTTTAGAACCCTGTTTGTGAATTAACTCCATGGCTTGGGAGGCTACAAGAGATTTTTTTGTCTTAACTAATTACTACTACTGAACAAGGTCCATAGCTTCACTGTCATTTACTGAATAATGGTTCCCAAATCCAGAAACCTAACACTGCTTTTGATCTTACTTTTTGGTTCTTACTGTATAAAATTATTTCAAGGCTAAAATGTACCACAGAAAATCATAAAATCATAGAAAAGTTAAGGTTGGAAAGGACCTTAAAATAATCTAGTTCCAACCCTTCATCACAGAATGACTTGTTTGATTTAAAATATGCATTTTCATTGTTTAAAGCTGCACAATTATGTTGAAACTGTATGATACAGTTTCAGATGCTGTCTGGTGTATGTTCTCATGAAAACACAGTTTATATTTAATTTCATTTTTCATCTGGAATATTTATTCATCAGAGAGTCACAATTTCCTCAATATTACCTTGACACTGCAGAATAAAGACCCAGACTTTTAGTGTGCATTAACACAAATAGACACACAAATAATCTTATTGTAGTTATATGCATTCAGAAATTCCAGAAACAACTATGAACAGAAAAAAACCAAAGGAAAAAAATCATTCTAGGTTTCCTGTCTCTTCAAGGTGAACAATAACTTGGGTTAAATTTTTTTACTATTTAAAAACTTTAAGACAGAAAAAAAAAATCCTCAAAAACATTTCATGGTTACCTATTTCAAGATCAGGTATGCAGCTTGGAGGTGCATTTCCCACACCTCTGGGAGCTCAAAAGTCAATTAAATTAGGAGATCGGTGTTATTTTACAGCTATTAAAAACAGAGAGGTTCCTTAGAGTACTTTAAGAGGAGTGTCCTCCTTGTTTAAATAGCCACATTTGTGCAACCAGACATTTCCAGACAATACGGCAGAGTTTTGGATCATTCCTCAGGGCCCTATCTTGGCTGATGCCGGAGCTGTTTCCTCTAGGTGTTACATGTTTGTTACTTAGCCCCTCACCCACTGTATTTTGGGATCATAGTATAAAATTCTCATATATTATCCAGGCCCAAAGATAAATGGATTTTGGTTTCATGCTAACACAGTAACTAAGAAGACTGAAACTGCATAGAAGGAGGTGCCACTTAACTACATTTGCTTATTCTTGCACTAGCATTCTCCTAATTACTAGGCCCCAGCAGTTCAAGGTGGTTCTTTTTTAATAAGGATGTTCTGGCTCTTTATTCTAAGTCACTGTTCAAGAATGGAACTAAATGAATGAGACACTCAGTAATATGGGATGGGTTTCTATTATATTAGAATATTAAACTAATGCTTGAATCACTTTTTAATCACTGACAAAGCATGCAAAAGAAAACTCAAAATACAGTCAGTAGTTCAACAACTACTTGAATGATTTAGGGGGCCTATAGGGATGCTGTGGAGGGACTCTTCATTAGGGACTGTACTGACAGGACAAGGGGTAATGGGTTAAAACTTAAACAGAGGAAGTGTAGATTGGATATAAGGAGAAAATTCTTTCCCGTTAGGGTGGTGAGGCACTGGAATGGGTTGCCCAGGGAGGTTGTAAATGCTCAACCCCTGGCAGTGTTCAAGGCTAGGTTGGACAGAGCCTTGGGTGAGATGGTTTAGTGTGAGGTGTCCCTGCCCATGGCAGGGGGGTTGGAACGAGGTCCTTTCCAACCCTAACTATTCTTTGATTCTATGATTTGTAGTTGTCTCCTTGGCCACAATGATCTGTCAGTAGGCCTGTGAAGGTGCCAAAAAGTTACAGAATTGAAATGCACCTAGTTTCTCAAATGGAAATTGTCAGTGTCAAAAATAAATGTAGAAAAATATCTCATCTCATGACTTATGTAACTGTAAGAGCAGTTCTGTCAAAAATGATACATTTCCTCATGGTAGTTGTACATCACCAAAGATGTATAACATCACTATACATGTATTCTAAGAAAAAAACACCTCAAACACTGACAGATTCCCAAGCTGCTGTCCTACAAAACCAGCTGTTAATAGATTGCACGATCAAAGATAGCATCATTAGTAGGTTGCATGATCAGAGATGGCATCATGAGCTGAACTATTTGTTTAGGCATCAAGCACATCATTATTTTTTTCCTTTGATTCTTCTTCTACAGAGTTAGTGTATTTTTCTACTTTCAGCTTTCCTTTTTTAGGTAACAACATCATACAAATGTCTTCTGAGTTGTTTTCATCAAAGCTTAAATCTGTCAGCACATGTATTTTCCAGATTTAGTGATTCTGTTTACCATTATTAAAAGAAGACAGTCCGTCATCAGCAAAACAGAAACAATGCAACAGGAGCAATTTCAGTAGAGTTAGAACATACAACAAATGAACAGAGTAAACAAAATGACATCTATTTCACAAAGAAGAATTAATTCCCCAGATTTGCCTTTTTTTCACTAGCTATTGTTTATATCTTAAGAAGTTCTGTAAGCAGAACCTTCTTCTTTCCCCAGAGTGGGTCATAATTTCTGAATGACAGCTAGTTAAATAAGCTTTTGGGTTTCCTTAGCAACAAGCTTACCCTAATATTTATTGCAAAGAGACCTGACAAATTCATGAAGTTATTTCTCCTTCCTCAACCTTCTGAGTCAACAAGGTCAGCTTGAAGAGCTGCTATATTTTTTAGCCAACATTCTTCTCTTTGCAGATCACGTTTACATGAGGTAAGACAATATTAAGATGCGAGACATCAGCTCTCCTTGCCTTTCCTCATATAATTTTTCCTTAAAAACTGAACAGCATAGTCTACAATGACAATAAAGTTATTCTGACAAGAAACTAGGGGAAAAAAAAATATGTAGACAGCAACAAAGGAAAGAAACCTAAAAGGTATGCCAGAAGGTGCAGACCCCACACTGCAGGACAACTTTGCAAGTACCACTTAGTTCATGATACACACCTCAACTGCAGTAAAATGCAAGAGCGCATTCGCCTCTTCTCCTTACACATGAAACTTTAAGATAACAGTAAGGATTTAGTCCAGTATCAGTCACTTGAATATATGGTAATCAACTGCAAGAAACGATTCTTATTATAATTTTTAATAATTAATTCTTTAAATTCCTCTTTTGAGGAATGATTTTCCAGCCACCAACAGACTTGGACAATGGGTGCCTGTAGAACTGCGAATTACTTCTTATAATACTTCCTTAGAATCCTGGTAAAGCTGTCTTAAGTTTACATATTACAGTTTCTTTGAAGGAGAGACTGCAAAATAAAATTAATGCTTATAGTTTATTATACTACAGGAATACCTCTGGACTAGCACTCAAAGCACAACCAAATTACTGAGGCTGTTAAACAGAGGAGAGGAAAGAAAAAAAAAAACAACCACACACACAAAACACTTGGAAGCTAGGGCAGAAGCCCACAAAGTTAAAGTTGCTTGCATGACCTTAATTCATCTCCCTTCTATCCTGGACAGAAAATGCTAGGAACCTTACCTGCAGCCTCCACTACCAGTATCATAGCAATAGTTATTTGCAATGTCAGCATTACAAGCAAAGATACCCTGCTTAGAAGAGATTATGGGAAACTGAATACCAAGATCATAAATTGCTAATGAAATATAAGAAGTTATTAAAAAAAACCAAACAACTATTTGAATGATTTGTAGTTGTCTCCTTGGCCACAATGATCTGTAGGTACAGCAGTGAAGGTGCCAAAAAGATACCGAATTGAAAATCTGGTATGCATTCTTTACTGCCATATCCAATTTTTAAAATGTGATCTTAATTGCCAAGAACGAGGGGGGGAATATTACATGCATTCAAGTTTGTTGAAAAGAGATAATTATTTTTTATCCATCATACGTATGAAGAAAAAGTGCCCTAATACTAATATAATTGATATTTGGAACTAAACACTAAAATGACAGGTCTTGAAAACCATAATTTGCTACCCATTTGCCTTGATGCTTAAAAGCCTCCTTCACAAAAGATCATTTCACTGTTTATCCTACTGAGCATTTTAGTTCTACAGAGCTGAGCTGCAGTCTATGAAGATATTAAAGTAAACATAAGGCAAAGAAATGCAGATGATCAGATAACAGTAAGCAGAAGGTTCATTCTGTGCCCATTTTTTTTTAGGTGAGTAGCAGGTTTCCCATGCGCTGGGCCCAAGCCCAGAACTGGGAGACAGAAATGTTTCTTCCCTTTTACATCTCAGCAAAAGGATTTAACATTTTTCACCTCGAACTTCACTGTGGGCCTTTCAAAAACTGAAACTCACTCTACTGTGGTAACAGGACCCAGTAGGTGCTCTTCATTAGCCTGATCAAGTTAGTCAAAATCTGTGGAAAGATTTTAAATAAGTTTACGGGGCTTTGGGTCAGCAAAACCTAAGCAAAGATGCAGCTTATAGTAAGTAATCCTGCAAAGAGTGTCTCTTCCTTCACTGAGTTCATGAAGAGTTAAGGACATCAGGTCCTTGATCTCTGACTAAGGCCTACGATCTTTTAAAGGAATATCAAGTATGCTTAAAAATGTCAATGGGTTTAGTAGAGGCTGGACTGAAATCCTTTCAATCTATGAAATTGTCAAATCTTTTCCCTTATCCATTTATCTATGCTAGACAAAAGCAATTCAACCTCCTACATACTGGGACTTGTTTCTGAAGTATCTAGCAACCCTATTCAGGATCTTTAGAACAGAGTTGGTTTTGAATAGTATTCTTTCTGATGGGGCAATTGAAATTTTTAGTCTGAATTCAAAAGCATTGTCCTCATGAATATAAAGATAAAAGGGATATAAAAATAAACACATCTGAGGATATTTGAGTTATTTAGTAACCTAGTACTAAGATTTCATTTTCTTACCTTTCCATCTCCAAAACCTGCTTCCATCACTTGGACTAAGAACAATACCATCAAAATCCTCAGGAGTGCTCAGAGAAAGGTGTGAATGAGAACAGCAGAAACAAGTGTTTTTCTACTTGCAGTAGATTTGAGCTCACACTAACCAGTGCAATCTGCCCTGCCACAAGCCATTTACAATCTACAAGTAGGGTTTATTAGCTTGGGTTTAGCCTGGCAGAAATGCAATTACAGGGGCAGAATAACTGCCTGCAGTCTGTTGGGAAGACATATGCTAAATATCCAAAGTTTCAGGAAATATCCTAGATCTTAATAGCTCTGCAGTTAGTGTGGTTGAGGAAATGGGTTCTTAATTTGTCTGGCTCCAGCAGAACTGTTTTTCAGGTTAACTGAGTGGGCAGTGGTTATTTACAGGAAACACTCCCTCCTTCAGAACTGAGAGATTTGCCACAATTAAAGAAGGCAGCCACAAAGCAGATCCAACATTTAAGATCATGATGTTATGACTCTTCCTCACTTTGCCTGTAGTCAGTGACCCAGGAACACAGGACCTTCCTCAATACCACCTGGCCTAGGCTGGTTTGATAGCAAAACTGGAGTCAGCTTTAATTTGTGAACAGGTGATGCTAGGATAGCCAGACAGTGGACCACCCAGATAACAGACCAGATGCACCCACTCTGGTTTAGCACCTGAGCAAGAAATCCTGCTGCCCCTGCCAGCATAGATCTGCAACCCAAAAAACCCACCACATGTAGCTGGCTGAGCACGAGAGACCTTTGAGTCAGGAGGACTGCATTTAATGTGACAACTTTACTTCATCTAAAGCTCTCCGTTGCTCTTTTTCTGACCAAAACAGCACCACCACTTCCTTCTTCCCTAGAAATTTTTCAATTCAGTTACTTATGTGCATGTGAGAGCAGGAATGAACCCCCACTGTGCTGGGGCTTCAGCATGCACAGGTTTGTGGGAGCCCACAGCATTGGTCGTCTTGCTCCTGCACGACCAGCTGTAAGGGACTGGCCTCTGTCCAACCTGGCCTTCAACACTGCCAGGAACGGAGCATTCACAGCTTCCCTGGACAACCCATTCCAGTGCCTCACCACCCTTGCAGTAAAGAACTTTCTCCTTATATCCAATCTAAACTTCCCCTGTTTAAGTTTTAACCTGTTACCCCTTGTCCTATAGTCCCTAATGAAGAGTCCCTCCCCAGCATCCCTATAGGTCCCCTTCAGATACTGGAAGGCTGCTATGAGGTCTCCACGCAGCCTTCTATGCTCCAGGCTGAACAGTCCCAACTTTCTCAGCCTATCTTCATACGGGAGGTGCTCCAGTCCCCTGATCATCCGTGTGGCCCTCCTCTGGACTTGGTCCAACAGGTCCATGTCCTTTTTATGTTGAGGACACCAGAACTGCACACAATACTCCAAGTGAGTTCTCACGAGAGCAGAGGGGCAGGAGCACCTCCTTTGACCTGCTGGTCACGTTCCTTTTGATACAGTCGAGGATACGGTTGGTTTCTGGGCTGCAAGCAGACACTGTTGGCTCATGTTAAGTTTCTCATCAACCAAAATCCCCAAGTCCTTCTCCGCAAGGCTGCTCTGAATCTCTTCTCTGCCTAACCTGTAGCTGTGCCAGTGTTCTTGAGTGTCTGACATGGCAGGGTAAGCAAGAATGTGGGCTGAAGTACAAAACACCAGACGATCCTTTTCTTCTCACTTTGCCTGCCCAAGTTATGCTGAAAATAATGTACTGTGGTATTTTTCACAGGAATCTAATGAAAAATCCTTTTTCTTTCAGCTATGAAGAATGTGTGGGGCCAGGAGCAAGACAAATGTATGTGCCCGCAGATAATCCTCCCCCATATTCTGTTACGGACCCTTGTCGAAGAAATGAAACATCTATAAACATTGGCCTGGAAGCAGCATGTGGGTCTGCATGCAGTGCAAATTGTCCAGTCAGGCTGCAGAACTTGCAGCGGCCCACTTCTTCCATCTCTTTGTCACCTCTCACTCTGGGGGCTACTTCTCGATACGAGACAGTGGTGCGTCAACAGAATACCGCCGTATCACTTGTTCCAGTAGAAATGCTGAAAAATTCTTCTCCTACCTATCAAGCCATTCTGAATCAGGTCATATAATTAAAGTGGCTCTTTCCTTCAACTCTTCTGAAGAACCAACAGAACCCGTTTAAATGGAAAAATAAAACCTTTGAAAGTTTTACCTATTTTATATCTTTAAAAAGGTTGCAATGAGATTTTATCTTTTACAGAAAACTTTGGAAGTTTACCTAAATTTCCCTTTTTGTCTTCAAAGTTCTGTGACATCTCACAGCCTCAAAGAGAAACAGTGACAATCTGTGTCTGATCTTTTTGAATCATTTCAAAACACAATGAAATCAGCCACTCTTAATGTAGATATGTGCTACCAGGTCAAGACTACTTGTTGATTTTATGATACTTTGCATGTTTTCAAGCAGCAGGAATAGTATGTTGTTGTCTTTGTAGTACATTTCATTCAGTGTCTTGGCAACAAGGCATTTTAAAATAATTGTTTGCCTAAATATGTATTTTGAGTAGACAGAGGCACTGCCTGCAAAGCATGACTAACGGTACCATACAGGAGAAAACGAAGAATATTATTTTGGCATTTTTTTCTTTGGAAAAAAAAAAAAAAGCCTGGCCAGTACCAAGCTTTACAGACCATTGCACAGCCTGCTCTAAGGCTTCCTCAGAAGAAACCAGCACCAAGTGATGACAAGGTGGCAGCAGATCCCCAAAACACGAACTGGCAGAAGTACAGAAGCTGTACTACAGCTGTGTGCAGGCCTGGAAGCTGCATGCCCTACACAGGAACCTGCTATTGCCAAGGGAAGGACATTGTGTGGAATCCCAGAAGATGCTTCATGTCAATTCCCATGCATGACTGCATTTTCAGGCACTAACTGATCTCTTTCTTCAGTAAGGAGCCTGTTACAAAGTACCTTGGCATCTAGTAATTGCATTAGTATGATGTAAATAATAGATGCTGGACTTGGCATCCACAGTAACAGAGAACCTCACTTTGTGCAGAAACCTCTTTTATTAGGCATGATCCTTTCCACTGAAATTTTGCTACCCACAAATCTTTGTGGCCTTTGTTCTTAAGCCTGGACTTCTCACACATTCATTTGATAACTGCATACAAATTGGAGATCCACGCTAGCTTGAACAGCAGAGGTAAACTGCAAATGCGAGAGTTTAATCTTGCGTGGTACACAAGAATCATACCCCCACATGAGGACTAAAATCCACCTTCAGCCAGTACTAGTTAGTAGAGCTATCAGAGGATCATCGCCACTGATCTCTCTGAGGTATTTTTACTGATAGATAAATAAATAATAATAATTTTACACTGATAAAATGGACTTCAGTTTACTACCCCCATTACAGAATATGTAAAAATTAGTACAGTAAATATGTAATTGTGTTTAAAAGGAAGCATCATCCAAATTATTAAAATTGCACTTAGATTTTCTGTAAATACCAAATAATTTTCAACTATAATCATCGTCCAACATTCCAAAGATTGACACAATTATAATTAATACTTAGATGGAAACTAATTATATGGTTCTTACTGCTGTATAGATTATACTATTACTGAGTGGTATGCACATTATGAGATAAGGTAAGGATGCATTTTTTGCTAAGTAGAGGAGAGTGGATATGTGTTTTGCTAAAATAAGAGAATTCTTTTTCATTTCGGCAAGATACTCAATATTCTCAGGATACTATACCCAAAATAACAACAACAAAACTCACAGTTTAGCATTGCAAAACTGCTGGCAGGGATTTCCAGAATGTAGGCTGTATTTCACATTTGTATCTTTAATAGAACTATTCCTCTGTGTAAAGTACTAGTGTACACAGTTTTGTGGTATGCAAAGTATCCTGCAATGGGAATCAAAACTCTACACCACCTATTAGGGGTGAGAAATGAAAACCAGCTAAAAATGTACCAGTCATTTTACTGGCAGGAATATAAAAAGTGGAGGCAAGTACAAGGGTTTATTTATGCAGGATAGGCCATGCTTTCATAGCTGTGTCTTCTGCAGTTCTTGGAGACCTGCCTAGAACAGGCTAAGGCACTGAGACCAGACCTGCTTACTTCAGGTTGCTACTGGGGAGGCGGAAGGAGAAATCTAATAAGTATTAGAAGGCGAATGTGATTCCCCCCTCCAAAAATTTGAGTGTTTTACTGTAACATAGCAAACCTGAAGGTTCTTCTGAAGACTAACACAGAGGGCTTTTCACCTCTGTCAGGCAAGCCTCTGTTCTGTTATATATGCTTACAGTTTCTGTGCATGTTGGGAACTCCTTTCAACCTGTTTGCCTTTTAACTTGATGGGGATCTTACGCTATTCTGCTAACTTTCTATCTGTTGTTTACAAATTAAGCTGCTTTTAAGTAGTCCTCATGAAAATAGGGGATTTGTATTTTACCTCATGATAGAAATGCATTACTAATATTATAGAAAAATGTAAGTCTTTCTTCACTTTATAAGTTAAGCATCCTTAGAATTGTGATCTACATTGTATGTAGCAGCATAGCTTACAAATAGCCATCTACTCCCTCTTGTGGTATACCACATCGTAAAGTCAAGCCGCCTAGTTTTGTTCACAACGAGGGACCAATACATCAAAATTTGGAAACCAACCAAAACATACACTTCCATACTGTAACATTTTTTCCAAGTTAGGACTAAATGTGTATGGCATGTCATTCATTATGAAAAAGTCTTGAAAAAACAACTGTGATTTTAAAGTAGAATGCGCTACCTTGAGCGGTATCTTACTACTACTCTACTTGCAAGAGTAGCTTAGAATTTTCTGCTCGTTAATCTTTTTAACTAGGTGATATCCAACAAAGTTGTAGGGAAGAAGGCTTCTAAATCCAACCCATATACCTCTGCAAACAGACAATGCTAGAAAGAGAAGTCCACACCTCTAAAGCTGCTCTAACACCTTCCAATGCTACTACTGGAAAAGTGTTAAGATTTCTTGTAACGATGCACAGAGAACATGTTTTCATTTCTTGGAAAATAATTAAGATCCTGGATAAATCTGAGTACAGTTGACAAGAATGTTTTCTGATGCCCCTTTTAAGAAACTCCTATCTTTCTATCAGATTATATGGCTTTGAGCAAACTGGTCTAGTGAAAGGAGTCCCTGCCCGTGGCAGAGGATGGGAGCTAGATGAGCTTTAAGGTCCCTAACCCTAACCAGTCTGTGATTCTATTGTAAACTGTCGCATAATTTTAATACAAGTGCTAAAACAGGTTTAACAAGGGCCTCTCATGCATTATATCACTAGTATCAGAAAGAAAACTTTGGATATGCTGTTTCTTGCTATGTGGTAACAGTACTGTATTTCTGTAAACTCTTTTGCTTCAATTTTTAGTGTACTGATCTTTACACAAAGCTTTTAGTAAAGAATGTACGTGTATTTGACACCGCTTCTGTGCTTTCTATTGTGTCAGTATCACTTTGGTATACTACCCATAGCCCTTAGCTTCCTGTTAGTTGGGCAACTGAGCAGCTGTTGACTACACAACATCATGCTTCAGCCACTTACATTTGGATCTTACATTTGTCAGAAATCACAGGAATAAGCAGCAATAAGAGCAGTCAGGTCTCTCATGCTCAGGGAGAGCAGTAAGGCAGGATCAGCCCAGCTCAGCAAAAGCAGAAAGAGAAGACCCTGCAATTCTGCTGCAGTGAAAATTATTACCCTTGAAGTACTCTCAGGCATTTCAAAAAGCATCAGAAACCCTCACAAACACATTCATTAGTAGCTCTGAAAATTACTATGGTCAGAAGACTGGAAAATGGCAACATACCACCTAGGAAAAAGAGAAAAAAAAAAAAAAGGAAATGACAGGCCAATATTCCCAGAAATATTCAAACAGATCATTTGTTAGCTCAGCACAGTGAGTAACAGTGTACTTCCTAAATGGAAACCACATCAAAATGATTTAACTGGTCACAATACAGTCTGACAAACCATTGCGCTTCTTAAACTGGTTAAATACTCTCTGCATAAAATTATAACCACAGACTTCTGTAAATTAAAATAATAATTATCACACAGAATGCTCTGTGTTACTTTTAAACAATGCATCAGTTGGGATCACCTATGCCCTAATGAAAATACTGAGTGCTGCTGGTTTTCAGAGCTTTCAAAGAGAATGGGGACCTATTAAAATCGGCAAATTACATTAAAATAGGAGAGGCAGGAGTATGAAGGAGGGCAAGGCTGAAATTTGAAGAGACAGAAATCGCCTGGAAAGAACAAGGTACACTTCAGTGAAACAAATACAATTCCTGCACTTGAGAAATGCAGGCACAAATTCACAAACACACAACACAAAGCAACCTGTCAGACTGCAGGAGAATGTTTAAGAACTACACTGAGACCAACAGCAGCTAACTAGCAGCCAGTAATGTCACACTTCAAGGAAAAGAAATGAAGAAAAGCAAATAACTGCAGCCTAGACATATAAACAACACTATTTGTCCTAAATCATTCAAAATAGCTCTCCACTCACTACTGCTCCATTAGGAAACAGAATCCAGGCCAAGGGTCTACAAGTCAAGGAGGCTGGCAAACCTCACTGCCTAGAGTAAAGGAAAAAGAAAGGTGTTATTTTTCTTGGTTTTGCATGACAGTGAGTAGAAAGCTGTTCTCCACTGTCATGTAAAAATGAGATACTAGAAGTGAAGGGAAATGGAGAATTGGTATTTTATACATTGTAGAGAAAGAAAGATTCCACATGTCACTGGGAATGGAAAGGCCAAGTTTCAGTCCTGTCCTAGTGCAGCTTTCCATGTCCTCTCTTTAAGACTGTCTGTCAGTTTCTAACAGTGCTTCACAGCCTGGGAACTGGCAGTTATACTCTGTCACTGTATATTAGCGGCTTTCCAAATTCTAGATGATCTGCCAATACCCTCTGGGAAAAGAGAGTTCTCTTAGCCCAGACCACATTAGTGACCCACTGAGAACTATGTTATTTCTAACACCATACCGTTGTCACAGCAAAAAAGCTTTCAGTGAAAATATTCATCACAATTAAATCCAAGCACCTATCGCTCTAGCTTCATGTGAAGTGGGAATTGTAAATAGAAACTAAACCCATGTTTTCTGAGTTCCCAACAGCATCTCATGAATTTAAACTTCTCAGGCAGAAAAGTTCATACTCATTTCCCTTTTACTCAGCTCACAGTAATGAATGCTTGAACACTGGCTGCTGAACTCATAAGAATATAATAAATTCACAGCTCAGATTTCAGAGAGGTCCATATGCATGTATAACCTCACTTCCATTAAAGCAAGAAAAGTAACACGAAAAACAGCTTCCACGTCCAGAAGAGTCATAGATAAAATTAAAGCTTTAAGGAACCCAGGATGGTCCATTTGTGTTTTGGGTCCAATGCCTTGATTCCCTTATTTGTTCTTCTGCATCTCCTGGTTTCAATAACCCTCCTCTGCCCAACTGCAATGAAATAGAGCCAGGTATATAGCCTGATGCAATTCAACAGGTATTGACATTGTGAACTTCTGAACCCCAGGGAAACAGCAACAGGTTGCATACACACCTGGAAGTGGCTATTCCTTTCTATGGAATTCTTCTTCTTTTCTAGGATGAATGACCAGGCTTTTGTCTTGCTGTAGTCTTTTAGGAAACAAAAAAAAAAAATAATTTTCATAGATTCTGTCTTCTCTTACCCTCCAAATGAACCCAATAGATTCACAAAGGACTTTTTTGTTTGTTTTAAACTAAACTCAAATAACAAAGCAGTGGAAGAACACTGTAAAAATTAAAAGTATTTTGTCATGGCTCCTAGCCAGATTTCTGCAGGAAACTGAAATCAGTAATAAGCAAAATTAATGCACTCAGAAAAGAGCAAGATTTCTTGCAAAACATTTTTAAAATAGCACTAAGAAGGAAGGAGGAAGATGGAAAATCTCATAGATCAGGGTACTGCCACGGTACTTTCAGGGACCTGGGTCATGGGCAAATACCCTGCCCCATTGACAGTGAGAGGATTAGTACCACACACACACGCATGCCAAGGAATTGATTAAGCTTCCCTTTCAGAAAGCAAGCTTTTAGTATTAGGACCTTCAAAACACAGAAAAAATCCACCCTTGGAAGCTGTACTAGGGAACTAATTCAGAGAACAGCAGTAAAGCAATAGCTAGACAGATGAGACAACGCAGTATGTGCTGTTTATGTAAATACACTTGACTAAGAAGCAAAACGAACCGCAACAAAGCAAGATTCCTTACATCATTCTGCTGTACCGCACCAGGCTTTAACAAAACACAGCTAATTCTGTATGTTAACAAAAACTGCAAAGTTGAAAGGATCCAATCCCGCCCCTGTGGGAGAGTGTGAGCAGACACATAAAATGCACCCCTCTCGTTTGGGTCAGTTAAGTTTTGCTTACGGCGAGAAGAGAGCGCAGCCGCCTGCAGGCACCCTGCTAAGGGCACAGTCAACCCTGCCTAGGTATGCAGGCACACATCGCAGGGGAGGAAACTCAAGACATAGCAGCAGATGGCTTCACTTGAACATGTGGTGGTAGCATGGGGATTTGAATCCCCTTCCCTCTTGGCTAGATCAGCAATTTTTATATAGCAATTACTCATACATAAATTCTACAAAAGTATTTCCTAACGGCATTTCATTTGGAATGACGATCAAAAGTGTATGTTTTTGGAAAGCCTTCTTGCCGGGAAAGTCAGAAAGAAAACCAGTTTGTGGCAACACCACACAGCCGCTTTCCCCGAGGAAAGAAACACGACTGCGCCCAGGTAAGTCAAGATTGCACTTCACCACGTCGCCCTCGGAACCGCGGACACACTGAACTTACCTCAGGGGGCGTCCCCGGCCACGCCCAGCGCCAAAACCCACCCCACGCGGGGTGGCCCTCCCACCTTTCGCTTTCGGGCCGCTGTGGCGCCCGCCCCCCGCCCTGACTGACACTGCGGGGCACCACTGACCGCGCGGCGCCACGGAGCAGCTGGCGATGGTGCGGCGAGGGGCGCCCTGGCCGCGCGGGGAGTGAGCTGCACGGACGGTCTGGCACTGTCATGAAGGAGGTGGCGGTGGGCGAAGAGGATGAGGAAGTGTTGCGGGACTATCTGGCGTACTACACGGCTCGAGGGGCGGAGGGGGAGCTGGTGGTGTGCGATGAAGCCTCCTTGAAGGCGAGGGCCCGACGGCTGCTGGGACCGCGGCGGCGCGGCGCCCTGGACGTGCGCTGCATGGCGGAGCGGTGTCGAGGGGTCCGCGGCGATCGGGGCGGCAGCGTCCTCAGCGACCTGCGCAAGGCGCTGGAGGTGCTGGAGCTGCTGTGCGTCAACCTGCTGCTCTCCCCGTGGCGGAAAGAGATCAGGTCGCTGAAGGTAGGGGAACGCTGTAGGGCTCGGGCATGGGGGCAGCCATCCACCGGGGCAGCTGCTCCGGCCTCGGGTTCTGCCGGCCGCGGCCTTCCGAGGCCTCCCCAGGCCTGTGGCGCAGAAGGCACGGCGGCAGCCCCCGCGCTCCGGGAGCCAGGGGCAGGATTTAAGGAACCCATTTAGAACGGGTTAGGAGCGCCCTGGTGTTCGTTTTCTTTGCAGTCTTGTCCACGCTGAAGGCGGGCCTTCGCGGGCCTTCCCGGAAGCGCTGGGCACTGCGGGGGCTTGCAGAGACCTTCTTTTATTGCGACACGGTGGAGAAGTAAAAAGATGCCATGAAAGGCTTAAACTCTCAACAGTCTGAGTGTTAACCTTAATTTCCTTATAAGGAGGGAATGCTTTTTAATATTAGTTACCACTTTTATGAACAGTTTGATGCCAAAGGCCAGATGAGCCAGTGTCTCTTCGAGCCAGAGATTTTACAAACTGCCATTGCCCTACCTCTGGTGACTGCAGCTGGTCAAGTGGATAGGAAAACCCCCTTTGAAAGAGGAAATGCCATTGGTTCTGGCAGCAAAGTGGTCAAGGTCACCCTGCTTCCGTAATACACTGAACACCTCTTTTTGCCCAGAAAAGACATCAGTCTTAAACACATGCAGAATCTACTGTATTTAGACAGAATCCCTGAAGACTCATGAACCAAATTTACTTCCCTTTCTACAACCACAGGTGCTGGTAAGGAAAAAACACCTCTTCTTGTTGCCCATTAGGTCCAATTTGCACGTTCAAACAGCTTTTACTGTAGTGATAGGACAAGGGGTAATGGGTTAATACTTAAACAGGGGAAGTTTAGATTGGATATAAGGAGGAAATTCTTTCCTGTTAGGGTGGTGAGGCACTGGAATAGGTTGCCCAGGGTGGTTGTGAATGCTTCATCCCTGGCAGTGTTCAAGACCAGGTTGGATGAAGCCTTGGGTGATACGGTTTACAGCGAGGTGTCCCTGCCCATGGCAGGGGGTTGGAACTGTATGATATTAAGGTCTTTTCCAACCCTAACTATTCTATGATTCTGTGATTCTATAAAATGGTATTATTCATGTCTCTAAAACAGGGCAAAGCATAAGGTAGGTCTACAGCTCATGGACTCAGCTTTTGTAACACAAGGATCCCAGGCTTCATTGAAAAATCTGATGACCACTGGACGTAATCCAGAGTGCAGGATGGCCTGCTGAAGGCCTGAAATAATTCTACTGCAAGGCACAAGTTAGAGAATAGCCAGTATCTTGTGTACATTCAGGTCTGATAAGAAGTTGCTGGTCATATGTGGGATATTAGTTCACATTTCCAGTGTCTCACCTGCTCTGATATCACATCACACAGAGTAGTGCCTGCTCCATACTTTCCCTTGAGAAGGAATAGGGGCTGGGGAGTGAAAGGCACTGTTGACAAATCATCTGAGAATGGACTGAGGTGTAGTCCTACATTATAGTATGGTCTTTTGGGGGATCAGTTTTGTCCTCCCTCAAGCTTGTGCCTATGAGACCAATGCTTAGGTCTTAATCTAGGAAGTAGATAAATCAGTCTGAAGCTGGATGGCCTTAAAACAAGGTACCCTGATTCTGGAAATCTTGACATGCCTGCCTTCATCAGTTCTGTTCTAATTTCCCTGGAGTTGATCATGCTTAGGTCAGCATAGTCTCTCCTGTTGTAGTGTTTCAGACAAAACCAAAAACCACTTCTAGTTTACAAACCAGGCTTTGTGTCTGGGGTAGCTCCAAAACCGAGCAGGTGTTAACAGTTTTTTTAAATTGTTACACAGCAGCAGCATTTTATCCAAGTCATGTTTTGCAAGCAGCTTGTGCAAAGAGAGTGTGTTTTGGCAGTATTTCTGCTGGAATAGTCTTCCTTCCAAAAAGTGCTTTCAAAGAAATTGCAATTTAATCTGAGGGTAGTAAAGTTACAGCAGGAGTCTGAATCATGGGAAAAAAAAAAAAAAACAAAAAGTTACAGTCATCTCATCAGTTGAGAAATACAATCAACAGTGAGTGCACTGTGTCTTTCTTTAGGAAAAGATTAGATCTCAGGAATTTATTCTATGGCTTTTTGATTAAAAATCTTTCATTCTTCCCTAGAGCACATAAGGCTTATTTCTGAGTTCCTCTGGTTTGACTAAAATGATTTTGTTCGTCTATTCCTTTTTGAATATTGATGGTCTTAGCCAGTATCTCAGCAGCTTTAAACTGGTGTAACTTCTCTGAAGTTAATGTGCTTTATGTAGCAAAGCTATAATGCTTGAGAATCTGACAAAATAGTGCTGTTAGAAAAGCCCAACTCACTTTGATTGAAAATTCAGACTTTAAGGAACATAGGCTTTTTAAAGTTTTAAGTAATTTTTGAACTACTTTTGATTTTGAGGAAGTCTTTCAGGCTTCCTTCCTCTCCACACTCCCCCAGTGTTCATCTGTTTTTTCCATGTTGCTTTCTGTTTCAGACATTCACCGGTAATTTTGTCTACTATATTCAATCTGTGCTCCCAGATGACATTGTAAAAACAGTACTGGAGAAAATAGGTTACATTGCAACAACAGCAACAGAGTTTTCACTTGTCAAAAAGAGGAACAATGAAGAAACAAAACAGACTGCATTTGAAATATTCCTGGCAAGAATTGAGTGTGAAACCATCCTCGAAATGACAAATGAAAAAAAACATGGCAATTTGGAGGAGACCTTACAGAAGAGAACACAAATGCACCAGCATCATAGAAATAAAGACAGAGAAGATCAGACACCCCAGAGAGAAGACACTGAAAATCTAGAAAATAAAGAAAACAGTGAGACCTCTTTGTGCCTTGCTACTCAACAGAAATCTTCATCTACTAGTGATACATCTTGTGAAGCTGTTGGGGATCTGAAGATCAAAGATGATGTGCCTCAGTTAGCAGTTGCTCAGTCCACTAACAGGCTTCAGGAACACCAAGGAGAAATCATTAACACTGTACGTTTGCCAGGCAAATGCTCAGACAGCGAGGACTTCTTTATCAAATATAGTGACATTGTGATAAGACGAACACCTATTTTCAGTGAGAATCTTTCTCCAAAACCTTTTGAAAAAAAGCCAAGAGCCAGTCTAAGTGAAGAATGTGTTTTGGCAGTCACTGCAGAGTCAGCTGCAAATGAGATCAGGCCTGTGCCACTCTCACCAGGAGCAAGTGGTCCACCAGCCTTTGCAGTATTTGCTGATAGCTCTTGTGACAGTAGAACCACTTTGGAGTACCAAGCTGAAGAAGTCCCTGAAGGATCAATTGAAGCAGAAATTAATGATGCCATAAATTGCATAGACCCGGACCCTGCAGATGAACCCAATGAGCTGAAGTCTCTGCCATACAAGGACACTGCATCTGTCAAAAACTGCAGTGTCCCTAGGGAAGAGGAAATCTGTGAGCTGTCTTTAACCTTCACAAAACTACAAATCAAGGACACTCAGAAAGACCTTATGTATCCAGTAGAGGAAACTGGGCAACCTGAGTCAGTATCATATGCAAGTACAAGTGACAGGCATGTAAGAGAATTTAATCACTCCAAAATAAACCATACATTTCTGACTAATGCTCAGATTCAAAACAGAGCAGCTGCACATACTGAGCTGTCTTCAGATCTGTGCTGTTCTACTCGGAATGTGGAGGATTCCACTACTGGTTCTGATAGCAAAAGGCTATTAATGGATACTCCTAATGCGCATACAGCTTCTGCGTGCTTCAGACACATTAGAGAGCCCCCTAACCTCACCTACATTCCACCACAAAGTATTGATGTTCGGTCTTCACACATAAGAAGGACCAGCACAGAGGGCAGAAGGAGCTTCTTGCAGCCTGAATGTGACTCTCCCAAATCCAGTGAAGTAAAGCTGGAGAACTGTGATTCAAAAGTAAATGAAATCCAGGAGCCTTATGTCATTATTGACAAAACTGACCAAGGAATGTTATGCCATCATACTTGAGTCTACCAGTGCTTCTGTTTGTAATCTGCCTGGGTTTTTTCCTCTCACTTGTGGCCTTGATCATGTTTTCAGTGAGGTAATTAGCTTTGTGAAAACAGTTTACAGACCTATTTCTGAAGTATTCTTCAAGTATAGCATGCTGTACAATGACAGAAATAGGAACAGCTAAGTGTTTCTAAGTTGCAAGACCCACTTTATAGTTTTACAAATGCTGTACTGGAGTGCACTTCTGTTAACTCGTTACACTCCCATGAAGCTGTGCTCTGAGCTGATTATATTCCTGTTTTCAGTTGAAAATAAGTTCATAAAGTTCTATAACATTCCTTTAGGTTTAACAAAGGAAACAGCCTTGTGAACCGTTCCAGTTTTCTAGAGGCAGTAATCTGTTTTGCAGGTTCTTTAGACCTGTCTCCACTCATTACCAAAATTTTTTGTGGCTACCACCACAAATGTCAGAAGCACTGAGCATCGTAGTTGTTCACTGCTACTGGAAGAGGGAGATCCAGCTACTGCTGTCACTTCCTTCACCCCTCTTCCTGCCACTTTGTTCTGCACCAGCTCTGGATTTTATTTCTCTGTAACTGGACTTTTCTGTGAGCCAGTTCATTTTGCTTAAATGAAGGGGGAAAACTGCCATTCTCTTGGCAGGAGAAAAATGAGATCGGAGAAGGGTCGCAGTGCATGTTAGCGCTGGGATAAGGGCTATTCTCAGGTGGGAGTGCTGTGTGAAAAGCTTTGTGCTGAAAAGGTAGCCGGGAGTATTAGATCAGATCATCTGTAAGCTAGAGTCCCAGTGCTAAGAACCTCTGTTGTACACCACATTTAATTAAGTTCAGAAAGGCACACAGTCACTGGTACTGTATTTCTGCAGTCTTCAATGTGTGTTTATACACTTGCTACCTAGGAAGACAGTTTAATACTGCTTGAAGTAACTTCCAGTAGCACTTCAATGGTTTTGTTTCATGTATAAAGTAGTTAGCTGGAATTGTTTATAATTGGCTTTCATCCCCCAGAAATTCAAAGAGGAGCATGTGGGTTACACTAGAAAAACCTCAAGAGCAAAAAAGTAAAGCTGTTTTTTGAACATTTAATTGTTGAGGTCCCCACATCACTTGATTCCAGCAGTGGAGGAGGAATAAAATTTTGACCAAAGCAACATCAAGTGATAGGACTGCCTTCAGCTTTGGGTGGGGTTGGGAGAAACAGGTATTATTAACATGGACATATAAATTAATACTTCTGTTCTGGGTCTGGCTGGGATTCAGATAGCTTTCTTCACAGCAGCTCCTGGAGTGGTATGTTTAGAATTTGTGGCTCAACTGTTGATAATACACCAGTGTTTTGGCTATTGCTAAGGAGTTCTTGCAGTGTCACAGCCTTTTCTTCTTCTAACTACACCCTGTGATGAGTAACTGTGCAGCTGAGCTGAACTGGCCAAAGGGCTATACCATACCATGTAACAGCATCATGCTTGGCAGTAAAACTGGGGTGGCAGAAGAAGGTGTGAGTTTTGTCTACCAAGGTGGCCATTGCTCAGAGGCTGGCAAGGCACTAGTCTACTTGTGGGAGGTGGCAAGTTACTGCCATTGCATCACTTGGGTTTCCCCCGCCCCCCTGCCCCTTTCTTTTGGTTCTTAAACCTCTGTCTCAACCAAAAAGCTCTCTTGATCTTGCTCTTCCTAGTCTCCCCTGTTGTTGGGGGAAGCAAGCAGCCTCCTAGCTCTTCTTTCAAGAACCTATCCTTTCTATTTTGGTTTTATAAAACCGTGTTTTTTCCCTGTGGGGATTATTAAAATTATATGTTTTATTGTCTACCTTCATAGGAAGAGCCGCTATGCACTTAAGTCTTCTGGATATTTTTATGTGAGTTTGTTATTCAAAGAATCACAGAATGGTTTGGGTTGGAACAGACTTTAAGATCATCTAGTTTCAACCACCCTGTCATGGGCAGGGATACCTCACACACTCAAGCCATTTCCAGCCTGGCCTTGAACACCAGGGTGGGGCAGCCAGAGCTTCTCTGGGCAACCTGTTCCAGTGCCTTACTATCTTCAGAGTAAAGAATTTCTTTCTTGCTGCTAAAACACCTTTAACTTCTCTTCTGGTACAAATGGTAGAATTTTAAGGTCGTGTACTAGAAACTCCTGTTGCATTTGCAAATGATTTACAGTGAAAGCTGAAGAGTGAAGAGAAGGGATTTGAAAACCAGCTGAAACAAAAGATAAGTTGTATTTAATAGGCAGCAGTCCTTTGTGCAGCTGCTTCCACATGAGTAAGGTAGGTTTAAAATCCTAGTTATAATACAGTCAGACCTGAGGGACAGGTAAAAGGGTAAAATAAGATTTCTGGTAAGGTAAAATAAGACTTCTGACCAGCCAGTGCCCTTCTGTCCTATTGGTAGTAACCACTGCACCTCTCCTTGGCTAATAAGTGAATAAGAGCAACTGCTAAGGTAGTGCTGCTAGACAGCAAGAGAGCTGCCTGGGGCCCTTTCTAAAGAAAGGCGGTTTGTGTTTCTAAAATATGTGTCTCTCCTCTGGTGAGCTGTCAATTTCAGTTCTGCTACAGCTGGTCCTGACTGAATTGAATGGGGATTTACTGATTGATTGGATGTCTTTCCATCACAGAGACTCTAGGCCAATTCTGTTCCAAATGTGTACGCTACACACAACCACTCTGAATAGCTCAGATCTCCCAAGCATTGAATTAGAATAATTCTCCTTCAATGAGCATAAAGAGCTCAGGCAGCAGACCTGGTAGCTGGGTTGTAGTCACTCACAGCCTCTCCCTTCTGGATCTCTTACAACAGTCATTTTTCTTCCCCTTAGCATTAATATCACACATAGACCCTTGCCTGTCTGGACTTGTCCTTAGGGTGCTTAAGGAGCAAAGCTTGGTTTTGGAACAAACTTTGTTGGTTTTAAGCCAAGAATGGAAACCAAATTTCAGTGTTAAGACAGAAGAGGGGAAAAAAAACAAGATGGAAAAAGACTTAAGGCTGTGTTTCTCCTTAGTAATGCCACTCAGTAGGAACTAATGTAGTAACTGCTAGGTTTTGCTCTAAAACTAAACTTTTCATCTTCAAAAAGGCATGTAACTTTCTCTCAGCCCCCTCAAATGCTGGGGGTGAAAAAACACCATAATTCTGACCCAGCTTCTTCCTGCTTTAGAAATGCACAACGTTTACCTGAACCTCCACACGTTACAGGAAGGACTGGATTCTCCATGAAACAGGACAGTAACTTGCTAGGACAGCCATTATTCAGGAGAGTAACAAGAGCTTAGGTCTGAATCTTTAGAACAACGGACATCAGAATACCTAGCACTTCTTACACTCTGCAGGAGGAGGTGCACTGAAGAGAGATGCTGGATTGTTCCCTGGCATTGGCAGTGGTCTGTGTGGTAATTACACTGGTGAAAGCAATTTTTGAGGTTTCTCACAGCCTACAGTTTTGGACAGTCAGTTCTGAAAAGTCTGATCAAATAATGAGTATCTCCTGAGCCTGCTTCTCATGCTGGAAGAAAGGACACGAAAGGCCACACTAAGAGAGTGCAAATATTAAATAGTATTATTTCTGGCAGTCTGTCTTACTTGAAATCGGCTTATATACTGCTCCCAGATGTTACTCATCTGCTAAGACACCCTGACCGGGACAAAGTCTGGAGAAAACATCTCTTCAGGCTAAAGTATGTAATAAAAGGCAATACAGGAGGAGATAACCACTTTCACACTTAGATGTGGAACTCATTGTGACAAAAGTAATTAAAACCCATAATTTTTACTGAAGTATTCTGACGATATACCCTGGAATAGCCAAAATGCATGCAAAACCAGCTATGTGTGGCTCAGTCTACAAGCATAGGCTATATCCAAACTACTGAGACAAACGGGCACAAAAAATTACAAAATGGAATATAGAAACCTTTAGAAACAGTTTTAAGTAATGTTAAGTTTGATGGCTTTGTAACAGTAGCAATGGGAAATTACTGAGGTGCATTATACATGGAGAAAAAAAATAAGAGTATAGCTAGAGAACATACAATTCTCACAAGATAAATTGTTATAGTTGGCATAGCTTTAAGAAAAAAACAGTCTAGAAGAACAGGACACAGGGATAAGGAGTATCTGGAAACTGCAGGTGTCCAGGATGGGCTACAGTTAAACTAACTGGTAAGTAGGACAGGAGGATTATGATGTCTGTGGTGCTAACGAACCAATTAAACTGGTATAAGCATCTACTGCGCGTGCTTCAAAGACTGCCAGAAGTGATGAAGATTGTTGGAAGAAGTAAACGACCCTCAGAGACCACCACCACAATTCTGTACGCATGCGGGGAACTCTCTGGAAAATTATGTAATCCATATGTAGCCTCATGAATATGTATGTATGCCCAGGGACTATATAAGGGTGGCTTGTGTAGCAATACGGGGACACACGTTAGGAGGAGCTATCCCCTGTGTCTCCTGGCGCCACAATAAAGAATACCTGCTTGTCAGCTTGAAAACTTTGTTGGCAAGTGTGTTCCTGGAGTTTTCTCCGAATCACTACAGAGTAAATTTAAAAAGCCAAGAGCAGTATCAGGTTGTTTATGTTCTGTGATCCATTCCACTGGGAATGACGGCCAGTTTGCCTACAGAAAGGAGTACTTTTGCAACATGCTACCTCGTCACTGCTTCTTAGTTACAAAAGAAACAAAATACGTATCAGGCTAATACTGATTACCCTTTTTTCCTTCTTGTCATCAATCGAGAGATTTCAAGGCAGAAAAGCAAATAAATTCGAGATTCCAGGCTTTAGAACAGTTGTGATTACTGAAGTATTTCAGTATACATCTACAGCAGACAGCAAACATTTTAAATTTATGATGTAACAGGAAACCTGTTTGGTTTTTGTTCCCAGTTTTCATTAAATACCCCAACCTTCCTGAATATGAAAATCTATACACAAAAATACTAGATATCAAAACAAAATAAACGTGCTATCTGTAGCCATTGCATCTGTTTTTTTAATAAGTTACATAAATTATCCATCTATATTCCATTATAGCTGTGAATATCAGTAACCTCCATCCACACTACTGGTTTGATACAGTAAATGGGATGGGGGATCTAACCAAGACTCATAGAGGAAACAGTGACATTCTTCGTACTATAAGATAATCTCTACAAAACAATAGAACTGTTTGCAAAATATACATCCTAGGCTAATACAACCCATAATGAAATTACAATCAAAAACAAACTGCAGGTGACTGAACTTCAAATTTATAAAACTATTTCCAAAGAAACAGTTCTTTTGGTCACTTAAGAGAAGAAAAAATGATGAACGTTTAATCATTTAAAGAATGATTACAATCCCCTAACAAATAAGCTTCAATAAGATAAACTTAACACACAAAATCCTATGTTTAAGCTAAAATTCTTAGGACTTACAACAGAACAACAGAATGGCAGCACTTGGTTCACAAGCTTTAGTATACTAATATAGTACTTCACTAGGAAATGCTCTCTCAGTGCAGTAGTTATTATTAAGTTGTACAGATTTGGCAGGGGAGGGGGAGGAGAGGGGGAAATGGAAATATGGCAATAACAAGACAAGAACTGCATTTCCTGACTTGGAAAGCAATCATTTCAATACAACGCTTTTTAGACATACCACAAAAACAGCTCTCACAAAACTAAAATGAAAGCAGTGAAGTGACTTCTGAAAGTGACACCATCAGATACTGTTCAAAATCAGGTGAACAGGGAAAAGCCACATAACTGAAAATTTGTATTCTCCAACAAGTTACAGACAGATGTCTGCAGTCAGTTAGTCCTTTGATCACTTAAGTCCTGGATGTTAGCCATTTTCAGAAGCATTCACTACAAAGGCATGACAGATGCTCAACTGTGTAAGTGTTTTTAAGCACTGCTAACCATGCTTGCTATAATTAAACCAACCAGAACTATTACAGAAAAAAAAAAAAATACATATACACACTGTACTTCAGGAATCGTTCCCCTCAAACAGAAAAAGTAACACGAAAACTACTGCATTAAAAGGATTATCTTGAAAACAACACTGAGGTCAAACAGAAATTAAGGGCAACTCAACACTTTAACTAACAATGAAATCCCCACTATTTTTCTCTGCTGTCAAGTACCTGTAAGTCACAATAAACTGATCAAGATTATCAACCCAGACAACCATCTGTATTTTTCCTTGTTAAAAAAAAAAAAAAAAAACAAACTGAAGAATAGTCAAGGGATCAATTAACCCTAGGATTTTTATAACCATTTTAAAAGAACAACAAACACACTTCTATTTTAACTACTCTTAACTAAGCCATAGCAGGGCCAGTGATTCCATGAGCACCAGACAGAAATTAGCCTTTTTAAAAAAAAAGCCTCAGAGCTACTCTGCAATCACTTCTGAAAACTTACGCTTTTTTTGCCACTGAATTCAGTGGGACTATACTACTGCATAGTCATCTTCAGAACAACTATGTTGTGATTTCATGCAAAGCAGAAGAAATTTACTGAATTCAATGAAACTGCACTAGCATAGGTAGGATTAGACTAAGACCCCCTATTTCAACCTGAAAAAACCTATTTAACAAAGCTACTTTAACTTGATGCTTTAACTCGAAACTTCATTTGCTTCCACTAATAATAAAAAAGGACATCCCACTTCTTGTATGGAACTGTTTCTTTCAAATTATAGAGTTGTCTTTGGGGATCAAAAAAGAAGAATATTTGGTTACTTATAGGAAGCAGCAATGAAGTGGTAAATGGGAGAAAACTGACATTTTAGCTGAGTAAAACTGACACAGTAAAGCTGATGGAGAACCTGAAAACATGAAAGAGAATTAACTTATACCCTGTTTATGACTTGTATCTGAACATTTCACAGCACTAAGTCCACTGAACATTCCACAAAGTGTAATTCAAAAGCAAACCCCATTATATTTAGAAATATTTATAATACTCAAAATTGCCCTTAAAGCAGACTTCATAAACATGTTTTTTAAAATACAGCAACTGCAGACTTCTATAAATGGTGTTGCATATTAGATGGGTTTAGTATCTGGTCCCTGTTTTCTTCATACTTCTCTATCATTTTCTGCATGTCATGATCAGCTCCAATAACCTTGAAAAGAAGAAAATAAGCATTAGAAATAATTTACACCATAAAACATGATTAGTTTTGAGCAAAACAGAACAGGACTACAACTGATGCCAAAGAGATACACTCCTAGAGATCTGTCCAGTTAGCATTCTGCTCAGAATTGGGCATTCATTGAAAAGCTACACATCTGATCCTGCAAATAATCATAGTGAACAGACCCTTAAATTCCAAAGTGACTGAAGACTAGACTTCCATGCTATACATTATGGATAGCTATAAACATTTTTCTGAAGTTTTCATTCTCCAAAGGTTATTAGTAAAGCAGATATAGTTACTTTTGCCACTAAATAACACTTGATATCTGAAGAATACAACCTTCCATATGCGTTAACTGTTTATAATTTAAATAATACTCACAAGCACTGGGCAGGAAACTTCAAATAGTGTATGTTTAATGAGCCACTCTTCATAGAGCTGATGAATAGCTTCAAAATACTCCTAAAAAAGTCATTCAAATAACACATAAGCCCAGGGAAGAAACACACATTGCAATTTTTATACCTTTGGTAAGTAGTGAAGAACTATATGTAAAAGCCTGTATCAGATATTTCCACTAGCAAAAATAAAAAGCATCACAAGGTTTCTGAGAAAAATTAACTTCCAGTATAAGGTTTCACACCATGAAGAACCTCAAAGACACAGCTTACAGGAGTACAGGGCTCTCAGCTCCTTTTAAGATCAAGAAACTTATTTCTCTCCAAGAGGTACAGTGTCGGTCAAGATTTTACAGAGAAATGTACAACAAAGAGAAGGCCAAAAAGGGCAAGACTGCAAAGAATATGTACTGAAGGCATTTTCTGTATCAATGTATTTCCTTAAAATCCCCAATCACTTCTTCCTAACTGACTCAATTTCCTCTAAAAGCACTTCTGCCTTTCATCAACTATTAGTCTGGGTTTTTTTTAAAGGAGACCAATTAACATTTTTATTAATAATTTTTCCCCCACACTCCTCAGCAGAGCTGCAAAGTAACACAATGTCTCCTCAAATCCATTACAGCAAGGATTATCCTCCAACGCAAAACTTTACATGGCCCAAAATTTAGCTCTTTGCATGTATCTTCAGTTGACAATTGCTTCTACTGAACTACCTGACACTGGAGAAACAGAAGACCTACTGTGGACTGCAAAGGTAACTACGTTTATTTCTAGTTAGGCTTCTTGTTTAATGAAGGGACATTCTGTAAACTGTGACACCGAAAGTGATCATTCAGTTACCAGTTTATTTTAAAGCAGATTCCCACACTAACAATTTTCAAGAAGTTTCTTCTTTACAGACACAAGCAGAGACTCTTTTCATCCATAAACATCCTGGTAACAGCAGACCACAGAAAATGCCCACATAGATCTTTAGTATCTGCACGCACGGGTATCTGTGCTTCAGCTGGGTGCTTTTATGCCATTTAATGATACTAAAGCAACTGCTTTTTTTACATCTTAGAGAAGATTAACAGTAGATTAATACTGCACCTACACAGTCAGATATGGTACACATCACTAAAACAAAACACTTGAGAAAGTCAGTGTGCATTTTTTTTTTTTTTTTTTTAATAGAGTTAGTTTTAGTTAGAAGTTTTAGTTTGCAGTGGAAACAGCTGCACCACATTTTGGCAGTACACTCAGGAAGTGATTTTAGTATTTAGATTGGAATAATTATGGTTCTAACGCTCATTGTAACCACGTATATTGAAGGAACTCCTTACCAGAGGAATGAGCTTTTCCTCTTCTCTGCATCTTCTCTTTAACCTCTCATAACAAACTTCAGGAGAAGTCTGCAAATAAACTGTCACGACAAAAATTATAGTTATGTTCATGTGATCAGCTTTAAAAGCAAAGAAACTTCAGGGAAGAATCCTGACTTGGGTACCATCACTGAACCTCCCCTTTGGCATTACTGTTAATCAATCCATGAACCATCCACTAATTCATGCTGTTGTGATGCCACACACTGCAAGCACCATTATATTGAATAATGTGATTATTTATGAACCAAAAAACAAGAATTATTTTTTCTCCCAGGAAGGAAACCCATCCACAAACATGCTCCTCCAGATCCCATCAGAATTTTACCTATCAAATCAACCGAAACATCAGTGTTGTTCTGGATCCAGTCAAACCATTCACTTAGGACAACATAATCCACCTCTGGCATTTTTCCGCTGAAAAAATATAAAAGCCACCACTCACTGAACAGCACACACAGATCAAACCTAAACTAATTTTTTTTTCACCTGACTAGAATTACTCCAAATTCACCATACGTGAAATGAAAACATGAGCAATATTACGCCCGCCCAAACTGAAAGCTTCACAAATCATAGTTTATACAATAAAAAGACCAAATCTTTTTGCTTAAACAAAAACAAACAAACAAAAAGCACAAAACAAAAAAAACCTCACTAACACAATGTTTCTATTTTTAACAGTTACAAACATTATTTTCATTAACAGTTAAGAAATTATTATCTGGTGACTAAGAAGAAAAACATGACTCACACTGACATTTATACAAGAACAACAAATGAGTGTCAATGGTATTTACTGCTTGAGTTCTTTACATGAAGATCATTTCAAACAGATCTGAGCTACTGGAGTGACTGTCACAAAACCAGAAAGGCTTGATTTAAACAGAACAGCACTGACAATTCATTGCAGGAGCCACAGTAAAGACCAGTGAAAAATAATGATATCAGGTAAACAAAATTTACTCCAACTGTAAAAAATACTTGTGGAAAGAGTAGTGAAATATTCAACATGCTTAATGTGAACTCAGTATTGAGACAAGCATAGACAATATTGGAGACAACTGTCACAGAGTTAGTAAGAATAATAAAAAACCCAACTTAGGTAAAAGGGAGTCTAGAGAGGATGTATTAAGAATCAGTAATTAAAAATGAGAATGAGATTGCAGTACACTTCCACTGCGTACAGACTGGGATAAATGATGTCTCTAAAGTTTGCCTCCCATCTCACAGTGTTTCTCTCAACTTTCAAATCAGTTCCAGTAACAGACTAGCAGCTTATGTAGCATGGATACCACCTTGTGGCATGCAGCCATTCTCCCTGGGGGGCAAGAAACTGGTTTTGTCCCTGAAAACCCCTGAAAAATCCATTAAAACAAGTCTGTTATATGCACTTCTCAACAGAAGCTCAGCATTATAAACAAAACAAAAACAAACAAACAAAAAAAACCACAAGCAAGCACTACTGATTACTGCACTATCTTAGTTGGTATGGAATGGGCGATTTATACATCAGACAGGTAATAAATGCTTTATCTATTTCAGGCCACAGTCTTCTCTCACAGTCAGGCCTGATTGCTCTGCCTCTGGCCCAAGCACACCTGGGGGCAAGGACCCAATTCAGGAGGCAACATTTAGAGACAAACAGCTCTTGTGCTTTCTTTACTCAGTGGCCTATAAGGTTTGCAGTTTATTTTGAGCCTAGGAATCCTGATTCTGAGCAATAGCATGGGACTCAATTTCCTGCTTGTCACTCAAGTTCCTGCTTGCACGGAATGCCAGTCCTGGATGCTGGGTTGGATAACGCTATGTAGTTGTCTCCTCCTACAGTGCTGTTCTATGTATCCTCATGCTTTTTTCCTATTCATTGTGTCTCTGATTTAAGCATTCAGAGAGCTGGAGTTTTTGCGTTCAGCTGGAGAAAAGATAATTTCAAGAAATGGTGTTCTGAATAGCAAGATGTTCTCTGTACACAAGAGCTCTTCTGAAGAAGGCTCTCGCCTGGCCCATTTATTCTACCAGTGGGTAGCACACACTGTACAAAACACACTGCCACTCCAACACAGAACTGACAGATCTCACACTCCACTTAGATTACCAAAGACATCATCAGTCAATTATATATATATTTAATTAATTCAAGAAAGTAAAGACTATATACTGTACCTTCGATACAAATTTTCTACAAAAATATATCTTGCACTGTGAACTGATCGCTCCATCATTCTTACGGGGGATATCTAGGAAATAAAACTTGACAATCTGCATTTTTCAGCATGTTTGTTTCTTTTCAGGCTTCTACTGCACATCATGTCCTTTACACTATGAAATACACAACATTCTCAGTTCCTCCAGATCCTGTGATAAACAAATTTACTGAGAGGGTCAGAAGAACACAAAGCAGGTTTTCTTAATCTTCCTTATGGTCACTGGATTATTAACCACCTACAAAACGAATCTATTACTCATACGCGAGTTTCAAAGGTAAGTTTCAGCTGAGGTTAACTAGGAGTACATAAAAAAGCAGCAATCCATTTAGAATTTGCAGAGAGTCAGGAATGGTTGCTACCTGAATCATTGCCACCTTCAAGTGTGCTCCTGTGTCAACAGCACAGCCCTAACATCAGGATAACTGTACCAAGAAACAGAACTTTCTACGGAAGTAATTGCATCTGACAAACCACTGGCCTTAGTCAGTCTTGCATGTGTTCAAACAGTGCTTCATATGGAGAAGAGAGACTTCTCTGACACTCTCTGGCCCCTACAGAGCAAGGTAACCCTAGCATAGCTACTTCGAATCAGGTATTCTGCATGTTAATTATCATGCAACACTGCTCCAGCAAAGTTCAAGTGACAAAGGACAGCAAAGCTCAGACTGAAACACAGGGCAATCCCCAGAAATTTCTGAATGAACTTCTGTAGCAGAATGACATCTGTCTTGGAAAACACCTCATCCAAAAAGTTAATGATTATACATGCAGTATCACTATTGTGTGGTACTTTTGAAAGTCTGCCTTGACATAAACTCAGAAAATATAATACAAGAACAATCACCGAGATATCAGCATGCCACCTAGAATCAGATCTTGTAATCCGGGAATGGAAGATTTAGCACAGAATGTAACAAAAGATGTTTGAAGGAAAGAGAAATGAACTGATCTTGATGAAAAGGTAGCATGTGAAAGTAGATACAGAGTAACTAAAAAAAAAAATACAAGAAAAAAACGATGCAAACCATTTGGGAAAGAAAAAAAAAAGTATACAATTTAATGGAAGTGTTTTGGATAAACACAAGGCACTATGACTAAATTTGTGGTAGACAGGAGAGAGCAGCAGAATGAATACTAGCACTATCTTTAAGATTACCTAATGTTTCCCAAAGATCTGAGCTCAATTTACATAGATGCCAATTACAGATAGGACACTGATGTGTAATGACAGAAGGCATCTGTGTAAGTCTAGCTCGTAAGGCTGGTACTAAAAAAAGCGGTATTTGTTTGGGCAAGTGAAAGTTCTAAGCAGGCAGGAGGCAGATGTTTCACCCCTGGAGCATATGTTGAGTGTATCAACAATGCCTTTGCACTATAAAAATTCATACTGTCTGCAGGAAATAAGGAAAGAACACAAACAGCATGCTGACTTTTGGATACAAGGTTAAAAATATTTATTACTCATAATCACATCTAATTGTTTTTTTAAATAAAAATAAGTTTATTTACCATTGGTCTGGTATGCTGCTCCAGCATCGTAAGCTGTATGTAAGTCTGTAACGTTATCCCCCATCTTGATGCATCTTGGTACATTAAGCCCTGGGGTTAGAGATGGAAGTGAGAGAGGCAGACACTTTCGTTAGGTCAAACAGCAAAAAAAGTGAAGTTCAGTATTCGGTAAGCTTTTGCTCTACAACAGAACTGCTAAAAGAAGTGCACTGAAACACCTGACATCAGGTTTGACAAGAATTAAATATCAATTGCTCTCCACAACGCTGATGCAAGAGTTATGGTCCTGGTCCTTAGGATGCCTAAGTGGGGTGTTTGGAATGCTCTCTGAAGTCAACAGGAATTAGTTTCTGCACCTGGAATGGTCAGGACCAAGGTAGAGCTCATTTGAGACAGTTCAAATATGTTCAGTAATTAAAAAAAACCCAAACTTATCTGCTACTCTGTTCTTGCACACTGACAGACTCCCATTATACTGAGGCCATCCAGAAATGAATGTGAGTATGGTCTGGGCCTCAGAAAAGGTGTCTTTTAACACAGACACCTGTTCTTCCCAAATCATCCTCAAAGCAGTTCTTGTATCTTCCACTTCTTGATCACTGCAATTGCACACACATATACATTTACAAGCAACAGTCTATCCTGCAAAGCAGAGAAAAAGATCCGACTCAAAGCATCATTCATTGCCTGTTTTGCTGAGGTGACAAGCTTTAAGTGAGGAGCATGGCTTCGGTCCATAGACCTGACCTCCTCCTTTTCTCCCTACCCAAGATCAGAATGAGAGAACATTCTGAAGTGTGCAGATTGCTATGATAATGTGTGACACATCTAAGCATGCCCCATCCCTTTACTAATAAGAAGAGAGTAAAACATCAGCAGCTTCTAGTAGGGAGAACTTACTTTTCTGAAGGACCTATCCTATATATCAAATACATCAGCTGATACGCTGGAGGGAAGCAATGCCATCCAGAGGGACCTTGACATGCTTGTGAGGTGGGCTGATGCCAACCTCATGAAGTTTAACCATGCCAAGTGCAAGGTTCTACACCTGGGTTGGAGCAATCCCAGGCACAGCTACAGGCTGGGCAGAGAAGAGATTCAGAGCAGCCCTGCGGAGAAGGACTTGGGGGTGTTGGTCAATGAGAAAATGAACAAGAGCCGGCTTCAGTGTGTGCTCGCAGCCCAGAAAGCCAACTGTATCCTGGGCTGCATCAAAGGGAGTGTGACCAGCAGGTTGAAGGAGGTGATCCTGCCCCTTTATTCTGCTCTCATTGAGACCTCACTTGGAGTACTGTGTGCAGTTCTGGTGTCCTCAACATAAAAAGCACATGGAACTGTTGGAACAAGTCCAGAGGAGGGCCACAAGGATGATCAGGGGACTGGAGCAGATAGGCTGAGAAAGTTGGGGCTGTTCAGCCTTGAGAAGAGAAGGCTGTGTGGAGACCTCATAGCAGCCTTCCAGTATCTGAATGGGGCCTATAGGGATTCTGGGGATGGACTCTTCATTAGGGACTGTAGTGATAGGACAAGGGGTAATGGGTTAAAACTTAAAACAGGGGAAGTTTAGATTGGATATAAGGAGGAAATTCTTTCCTGTAAGGGTGGTGAGGCACTGGAATAGGTTGCCCAAGGAGGTTGTGAATGCTCCATCCCTGGCAGTGTTCAAGGCCAGGCTGGACGAGGCCTTGGGTGATATGGTTTAGAGTGAAGTGTCCCTGCCCATGGCAGGGGGGTTGGAACTTGATGATCTTAAGGTCCTTTCCAACCATAACTATTCTATGATTCTATGTGTGGTTTGGGGTGTATCCACACAACTGCATTGACAGCAAATTCCACATGAGCTTGAGCAGACACCCATCTCAGCCAGCAATGAGATTTTTGCAATAGAAATGACCACACAAGCAGCAAAGACTGACATCAGAAACCACTTCTACCACCCCAGCAGAAGCAGATCTGCAGATGTATCCAGAGCTCTGACAGCTGTCCCCAAGCACAGCTGTGACACACGGACATAGCTGTGGGGAACACTTCCAAGAAATAATGACCACCCACAAGACATCAGAAGCTCCTGACACCTCACAGGACTGAATCTTCCTGATCTTCAGCAGGCAAACAGTATCAACCTGTCACATTCACCCCTCATTTTCCAAGTGACCTTCTTCCCTTCTCTGGAATAGGCACAGTGAGATTCAGAAACAACTATCACACTCAGGACTTACCTTTCTGTGAATTTCTTCAGCTCATACAAAATAGAAGACCCAGTCCTTGATGAAAACACATTTTATATGCAATATTGCAATTAGATGCATGTCTTAATCACTAAAACAGATCTTTTGTTGTATGAGTTTATGACCACACCTTTCATAACAGCTCTGCTGATCAATAAGAAGTCTTCATGCACGTCTTTCTAAAACAATAGTAATTATAATTGCAGAAACAACTCCTGTGACTTACCAGGATATTATGACCACGAACATTCCTCCACTTTGCCACCGGTTCTGTCAAAACCTTGTTAAAAATAATTATTCCATATTAAACATGGTTTAGATTCAAAATACTTAATTTGACCCTACAGACCTACAACTATTTTAATGAATATTTGTTCAGTAAGTCACAGTATTCAGTATTGTATTAGAAAGCTCATCCCTCTTCAGAAAGCAGCACGGAATCCCCTAATACAAAAAGCAATAATGATCACTGTTTAAAAATAGAGAAATATCAATATACAATTTCTTTTCAGCATTTCTAAACAGCCAAAATAAAACACTGGATTAATTACCTAATGAGCCTGGATGTAATTTCACTTTTTCAAAATAACTCCCATGTAAGGGAAGGAATGACAGCTGAGTCCTGAACGGACTTCAATGCCTGGTTCATTTCCTCACAAATTATTTTCTCAGAGAAAAATCAGCAAAGGAAAAGAGGATGAGAATGCTATCATAGTACTTCTCATTTTATTTTTGTGATCTAACAAACAAAATGTACTCAAAACTTTTATGAAATTGATCAGAAAAGCTTCTACCTTGAATAGGTAAAATCACAACAGACTTACCTGGTTCAAACTCCAATAACACTGCAGAGCCAGGCCTAAGAGAAGCTGGTAAGCCTGGGAGTTCACTGGCTTTTTAAAAAATGTTGCACTATAACCAAATTAAACTTTGCTACGTTTTGGGTTTATCCTTACCCATAAGGATCATTCCTGTTCAATTAACAAATAACATTAGGCAACCCAGCATTTCTATGAGGAAGCCTAGACTTTTTATCAGTGGGTTCCCAGGCTTGCCAGGGAATATCTACCTGATATCCACAAAGGCAATACCTCACTAAGGTCTGATCCTGATTTTGTCTAAAATACAGGGAAACTGCCCTTCCCCTCATCTTGCTCTAAGCATATGAAATCAAATACCATACCAGTCTAAGAAATCTCCAGAAAAAAAAAAAAATCAACAGATTTTTCATTTTTCAAAAAGCCATTCATTTACTGGGATCTCCATTACATGACATCAGAATTTTCACATCATTACTTCTTTGCTTATTACATGATGTATCTAAGATGTGAGATGAAAGAACAAACAAGCACACCTAAATGTGCCCAGCAAACATGGGCTGCTGTTACAGAGGTACAACCTCTAATCCACTGGTTTTACTGATACTTGGGCATCTTGTACTCTAAAGTACAATGATCTGAATTTCTCTTCTACAGTTTGACTGTCTGTAGTTGCAGAGCAGGCACCAGTCTGTGCACTGGTTTACAGCCTACTGCTCTGTTAGCCCAGCAAAGGAAAACATTTCTAACCGTCAATTTTGTCAAGACAAGCAGCTGCTTAATGATGTGTACATAAAGACAATGAAATGCACACGCAGTACCTCAATGTTAGTAGTTTGTGCAAAATAATCCAGGCACGTTGTTTTTCCACTCGCAATGTTCCCCTCAACACATACCTGATGAAAAAGAGTATCACTGTTAAAAAATGTGTTATCATTTCCACATCAAGCACACTATTTCCCTATAATGCAATTCGATTACTTCATACAAAGACATTTGGTCTTCCCAGCCCCCCAGAACTTCAGAGGGTCATCGGTGGTCTGCTGCTACCCCACACTGTCTGCCACAACTCACCTCCGAGACTGCAACACTTCACGTTCAACTTCGTTCAACTTAAAATAAGTGCCAACTGAAGTTGTAATTTCAGCATCCATTAAACAGACAGCTTAATGCATAAGATACATCATCTATTTTCAGTCGACACCTGTCCCTACACAACAGCATGCACTGACACAAATCCCTCATGACTGTACTGCAGTTCACAGAACACAGCAACCACAGCCTTGTGCCAGGTAAGATCCAGCGTCAGACCCACCACCTGAACACCCCAAGTAAAACAAATACTCACAACTGTTTTCCTACCATCTTCTTTTATCAGGTGTTTATCTAGATTGGAAATAAACAGGAGTTACAAATAAGAAGGAGCTCTTTGTAACTTTAAGCTATACCAAGCCTCTTAATGTCAGACCCTCCATGAGCTTTTTAGGCTCCCTATTGCTTAATATAAATTTTCGCCAAATTACCAGTCTTCTAAGGATCTGGGTAATCACGGGGTCACGCAATTGACATGTTAAGCATACACGGCCACGGGTTTACCTTAAGTTCTCTGTTGTCCTTAACACTACAAGGAGTCAAATGGAGAGTGCCTATGCTCCTTCAGAGTTCTCTTACACTTACTGCTCCTCAGTTAGTTTACACTGGTGGAAAAAAACAGTGAGTTTTGGAAATACCAGCTGTGGTGCAAGGCTTGGCTACAACACTGGGCAAGCATGAAGATGCAAACACACCTCCAAGCCACGTAATTTAGATGCCTTACATCCCAAAACTGCCTATATAAAGTATACACAGGGAGACCCTTAACAAAACAAAACAGACAACAAAGGTGGGTTTGGTTCCCCAACGCTGCCAATGAGGGCCTACAAAGCCTATCAAGGCCACGACATGCAAGAAGCCGTAAAGTTTGGACAGGCTACAAAGAAGGGGGGGGGGGGGTGCTCCACCCCCTTACGAGATGCGGTGGTTCTTCACACCCGTGTCCCCGCTGCTGACGGATTTAAGAGCGCTGACCTCTGAGCCCTCTCTCCATCCCCTTCGCCGCCGCCGCCACCTCTGGCTGCCGTTCGGGTGGCCACGGCCCAGGTCGTTGCGCGGGGAGCAGCTGTCGCCTCCCCCCCGGCCGCTCCCGCACCTCCCTGTCTAGCAGGGTCCCACCGCTGCCCCGACCCGCGGGCCCGGCCCCCCGCACGCGAACTTACAGCCGCCAGCGCCGCTCGGACCGGGCCGGGAGCGCAACGCCAGGCCGCCCGTCGAGGAGCTCGCGGCCGCTCCGCCCGCCCAGGCTGCCCAGGCCGCGCCGCTACCCCGGCCCCAGGCCCCGTGCAGTGCACCGGGCCGCGCCCAGGCCGCGCCCAACCGCCACATCGCCCATCCCTCTTGCCGGCCCCGGCACTGCCCCAGCACAACCGCTTCCGGCCGTTGCGCGCTCACTTCCGCCGCCAGGGGTGCGCCAGGGCGGAGCCGGCTCTAGCCCTATCCACGTCCCCAGAGGAGGGGTGCGGGTGCTGCGGGGGGCGGCAGCCATGGCGCTGGTGGAGCTGGACAGAGCCTTCCACCGCTCCCCGCGGGGCGCCGTTAAGATCGCCCGCATCGTAAGAGCTGCGGGGAGGGGAGGGGAGCGGAGCGGGGCGGAGCGGAGCGGGGCGGGCCTATCCGCGGGGTCCTGCACTCCCGAGAGGGCGGGGATGGCCCGAGGGGCTCAAGGGTACGGGCGGGGATTGGCACAGTGGTAGGACATGCACCCGTACACAGACACGGTAGTCTTCCTGTGTCCCCGCAGCTGTTGGCGTGGGGGATGTTCTGCTGCTTCTTGGGGGCCCGCGCCCGCGGGATGTACACGTCGCTGGCCGGCATGGAGGTGGTGATCACGACGCTGTGCTTCCTCCTGTACTTGCTGAAGCTCGATAAAAAGATGACGTGCCTGTTCTGGCCTCTGGCCGTGAGTACTGGCGGGCCCCGAAATAAAGGGATCTCACCCCGGTGATGGCCTATGCACAGAATCGTAGAACGGTTTCGGTTGGCAGGGCCCTTAAAACTCACCCTAGTTCCAACGCCCTTGCCACAGGCAGGGACACTTTCCCCTAGACAAGGTTGCTGCAAGCCCCGTCCGACCTGGCCTTGAACACTGTAGGGCAGCCACAGCTTCTCTGGACAACTTGAGCCAGCGCCTCAGCATCCTCACAGGGAAGAGCTAATGCCTAATGTCTAATCTGAATCTTCCTGCTGTCAGTTTAAAGCCACTCCACCTTGTCCTGGCCCTGTATGCCCTTGTCAAAAGCCCCTCTCCACATTTCTTGTCCCATTTAGGTACTGGAAGCCACATTAAGGTCTCCCTGGAGCCTTCTGAACAACCCCAGTGCTCAGCCTCATTCTAAGGGTTGTAGTCAGCTATCTCAGGCACCATTGCCGTAAAGTTGGAGCAAACCTGAGTTCCACTGTTGTTGATGCAGTTTTTCCTAGAGGTTCTTTCACACTGATTTCTCAGCAGTTGGCTTCTGTGCGCTAGCAGTCCCTCTTGCAGTTAGCATCATCTGCTTAGCTTTGTAATACTGTATTTTCATCTTTCACTCCACAAATTAACCATACACTTTCACTGAAATATTTGCTAGTCTATCAAGTGTAGCCAAGTAGCATAAATTTGACTGGAAAAAAAAAAAAAAAAAAAACAAACCAGAAAGGTAAAATGAGTTAAGTTTCATCACAAACGTTCTTTCTGACATCAAACCACTGGGTGTCACTGTCGATCTTACATGGGTATCTCTAATTCCACTGTTGTAGCAAATCAGCGATTTTTGATAATCTGTAAAAGAACTGGGCGCTGTTCATGTTCTTCAGGTGTGTATTTCAGAATAAATATTTTGCTTCCGCTGGCTGTTTCAGGATATTTTTAACTCGATGATTGCAGCAGTGTTCCTCCTCGTTGTGTCCTTGTTTGCAGTAGTAGTCGAGACCAGCAAGGCGACAGTGGCAGGAGGTGTAAGTAGCAACATTGTTAAGGCATTTCAGTTCTTAAAGTGGGCAGGATTTGAACGTCTTGGTATCCTTCTGTTGTGGTAAGACCATAAAAATAACGGTTGTGGAAGAACATACTAAAACAACAGTAAAGACATGTTCAATCTTACTAAAAATGTTAATCTCACTAGATCTCACTACATTGAATCTCACTAAAAAGATAATCTTAAAATCACACATAACTTAAAGATATTACTAGACTTGGGAGTTGCTATTGAGAAGTACCAACACTGAATACTGCTAGAGTCTAACTAATTGGAGTAACTGATATTTGCTTCCACATCTTGCAGTATGGAATAGATATCCCATCGACCCTCAGTGGGAGAACCTGTAGCTCTTTTAGGACTATCCCATTTAGTTACACTATTCCAGAAGAAATTCCGACACTCCTGTTAAAAAAGGGTGGAAACTTTTTTTAACAGGCATGCTGGTACCTCCCTCCTGACGTGTGTTATTATTTTTTCTGACACAAACTGAGAAATCCTGGAAGTTGAAAAGGGATTTGGTTTTTTTTCAAACGATAAGATTTTTGTGTACTTAAGATCAAATCAGTTTTAATAGTTTAAGCAACTGTAATTTTTAATTCAAATCAAATATAATTAACATTAAGAAACAAAAAGGGGGAGGCCCTCAGTTTTGAAAGTACATAAGTTTTCTGAAGTACAAGAAAAGCTCAAATGTGACAAGCCACCATCAGAAACCCAGAACTTGCCTCAGGAGTTTTTCAAAATCAGCTTAAGAGACTTGGTGAGAGGGAGGGCTGATGTTCTCGCTGACCATGCCATCCTGAGCAGAAAGGAGACTTCCTGATAAGTGCTAGGATATAATTTATATTGTCAGTTGTGAAGTTAAGTTGGAAGCAGGAGACTGAGCAAGTAGCTTGGAAAAAAATTTGGGGAGAACATCTGATATCTTCCATGTGTATTTTTAAAATACGTGTATATTTTCAATTTGGAATGTTTGCCATTCAGAGTTTCAGAGAAGAAGAGTGCTATTTTTTTTCCCAGTAGGCTTGCTTTTAGAAATGCTGCATTTTCTCCAGACCAATACCATTAATTAGGCATCCTTGAAGACACAAAAGTTTTCATTTTGGATAAAAGCACCGTCTGGCATCTTGCAGTTTTCAGAGAGAACTCCTGACCTCCAGGGCTTCACATAGACTTTGGGCAAAGCCAGGTTGTGAACTGCTGCATGAAAGGCTGATGGGGTTTAAATATAGATGTTACTTATCAGCTGTCTGGAATCTCACATATATTTAGATTATACCAGAACCAGGTTAGAAAGATGTATCTACTGCTGCTTTGAGGAATGGTAGATGAGTCACTACAGTGAAAGATATTCAATGTGGAAACTAACACTATTATTATTTTTATAGGTGTTTGGGTTTATATTGCTTATTCTCTGTGGTGTGGATGCAGTTGTTTTGTGGAAGATTAGCTTTGGTGGACGAAGAGAAAGGAATGATCCTGCCAAATAACATTTTAGTAAAAGAACGATTTCTCCACTGGTGACTGGTTTACTGTTATTTTTTAAAGAATTTGTATTTTTATGTGTTCACCTTTGTTCACAAATATAAACTTCACAGAAAATTCTCCTGTTTTGTAAGCTTAATTACATTCTTACGTGTTTGAAGGTTAACTTTTACCTGAATGAAGATTAATTTTACGCTTGTCTTTCTGTAATAAAAAAGAATATATACATGGGCTTACGTGCATTATTTAACATTTATTTATTAAGCATACTTAAAGGAAATATTTAATGTGCCAGTAAACACTGTTGGGAACAGATTGGGGGGGGGCACGAAGGGACCCCCCCCCCCGCCCCTTGCTGCGCTCCTCGCCTCCCTCCCGACGGCTCCTTAAGCCCGTTGAATGTTTCCTTGCCGAGGCGTTTTGATCCCTCAGCTTTACCGTTCGTGTTCAGGATAGCTCCGAAGACACCCGCAGCGTCTCCCCAGCGCCGTGGGGAGGGTGGATACGGTCAAACGGGTGTCACAGGGCGCGTCCCGTGCGCGCGGCGCGGCCGCCACCCCCCAGATTTGGGGATGCTGAAACTTTTTTTCACGTTTCCGCAGGGTCACGATTTCCGCTTCCCTCCTTCAGAAAACACCCGCACCCGCCCGCGCCCCGCGCCCGCCGCCATGGAGGAGCCGGGGGCCGCCGAGCCGCCGCCCGGGCCGCGCCCGCTGCTGCTGCCCGCGGAGCTGCTGCGCTCCCGCAAGGGGCGGCTCCTGCTCGCCGAGTCGGTAAGGGCGGGAGCGGGGCAAGGAGGGGGGCGCCGCCGGGGCCGCATCGCAGCCCCCACCCGCGGAGCGCACGCGGCAGTTAGCTCGGCCCGGCCGGGCCCCCCGGCTGCAGCGCGGGGGTGGCGGAGGCAGGCGCGGCTGAGGGCAACCCGCGAGCACCCGCTCCGGCATGGGGAGAGAGAGCTCGGGGTGCAGCGGCGCCGAGCCCGTCCTGCCAGGCGCGGTCGGAAACCGGCTGACCGGTCTCGTTAAGTCCCCGGTGCCGTCGCAGTGTTCCTCGTTAGCAGGAGAGGTCTTCATGTAAAAACGGCTTTGATTTCGTTTTAACCTGCCCGCAGTGTGGATACAGTGACCACAGCTGACCAGTTCTGGTTTACCTCCTAGTGCCATGGGGAAGGCTTGGTGTGAGTATGGCCTCAGTACCTCAGGAAGATCCTTACCATCTAATGGGGGGTGGCATTACGTAGGGCATAATTATCTACCAACTTTGGTCCTGAGTGCACCAAAAGCTGCGTTTGCCCTGGCCTCGGAGAGAGACACGCTGTGGGGACAGTTCACCTACTGTGAAAAGACCAAACAATCAGCGGCAGCAATAGTGGGAAACACTGCTCCCCCAGAACTGCACCACATTTGTTGCTCTAGGGACAAGTCCTGAGATCAGGGCTGTTGATTTCTAGTGTAACACTTTCTGGTATTTTACTTTTAAAGGTTTAAAGCCTGACGAATGAAAGAGTACCTGCCTGGTAGGGAAAGGGAATCACAGGCTGGTTTGGGTTGGAAGCAACCTTAGAGCTCTTGCAGCTCCAACCCCTTGTCATGGGCAAGGGGCACCTTCCACTAGAGCAGGTTGCTCCAAGCCTCGTCCAGCCTGGGCTTCAACACTGCCAGGAATGGGGCAGCCATAGCTTCTCTGGGCACCCTGTGCCAGGGCTTCACCACCCTCACAGAGGTTTCTTCCTAATGTCTAAGTCTCCCCTCTGACAGACGCTACATGCCTTTGTAAGAAGTCCGTCTCCAAATTCCTTGCAGCCCCCTTTAAGGTACTGGTGTTTTTTAAGAAAATCTACCCCCATGGGCAGTGGGTATTTCAAATAAAAAGTTAAATTTTAAGAGGGATTTAGTTATTTGAAATTATACCTTCAACATCATTTATACTAGAAATAACGAGAGATTTAAACACTAATCTGTAATTTTTTGACAGCAAGTAGTCAAATATTAGGACAGCTCAAACTAGCAGTCGTGGAGCTAAACTAAACATGGAGCACTGTTTAGATCTGTAAGGTGTCTCTGGCTATCCGCTGTGCTAGCTCGGAGAAGGAAACGGGGAAATTCAGGCAGGAGAAGGGGGAGGTGTGGGCAGAAGGGGACAGCGCCGTTAGACTCCCTGAGCAGCCCTGTGATTTTGTGAAGCTGTTGGGAACACCCAGGAGATGCACAGCTGGATTTGAGAGGAAAGCCCATTCATCCAGGAGATGAGGGTGACTTCTGCAGTGGGGAGCACAGACCTTGGGCTGGGGAGCAGAGGCCACATGCTGCATCAGCTCCAGCAGAAGTGCTGTAAAGCCCCATGTATCCCTGTCACTCATACAGCATCTGCAGTTTGCAAAAACACGTTCAGAGGATACCAAACCAACTAACTTCCCTCCTTTGGCATTCATTTTTGTTATGTTCTATAATATATACCGGAATTTCCTATAGAAGCCTACATCTACTGATGATGACTTTCAGACAGGCTGGCTTTTTAACATCTCCAAATGATGACATATTTGAGGAATACTGTTTTGGTCATGGGATCAGACTCACCCTTTGTTGTCATAGAGAAGTACTGATTATGCCTCCTTGGAGTAATAAAAACTGCTCTGTCTGTCGCTCTTTGTGGGCCAGCCCACGTGCCAAGGGTGTCATTTCCTGACACAGGGAAGGCAGTGGTAGTTTCTCTCCTGTTGCCTCAGCTTTACTAGAAGAAACCCTTGAAGGCAGCGTAGGCCCCAGAACAAATCCAGTCTGTGTACAATTAGAGAAATGCAGTGCCAAATAATTGAAGATGACTCCAAGTTAAATCTGTCACAGTTTATATCTGTGTTTCATCTTTAGCTTTGTATTTCTCCTTTCAAATGTGTGATTTGTCCCTCTTTGACACAGCACTGATGCGGGGCAGGGTTGTGTTCTGCATAAACATATGTAAATAATAATTCATGGGATACAGATTTTGAATAGTGTCCTTTGTTTAGAAAGAAAATGGGGTTCTCATTGTTATCAATTACCTCTCTCACATTATTATTATTATTCAGCAGCTTGGCAGGTCCCAAGGGATGTGCTTTATTTCTCTGTGTTTAAAGTCATGCAAATACTGGCATGTCTGCAGGTAGATCAGAGGCTTTCTGTTCCGCTGCAGGAAATGCCAAGTCAGCTTTTTCAACATGCAAAACACAAACCACCACATACTGAAAAATATATTACCACTGAAGCAAAGCAGCAACTTGCAGACTCGTCTTGACTGGGGTAGATGGTCACGCTCCTGCTTTTCTGGGTATGGCAGAAAGGGAAGAGAAGTCAGCTTCAGCAGGTTCCCTCAGCAGCGAGGATTGCTTTGTTCAGATGAAGGAAACTTATAGCCACTTGTTGTCAAAAGTAACATTTTCATACATTTTTACACATTTTCACATGAAGTGAGTATGGGTCTTCACAGTGTTCAGGTGCAAGTTTCATGTCGGCATGCAGACTGCTCTGGGGTCTATCAGGTCTGGGCATTCTGGTGCTTCCTCTAGAACAAGTTAGGCTGGTGATGAAGCCGATTACAGGAAGAAGCTTAATTAGAATCTCAGATTTTATTCAGAGAAGGAAGTTTCCCCCATCCCTCTGTTCCTTTTCCTTCTCATCTTCCCGCCTCATTAATTTTTTATTCCATGTGGGATAGCTGCACAGCCACAAAGCAGTAACATCAAATACATGTATAAGCTTTGCTGTCTCTCCTGAGCCTATTTATTCTCACTGTCTTGCACCTCCAGTTTCTAATCACCATTTTTAATCTCCCAGGTTGATTGTTTTCCCTTTCTGTCCCCTCCCCATACCATTATTTCTTCCATATATTTTACCACTCCTCTTAAGCTACTTATTTTTTCTGAGTACTGAAGTTGCTGTCTTGAAGGTCAGCTTCTCACCCATGCTCTTTTCCCTCCTTAAGAGATGCATTTTTCAGTTCCCTCTATCCCATGTTGAAACCATTTAACAGACACTCTCATACCTGCCACCAGAGCTTGTCCAGGCAAGATTCACATTTATGTGTCCTGCTGCTCATCCTGGCTGTTTCAGTCAAGCTTTTGTGTTTGTCCTGGTGACTACTGTAATTGTCATCTCCTTAGTTCCCTGAAGCCAGTACACAGTGGCATTATGTATTAGCCAGGCTCTTCTCAGTGGCAAACAATGAAAGGACAAGGGGAAATGGGTACAAATTGGAGCACAAGAGGTTCCACTTAAACCTGAGAAGAAACTTCTTCTCAGTGAGAGTGACGGAACACTGGAACAGGCTGCCCAGGGAGGTTGTGGAATCTCCTTCTTTGGAGACATTCAAAACCCGCCTGGACACGTTCCTGTGTAACCTTATCTAGGTGTTCCTGCTCCGGCAGGGGGATTGGACTAGATGATCTTTTGAGGTCCCTTCCCATCTCTAACATACTGTGATACTGTGATTTTTTTGATACAAATGTAGTATGACTATATAAGGTTGTCCTGTATAAGGTTGTGTCACCTTTGTGGTCACACAAAGAATGTAGAAATCATTGTGCCTGTTTTTCTTCTCTTTTCCTGTCTCTCTTCTGTCTTTTCAGTCTCCTCTGAACTGACCTTCATAACTGAAACTTCCAGCTGCTCTGTGTAAAGCCTCCTTTGAAGACAATCCGGTACCTTTGACTGGGTCTGTAGCCAGAAGGCAATTCTTGCAGCTAACTCTGGGGGAACCAAGAACTTCAACTCTATGACAAGTACAATGAAGAAGTAAAATAGCAGAGACCACTGAGTGAGCACCTCTTCTATGGAGACAGACTGAGAGTATTGGGCTTGTTCAGCCTTAGAGCAGCTTTCAGTGCCTAAAGGGGACAACAAGAAATGTGGAGAGGGGTGTGTAGGGATAGGACAGGGGCAATGTCTTGAAGCTAACAGAAAATTTACATTAGACATTAGGAAGAAGTTCTTCCCTGTGAGGGTGCTGAGGCGCTGGCGCAGGGTGCCCAGAGAAGCTGTGGCTGCCCCATCCCTGGCAGTGTTCAAGGCCAGGTTGGACAGGGCTTGAAGCAACCTGGTCTAGTGGAAGGTGTCCCTTCCCATGGCAGGGGCTTGGAACTGGACAAGCTCTAAGGCCCCTTCCAACCCAAACTGTTCTGTGACCTGCTTTCACTCTCTACCAATAAGCAATAACAAATGCACTCTTGCCCAGAAGAGATCACCACAAGCCGCTTTTAAAACTGTTAAGCAAACCTGTTCTTTTCCCAGGAGGGCACATAAGGGGCATTTGATGCATTTGATGGTGCGGACAGTGAGTGGAGGGCACTGGGGTGTGTAGTAGTGTGCAATGATGTCAGCTGCTTCCCAGCATCTGTGTTGCTCCCAGTGGGCTCTCTTCTCCCTGCATGGAGCTAACGCCTTCTCAGTCTGCCCTGACCTCAGCACTTCAGCAGTCCTCCCACCCTTAAGGAGCCCAGTGCTCTCTAACCATTGTAACTCATTATTTTTTATACCTTCTAGTGGAAGTTACTTATATGATTCAGTATAACTTCATAATGCCTGGCCAGCTGAAGAAGCCCAGCAACAGTATTGAGTGAGAATTATGTGGGAGAAAATTTATTTTGAAACACAATCCCAGAGAAGTTCCTTTAAAAAAGAAAAAGTAATATTTAATAGTTCTTTCTCTTTAATGTACAGTCTCATCCCCACACACACCAAAAAAAAAAAAAAAAAAAAAGGTGCTCAGTGAACAAATCAGGCTTCTTTTTTTGCCAGGATTTCTTATATAATCTTACCACTTCCAGGCTAAGAAAGGAGCCTGTTCTGTGCTTCACTGAGCTACAGCTTTCTGCATCCACATATTATTCCACAGCGGAGCTGGCAATCATGATAAACTTTCAATAGCTGCTATCAGTGCTGAGGATGTAATCCCGAGGGACAAGGACCTCCCCTTTGTATATGCAAATGGACAAAACTGATGAAACACTACTTTTTTTTTCTCCCAGAAGCAGCAGTGCTTTCTGAGTCTGAAAGTGCTAAACATGAACTTGCAAACACATTGAGCCGAACTTCCTCTCTAGCTGTTGGGTTTTGGTTTCAGCTTGTTTTCTTTTTTAGCACAGATACAGAGCTGTTGAAAAATTACAAGAATCCCATTGCTTGGCCTTCTCTGAAATAATTTTTAAATATGTAGCTGCAGTAAAAAAGTGCAGAACAAGTTTGATATGCTTTGATCATCTGACGGTCTTTAGAAGAGTCAGGCTATGTTCTGAACGTTGCTTTAGAGTTTGTCAGTTTTGAGCAGTTTTTGATTTGGCAGATATTTGTCTCAAAGACTTGAAGTCTGGAAAAGCAAATAGGTGTTCATGAGTTCTGGGTACAGGCGGACAGATCAGTGTATGGTGGGGGGAGAGGTGTGGTTTTTAAATAACCAGATTTTTAGATTACATCAGGTGCTGCAGTTAATGGCACTGCAGTTCAATGGTCAGATAAGACACCTACTCACTTCTGTAATTCAGAAAAGGCAGTAATAGGTAATAACCACTATTGCTCAGGGAGTCCATGCACTCCACTTACCAGAAGAGGAAATGATCTGTAAATAAAGAAACGAGAAACGTTATTGAAAGCCAGCAGCTTTGGGGCTCTCCTATTACACAGGGCTGTCCCCAAGTTACCTAGTAACTGACATAATTTAGACATGGTTTCATGTCATGTTTCTAGATCTGACATCAAAATCCACATCAGGTCTGTGACACTGCCACTAGGGAAAGAAAACAAAAAACAAGCCCTACAGAGCCATCAGGCACCTCCTTCCTTTTGTTTCTCTTGCTCTTTCTAATGCCTGCCTGCCCTTCCAGCCTTGCCTCAGTGAAGGCTGTAACATCTAAAATATTATCTCTTAACCTTTATTCTCAAAATCTGGTCCATTATTTTATAGGTGTGTATTTCACAAAATCTTCCTTGAGCCTTTTCAGTCTCTGAATGCCTCCAAAATGAGAGCAGTAATCATGCTTCATGTTATCATTCTTTCCCTTTTACAGTTATCATCAGGAATCCATTGAAATCAAGGGAATTCTTGCAAATCAAGGGTGTTGGGTATTTTTAATGTGGTTTTAATGTGCGCTTCACCAGCACAACAATGGGGTGCTGATAAGTAGAGGTAAGGAGCAGGGAGCTGCAATGGGCTGGAACTCAAGCCTCCCACTGGTGGTGGTGACGGCAGGAGTATTGGTACTGTTCATCAGAGCTGAGGAACAGGCAGCAGGAGACTGATGGAATCCTATCAGTGACTGAGAATTTGTTGGAGCAAGTAACTGTCCTGTTAACTGGATTTTAAATGGACAACCAGTATTTCCCCAGATGCCAGGTTCTCTGGATCAGACCAAATTAGAAAGCTGAAATGCTCAGACTGATGCTTTTGTCTCTTCAGCAACTTACCTTGCACCGAAGCAGGGATCCCAGCAGCGTATCAGAGCAGGAGCCCCCCCTCAGTGTGCTCATCACAAAACAAGTTTCTGTTGCATCCTGAGCCCCGATTACGCAGGGTCTTGGGCACTGCTCTGCATTTCAAACCACATAGACCAGCCCAGGACCATCAGGGTGAGGGGAAGACAGCAGGAACCTTAAGTTGCACAAACTACTGTAAAGCTGATCTTAAAAGAATACGAAGGCTCTTCGTTTCACCTAATAGTTAAGGCTTTTGACAGGATAACTTTTTGCTCTGTATAAAGGCAGGCAGAGCACAGGAGTTACTGTATTGAACAGAATCGAGATCAAAGTGATCTCCCTCTGCGTCATCAACTTACATATCCGAAATTTGCCCCTCTGCCTCCCCTTGCTGCTGTAGTATGATGTATTATTTAACACTGCATTTAATCCTTTCATAAGTGATCTAACAAGTTCACTTCAGGTCTAATGCTCAGCTACTGAAAGGGGGTTGGTAGGTGGGACCTATCCTGAAGGCCTTTTCTCCCTGCTGCTGTTTGTCCCTGCATACTTCTCTGTCTGTACATCTCAGCTATCACACTTGCCTTTAGCCAGAAAAAGGAAGAGATTTCCTTTTAAATATCAGAATGAAAGAAAAAAAGTCCTAGCTATGTGATGATTTCTTTTTAAATGGAGAAAATATGAAACCATGTCTAAATTATGTTCCACAAATTCAAGTGAAGCAGATTGCCAGAGTTAAAGTCCCGTCTTTCTGGCTTAATTCCTTGGGGGTGGGAAGGGAATAGGGGGTGTGATAGGAAGGAGGAAGTCCTCTCTTTCCTCTTAGTAGTTTTACAAGTTCTGTTATATCCACTTCTTTTCAAACAGAACTCACTACTTTTCATTTTCAGAAATACAATACCACGTTAAGGTTAAGATACAGTGAACACTCTATGAAAACCCTGGGAAAAGCTGCAAAAAGGCTATGGAAGCAATAAGCAAATAATAATAAATAACAAAATAGAATAACGGCCTAGATGTAAAAGTGAACGCTGTGTATTACACCAGATCATACAACCCAGTGAAATGAGAACAATGCGTAGACATTAAGATAAATATAGTATCTTACTAAAAATGTCACATCCTCTCAAACTTCACCACCCAGTCCTAATGGTTCTAAACAATATACTCAGCTATTATCCTCCTGGTAAAAAACTGACAGCTGTCCCCAAAACCCAGGCTTACAATAAAGGCGTTTTGATTAAGAAATTATTTCAACAGGCTTGAACTGTAGTTGGCCCTAAACCTAAATGGGCTCTATTGATACACGTATTTGAAGGTTGGCTGACTGCTCATAAGAATATTTATTAATTAATTCTAGGAGCCTTTTCATTTACATATGATAATGATTTGGGTTTTTTTTTGAGTTACAGTTGGTTCCCAGGAACATGTGGTAGCAGCAAATAAATCTATAGATCTGAAACTGAATGAGGCAAATGCATTGATCATCACAGTGCTAACATTTATGCTTTTCAGGAAGCCACATCTGCATTGGTGTGTGCCATCTGGAGAAAAATAACACATCTATTTTCAGTATTATATGAGTGAGAATGTCAGTGTCACAGTTTAGCATTTAAAACTTCAGAAATTCCATGTAATCTAACACTCAAACAGCACCTATGTTGACCAGAAGTATCTCTGAGCATTGCTTAGGCAGACATTTGTCTCCAAAAAGAAAGTTTAAGCAGAGCAGCTCAGGTGTAAACTAGCACATAGTATACCTGCGGGAGTTGTTTTATTCAGCATGCTTGCTGCATTTTATTAGTATTATTTTGAGCTAATTTGAAGAAAACAGCAACCAGTTCCCATGCAGGGCAGTAGAGCAGCAGGGCTGGAGCCTCTGCCCGGAGGTGACCAGCTCACAGCGTATCATTTGTTAAGTTTCTCCATGGTTTCCTCACCTCCCACTTTCACAAATACAGCAGCTGAAAGTCCAGAAGCACTTCAGTGCTGTGGTTTAGGTGAAAATGCATTTTCTTTAACCATTTTTCCATCGTGAAACTCTCTGGTTTAAGCCATAAACTGTATTCTGAAGGTCTTAATTGAATGGGAAAACAACGTTGTAATTACACTACAACTACTATTACTACTATACTATTACTACGTTGTAATTACAAATTATCGTGGAGATAAAACAAATGTATGGGAGTTACCTATCCAATTAGTCTCTAAACCAGCTGTCAACACTGGAAAACTAGACCCTGAGACTTCCAGAAATCACAGGATAATTACCTCTCAGTTCTTTTCTATCCATCAACAGCAGACTTTTTTTCTTCTAGCTCTAAGAAGATTATCAGTGCTGAGTTACTTTGGGCTATTTGAGCAATGATTCGGGTTTCAAGTGAGAACAGTCACAGCTGAAAGCTTAAAGCTCTCTTTGCTTGGCAATGTCCCACTCTATTTTCAGAATTATACTGTCAGCAGTGTTCACAATCCAGAGCAAATTACTGACTCTGAGAGGTGCAAATCCACCACATGCTCCGGACAGTCAACTTCATACACATTGAAATAAATGCCATTACCTTAGATTTATTCCATGCTAAACAAGAAAACTCATTTGGCCTAAGGAAAAAAAGAAAAAAAAGAAGCAAGATAATGCCATCACCAGCAGCACTGACAGAACACTGCTTCAAAGCTGCTCAGCTGCCTGAGGCTCTGCTGTTCCAAGAGAATAACTAGGCTTCTCTTTACTCTAGGTGCTGTCATTTATCATCTTTATCTGCTATATTGCGTCTCAAGCTACCTCTTTCATGATGGCACCGCTCCTTGAGTTTCTGCTGGCACTGTTTCTTTTTTTTGCCTACGCTTCCAAACTTAATGAGAAGTTTAAAGGACTCTACTGGCCTTTGATGGTAAGTGAAATGTGCAGTTTCAAAGATTTCACTGTACAGTGTAACATGAGTAAAAGGGACTGTGTGGGAATTTAGGATGACTGTTAATAACTTCTTATTAGAAACTTGTCTGCATTGCCTCCTATTCAAAAGGACCCAGAGCACTCTTTAAACTATGCTGTATTACATACATACTATAGCTTTCTTGGTGCTGACACAAAGCATAGTTGTATTAAAACATGGAATTTATTCCCTATTCCAGGCAAACAGCTTAGGGCTGGATTTTCAGAAGCAGGCAATACCAGCCTAAGTCTAACCACTGCTCAGGGCTCCTTAATATAGCCACCCTTAAAAACGGGGAAGCCGGGGCAGGCTATATAGCAACGCATATACTTCACTAGTGTTTTTAAATTCTCAGGTAAGTGCTGTTGAGATGCAGTCGTACCCACGTGCAAACCAGCTGACAGCTGTTTCATTAAGTGGGAAGCCCTGCAACTCTTGCCAGCAGATGCTCATTCACACAAAGGAAAGACTGGCTGGCTATTCCTTGGGCAGTTTCCAGGTTTGTGGTTGCAGGTGGTTACTGCAGGCTGGCCGCTGGATGTCTCTGTTGCTTCAAATCTACGTTCTAAAGAGAGCATTTGCCTACCAGTATAAATACTTCAAAAAAGAACTGTAATCCCATCGATCTGGATTCTCTTTTGGTACAGTTTAGCGATAGTTCATCATAAGTGAGATTTGAATTTGAGCTCTCAACGTATAAAAATAACATTAGCAAGTCCACTGGTGGATAAAAAATAGCAGTGGCTTTGATTGTGACTGTGCGTGGTTTCCAGCTGGTAATCTCAGTCCCATCATTTTCCTGTTTTTTACACGCCTCTGATTCCAGAACTAAGACCAAAAAAAGCTCTTGCGTGTTTATTATGTCCATTACCATAATATACTCCAGCTGCCGAACGTAGATAACTGACCTTGTCCTGACTTCAGAAGAGTCGAGTTTCTTGTAAGATTTGTGTTCTGAGACAGTATCTTACTTATCCATCTGCCTTCTGAAAAGGCAGAAGATCTAATTGTGAACAGAGGTCAGGATACCAGTATTCCAGCTTACATGATTTACACGTGCTCTGGGAATCACAGCTCCTTATTTAATACACAGGTCAGAGACACTGTTTCCCCAGCACACCACTGCTTGTGTTACAGAGCATGGCCCCTGCCCTGCTGAGCTGCAGTCTCAGCCACAGAAGCACGTATTTCTGTGACAGCAACAGGTACCTGCACTTAGGCTAGCCTGTGGAATTACAAGTGTACATACTAAGTATAAATCATAGCTTTAAACATTAAAAGTATTTTGTTCCTAGCTGCTGCAGTTCCTACAGACAGGCTTACTTCTATACAGAAACAGTCATACTCCAGTTCGCCATAGGAACTGGTTTGCTCCTCCAGAGCCTCCAGTACTGCAGGAGTTCTGCGTAAAGATGAGATTTCTTTAGGTATTTCAAAGGATTCTTCCATTAGAGCAGACAGTGCTGTGCTCCAGGTTTAGCCTCACAGAAAGCTAGCCCTTCTCAGCCTGAAGAAAGGTCTGCCTGTCATAAGCCTGGCAAAAGTAGGATTTATACCCGCATCTGTAAGAGCAGAAGCTTATGCCAAGATTCTGGTCATCTCTCATTTACAAATATTTCCCAGATGAGCAATTCATCCGCTACAAAACAGCAGTCTGCAGTCACGCTGCAGCATCAGGCCAGTCCACTGATGCAACAACAGAGGGGTTTAGTGGCCATTTCTGAAATCTTTTGTACAGGATTTTCTGTATTGGAATTCATGACTAATCTGAGAATGCAACATTGCCTATTTTACAGGATTTCTTGCGGTGTGTCACTGCTGCCATTATTTACTTTGCCATTTCAATTGCTGCTGTCTCAAAATATACCGATGGAGCATCAAAAGCAGCAGGAGTAAGTAGACATGAGCTTTCCACTTGAGTATTTTGGAGAAATGAGTATGGACATACTTCGGAAACAAGTCAATTTTGACACCGTTGCAAGTATCATACATTTCTTCCATTAACTAACTGAGATTTAGATTTGCCTAAAGCAAGAAAGAAATGGTCAATTAGTTAGAAAAACAAGTTTTGGATCAGTGAATAGCTTTTTCATCCTGACAGTGCTGCTCAGTGTTAGCTGTACTACTTAGGGAAGATGCCTATTCTGCTTTTTAATTTCACCAGCTGTACAGGGAAGACTTTTCTGTTGCTGCACAGAACATCAAGTTCCTTGAATGGAGGAATAATAATAATAATGAAAAAATAAATCAAACATGTGACTACTAAGGACAGCCTGAATTAAATAATCTCAACCTCCTGCCTCTAGGGCTTCTTTTTACTTGGATGACTTGAAACAACAGCAGTGTCATTTTACTTTCCAGTATATGGGCTGCCCCCGAGAAAACCTTCATCAACAACATTTTGTGTTCAGAAATAAGATACAGCCTCTCCACCTGCAACTTGACTCTAAGCATCAATAATGTATGCAACATTAATAAAATTTGCATAATAACTTTAAAAGATAGGGAAGAACAATACCCAGCAGTGTTACCCATCAGCCCTTAACAAACCATCCCAAGTAATACACGATTTCAAAACAAAGACCTTGTTTCAATCTTTGTCACCCCATTTAGACATGGTGCAACACACCCAGCATTTACCCTAGCTTCCCAGAGTGAAAACCAGCCTATTTCCAGAGGAACTGAGGCGAATTCTTGGTGGCAAAGAGAAGCCATGGGAGGGTGGAGGAGCAGGCTACAATCTCTTGTTAGCTCCAAGCACAGGGCAGTGCTGATGCTCATGCTCAGAATGTGCCTGGAGCCAGGGAGGGATGTAGCTTGGGGAATAGTTAAGGATGCGTCTGACAGAGCAACGGCAGACATTGATACTCAGGCTTCCAAATTAGCTGTAGTTTAATTGATGCCAGTGGGCCACAGCGCATTTCCCTTCCCTGACTTTTTAGGAAGGCACAGGCTAAAAAAACTAAGCCTCGGTCTTCTTTAAGAATTGTTGTGTTGGTTAGGCTTAATTTCATTTGTCTGGGACGTGACCTGTCTTTAAAGAGTATTATTTTGTCATTTTAGGTGTTTGGATTTATAGCCACGATCGTGTATGCCATTGATTTCTACATAACCTTCAATGACCTGGTTGCTTTTCTCAAGCAAGGCAGTTCTGATTCCCCTGAAGGGCACAAGTCAGAGGGTAGGTAAAATTCCCTGTTTTGGTTCCATGAGCACGTAACGTGAGATTTTCTTCTCCATTTCACCCTTCACAGGGCAGCAAGAGCACTCACTCAGAACAGTTTCTATTCTTGGCTACCTTGGGTTTGTATGCTGTATGTTTGTATACGGAATTTTGAAGCTGCTTAGTCTTAAAATACATCTGGAATTTAAGTGATTTATAAAGAGAACTGGCAAGCCACAGATGTAAAGTTTCTCAAGAGTTTTACACCATCTAACTCTGCAAGGCCCCAGATCCCATTATAGAAATTATTGTGCAGAACAGACTTTTTTCTTCCCAAAGTATCTCACTTCAAAGACAAACATTTACCCTTTTTAATAACTTAATAATTCACTTAATTTTTATAACTTGAAAACTATTTTTTGTAAGTTAGCATCCATTAGTCCACAGTTTTGTGTGTCACTTTCTTTTTACCATCTCTTTATCATGATTACCTTTTATTCAGGGTCAAGCTTTAACCATCTATGGGCAAATGACCTTGAAATTCGAGGACCACAAGGCATAAAATTAACAGGGTTGTTATCAAATTTCTTTTAATATGGGAGGTGCAGTCTACCTCAGGTCAGACAGATCCACTCAGAGATAAAAAGAGGGCCCTGCTGCTGGAAGTTGAAACTCATTTCAAGTCAAGCCAGGACACAGGTAGCTATTTTGCAGTACTCAGGAGTTCAAATCAGGCATCATGTCCCAGTACTACTCATTGCACCCACACAGATGAGGAAGACTGCTCCACACCTAAAAACAGACCAAAAGATCTCACCCCCCAAAACCTCTCAGAAACTAACACCCCAGATGTGTACAGAATCGCTGAAGGTCTAAAGTAATGCTAATAGTGTTTTCTAGGTATTCTAGTGGACTGTAAAATGTTTTGTAAGCTTTAGGCCAAGAAGAGAAACAAAGAAATGAAGAATTAAAGGAACACATCACAGGAAACAGACAAGACTAAAAACTGCTCATCCCCACAAACCTCAGAAGAAAATCAGATGACAGTGGTACAAATTTAGGCTAAAGGTTCCATCAGATTTCCCTGGAGATGGAGACAAATTTATAAACTTACAAATACACAGTCATGTGGCTTTGTGTTGAAGTGTTGTGTTGAAGACTGTGCAAGAAAAGCTTTGCCCTGCAGCACTGCCTCTCCAGCACCAAACTTGTGTTCACACTGGGGGTCTTACCTGCCGAGGTCAGAAATCCCATGCTTCCTTGCAAGCAGAGTCTCAAGCTTGGGCAAGATGTACCCTTCTGTGCCTATTGGGATTTAACATCTTAAAGCTTTCAGATAGGTTTAACTGGCAGTGCATAACTGTGACCCCCAGCAACATTCTAGTACAGGAAGCTGGTCTTCAGCAGACTTCCTCTTGGTGGTCACACTAACAGTAATACCTCTGCAGTTTCTTCTGTCTGAACTGTTATGTACATTGTAGTGGTCTAAGTGCTTCTGAGCAGCATTTCTCAAGTCCTTTGAGACACCATTTAAAGCTCCATCATATTAGAAAGAACTGTCATGTTACAAGCCTTTTCCTAAATACGCCACATCCTTTGAAGCACATGCCTGCTGAAGAGCAGTGTACCTCTCCCAGCAAGAGCTGAAGCGGATGTAGAGGTGGCCAGTTTTCATTTTCACTATTGGTTTTTGTCTTACATTTCAGATGAGGACTCCAATTCTGACTCGGACTGAAGAACTGAGCAGCAAGCAAGTGTGAAGGGAAGATCATCAGGCACTTTCCTCTTTGCCAAATGCACTGCCAATTGAAATATCTCCCTTATTTCAACCTTGATATTCTCTTTCCACCTCACTGTTTACAGAATATGAAAGCACAAATAGGGCAGTGATGTGGAAGAGGAGACTATTCCCAATGCCATTAGACAATCCTTCAGAACTACACATTTTATGGTAGTTCAACCTCTCCCAGAGGTCTGTATCGGGACAACACATCTCGATTCTCCATTGCCCATCCTTCCTCAGCACTGCGATGTACTGAGTAAACAGGATCATAATATTTTAATCATGTAAGTGGAACTTTTAGTATGCTTTATTAATTCCAAATCTGTAACACTTAAAGCTTTTATACTTCTTGCTGTGCCAAAGAAGAGAGGCTTGGAATGCCTCTACTTTATTTGTATTTTTCTTGATTAACTAACAGTATTTCTTTATCTGAAGTCTGAATATTCCACCATCTCAAGCACTGAAGGCATAGGTTACAGCTGACAGGTTGGTTTCAACACATTTATATTTACTGCCTATCTATCTGCAACAAGAAAAAGTGACAACTGGACAATGTCACCACAGATACAAGGTAGAACAGACGAGGCATCATCTTACCAGCCTTCTCTCTACCACTTGTGTGGAAGCCCTTGTATGTGTTTGCACATGCAGGTAAGGAAGGCTTGTCAAGTACTATCCAACAGCTGCCTACTGAAGCCTGTAAATATTTGTGTGCAGGATCTCAACCACTGTCTGACCTCATGCCCTGTGTTGCAAACGCCCATCCTCCCAGGAGAAGCAGTGCTGAACTTGGTCTGCTGGTTGTGCAAAACAGACAGCTCTATCTGTATGACTCAGGATCCCTGGGCCCCAGGAGGGCAGTGCATCCTCCCCACTGTGAAAGGCCAAAACAACAACCTCCAAACTGGAGAATGTCTGCAATGAAATTCATTTTCCCAGACTCCTTTTTGGTGTTTGTGTGTTTTGGTTGTTGGGTTTTTCCCACCCACCCAGAAAGACATGATTTACATTGCTGGTGTAGTATTGCAGGGGAAAAGCCTTCTGCATTTGAAGTTTACGAAGGTGCTCTCAGTGGTAGCACAGCCAATCTTGACATACTTGGTGTCCGCCACACACTGCTTGGAGAAAGCACGGTGTGCTTCCTACATACAGCATCAGATGGGTCTATTTCAAAGAAACCTGTGTACGTTTTTAATAATTCATATAGTACCAGAACAGGTGGCCTTCAGAAGAAGTAATTAAAATGAGAACAGATGGTACTGACAGAGTAAATGGAAAATGGGGATAAACCAGTAAAAGCAGATTTCCTTTAAAACAAGATCACCACTCAGGTTCCAATTCCCTGTTAGCAGCTGGCTGCTGACGGGTAGAATTTGGTACCCAACAGCAAGCAAGAGCCTGGGAAGGTGCTGTCAGACACAAGAGCTGTCCATTGGGCAGCTACACATCTCATCTCCAGACCACTAAGGGAACAGAAGCAAAAGCAAAGGGTTGCCTCTAACTGTATCAAATCATCTTCGCTATTATGAGAAAGCTCTTTGGACCTCTTCCTGCATGAGATCCCATAGTTCTTTTCTTTTTTGTTGTATTTTACTGGCATGTACTGTGATGTCAGGGGACCTGGGCTCATTTTTTATAGTCAATTATTTTGTATTTCTCTTTTTTAATTAAAAAAATTGTACTGCATGTTACAGCTGGATACTAGAACATGGTTAATATTTAGAAACCGCGCTGGATTAAACCTCTTTTAATAGAAGCATTGGGTGTCTTTACTTAAATTTAAGACCTGGTTTTATTGCTTTGCCTCTGCCCAGTGGGATTAATGGTGTTCCAGGGAACTCCGTAAGCAGGATTCCGTGTGCTGGAGAGGTGGCCAGTAGCCGAGAGGCAGCACTGAAGACTCAACACTCACACAGCTTGCAAGAAGAAACTTCATCTTTAGCACATAAGCATGACAGAACTTAACCAAGAATCAGTTTTAGCATATTCAGTAGACATTGGAGATACCGTGCTCCTACTTGGCAGCTGACACCACTGTAACCAGCAATCCCCTTGGGGTGTACCCGTCCCAGACATATTAGAACCCAGAATCTGCTAAGGCTTTTGTCCTGGGTTCAGGTGTAGCAGTCATTTTTCTCCTTAGTAGCTGGTGCAGGGCTGTGTTCTGGCTTTAGTCTGAGAACAATGCTGATAACAGACCAATGTTTTTAGTTGTTGCTAAGTAACCCTTAGTCCCATCAAGGACTTTTCAGTCTCTCCTGCTCTACCTAAAATCCACAGAAGAGGCAAACAGAATTGCTCATGAGCTGTCTCAGGACTACTCTGGCAAGCAGGCAATTAATTGCCTATGCAGAGAATGTTGTTACCAGCATTCAAGTATTTGATGATTCTATTTATTTCTAAGCAGTCTGCCTCCCGGGGTCAAGCCCTTGTGTAAGATTCCAGCATTTTATTTAAAAAGATCTGTTCCCATGACTGAAATAAAATACACTTCAGTATTTTATGAGTATCATTTCAGAATAGAAAATTCCATTAAAAGTAACTACTTTAAACCCAATTCTGATTTGTGGGGAATTGACTCAGTCTTTCGTTCATCTCCTGCCAGCAACATTGCACCAAGCTCAGTCTAGTGTAGGGAGAGGAAGAGTCTACTTGGTCTTTTAGCTTGCTTGTTGGTTGTTTTTCGTCAGCTAACAAGACCAAAACAGCTGAGATTCAAGATCCATGGCACAAGCTGTACACCTGCAGCACGCAGCCATTCTCCTTTTTAATTCCAGTGCTTGCTGAAGAGCACTTAAGCAGCAGACAAACCTAGGGAGCAGTGAGTTTTCACCATGGAACAAATCTGTGTAGAAACAACACAAGAACTCTGTGAATCAGTCAGTAACAGGAAGGAAAATGGATCAGCTGGCATCGCAGGTGAATACTTCACACAGCTCTCACGCTGTTCAAGGGTCTCCTTCCTACCTTCGCCTATCAAAAAGCTTTTATACATACGTCCCTATGGAAGACTGCTCCAGTCTTGTGCAGTGATTGTGGTCAGGTGGTGTGAAGGAATTTTTAAGACCTTTCCAAGCAGCCTTTTTAGATTCTGACTGAAATAAGAGGCTCAGCAGCCCTTGTAGCACTCTGCCCATTACTCCACTTAATTTTGCTTTTCACCTGACACTGTTTGAAGTTCTGTAAGTCTTTCATTTCCAACTGACAAAGGAATGACAAGAGCCGTGTATCTCAGCCTGTGATGTGAAGAATGCTTCCACCAGCCTGGTGTGCTGGGAGGCAGAAGACAATTTAATGCTCTGCATAGCAAGCAGATGTTTTTCATTCATTATGCTTCTGGTAAGCATTCATTGTGCAAAGTTCTAAGCTTGAATTTTATAGCTGCACCTTTCCCTCCTAGGAGGCCAGCAGCCTGTATCATTAAGCAAGCACGTACTTGTAACCAAACACTGACAGTGCGTGTTGCTAACACCTGCACTGCTAAAGTGCAGAAATAAATGAGGAAACATACACATTGCTGCTAGGCTGAGATAAACCTCACAGCAGGCAGCTTGCATCCAGCCTCACCAGAGACTGAAAGTAATAGTGATTCATTCCAAAGACCAGGATACAAACTGCCCCCCCAAAGAACAAATGCAAGATACATATTACCATGCATATGTAAAAATACAAGCAGCAGCTCCACCTAGCCCTCCTTTAATTCTTTTTTTAGCATGGAGAGAGAACAAGAGAGAGGTAACACATCAAAGAAGCAGAAAAAAATTTAGATTCTCTTGTTATAAATGCTTGAGACACCTTTTAGCAGGGAGTATTGGTTTAAGAAAAACAGGATGGAGACACCATCTCATTTTATTTCTAAGTAAACAGGACTGCATCAAAACCCCCCCACTGCAACACAGATTCCTCCTTTACTGGAAGAATTCACGGTACACTGTTCTCTGTAAAACTTGTAGGTCAGAAGGTAAAACAAGGCTACCCAGAGAATTAGCATCAACTGTGTTAAGGTCTGATCTTTAAGCTGGTCCAACAGATGCAATACCACAACAGATGACAACAGCCAACACTGCCAACAGCCCCACACAGGCAGAATGACCGGGCCCATCTTGTAGCAGAAAAGGTGTATGAGCATGTGAGTTCCTTTGTTAATCCTTCTAGCTTAGCTGTACCACCACCTTTATCCACCTCCCCACCTCCCACACATTATCCCTAAGCAGTGTTTCAAGAGCATCATCCATATTCCCAAGTCTTTCCAGAACACTCAACTCATCCATCCACAGGTTCCTGCAGTTCTTACCAACTCAGTGATTTCACCTTCCACCTAAAGCACCTGGATACCAAAAATCCCAACTGAATCAAGGTGGGATTTGGATCCCAATGCCCATGAGGGGCAGAGTACTACCCACTCATTCTGGCATTTCAGCCCCAGAATTCCTTTTCAGTCCAGAATGTGATGCTGCCAACCACATGACACAGCACTTCAGCCTGTTAACAGCATACCAGAGGGGGAAGCTTACACAAGAGCAATCCCCTTCAGCAATAAAGCAGTACCATGTGCTTTGTGTTACATATAACCTCCCAAGGACTGCTTACACATGGTTTTTCATTAACTCCTGTATCTACAAAGTTTGTCTTGCCAGAGACAGTCACAACTGAGGGTTGGCTGGTTTGGTGTCTAACCCCAATGCTGTTGTCTTGCATAGGAAGTACATTCAGCAATCGCACTTGCTGGATTATCAGTTAACTGACCACCCCACCACCACCTCTGGTATACGCAAGTTTATATGTTGCCTTTACAGATGAAGATGAACACAGTGTTTTAGTACTTTAATATGTCCATTTATTAAACAGGAAGTCCTTCACAAATGATTCCATACTATATTGATCAAGATAAGTGTTAGAAAACTACCATTTTCCCTACATACAAAAATACAGACTTTTACCACTATGAAGACATGATCAGAAGAGTACCATGAAAATTTGTAGAGCTCAAATCTTCAAATATCAGAAAGAAAAAAAGAGGAAGACAAAATAAAAAAAAATTTACAAAAAGTATTGTGCCCATATACAAAAGACTGGAAAAGCAAAATGACATTTAAAACCGATAAATACACCATTTAAATTATGCTGTAACAGTATGGATTTTAAAAGCAGAAAATGCTTTCTGTATTGCCAGACATGACAATTCTTCAGCTCGTGGCTTTTGTTTAGCATAAACACCAATAGAGAAGAAGCACGCACACATTGACAAATTGTTACTAGTGTGAAACCAAGCTGGGGTTACACTTTCTTGTAGAGTTACCTTGCCCATGGAATTGGTCAAGCATTAATGGCACAACTGGCGCATACAGAGCTGGAAGATGCTACACACACATGTAGGTTCCAGCTGTCAATCCCCAGATGTCAGTGATCACAGCTGGTAGGTACCGCTACAGAAAGCATCTATTTTATCAGCTGGCCTCGTGTGCAGTTTGAGAACTTCAAGAACACTTACCAAAATAATGTGAAATTGCTTCAAGGCTGTAAATGGTCTCTGTATCAATATTTGCTAACTCAAGATAGTCTTTAAATCCTTGATCAGGATTTGGTGATAAATGGGTACCTGACCTGCAGTCCCCTAAGTCAATGGGGAATTTTGCCTGAGTGAGGACAACAGAGTCAGGTTCTGCACACACAGAATGCTTGTTAAGATTTTCCTTGGCAAGACATTACAAATTTTCTTACTTCAAAAGCAAAATACCAAGGGTATTACACAGCAGACTTGTGCTCAAATGATAAGAGAAAAAAATACATCCCCTTTGCTCAGCCTGAGATGGAACTCTAACCCACTACTTCTGAGCTGTTCAGTTACAACTCTGACCATGTAGGACCTATATCCCAAGGGATCATGTCTTTCAGTCAGTTCTGGATACTCCTTCCTCAGACAGCATAAATGATGAGCTAGTATCAGAATGTTTAGATTACATCTGCTACATTTTTTCTGGAGGACCCAGAATCAGCACTGAGGATACAGATACCCCACACTAAGCATCTCTTTACACAAGTCTCAAGGAAAGAAATGTGGAGTACCTTCTAGCTCACATCACCGGTGTGCTTTGTCTCCATCTTTCAGGTAGCAGCTGAAGGAAGAGCAGAGTAAAAGCGATACAACCTTTTGATTGGCCATGAGATTAGATCTACTATTTAGTGCACAAAGGGAAGTCAATGACTACAGTAGCCATAAACAAAGCACAACAAAGCCAGAGATGCGTTAGTGACTCACATTACAAAAATAGTGTTTACTGGTTTAATAAATTTACATCTCTCTTTTTGTGAATGACAAGTGTTTGTACCACACATGAAGGCACCCTAGGTGAAGCAGTTTTCTCGGTATTTGTTTACAATTCTGTGAAAAGACATACAAAGTGTCAACTTTCAAATCAAAATTGAGCATTATTATGAGAAATAAATACATACTTTACTATTTTATTGTGGGTTCCCGAACCCTCACAAACTTCAACATATACAAATAGTTTCAAAATGACACTAACACAGAAGAGAGTAAGTCTAGACAGATAAAATGATTAGCTAAGTCATTCGTTATGTCATAAATGTTGTGTCTTAAGTATAGAAATCATTTTAAAATGCAATAAATTGGCCACAATATATAAATCAGAATATTTTATTACTCCAGAACCATGATGCATGAGTTAAAGCTGGATGAACTGTAGTGCTAAGATATACTCTCCCTTCACAATATCCAACAAGTAGAAACCGGTAAACATTCAAGATTAAAGTATAAACAGTAGAAAAATGAAGGTAGCAATTGTTGTAATAAAAGGGTGCTAGCCAGATTCACTTTAACCTGTAGACATCAGGATAAATGTAACATTACTACAAGTATTTAGACAATAGTACTTTGGGGGTTAAAAGGTTACCAGAAGTGATAAATCAGCCTAGTTAAGAGAGGGTATTTTCTTTCAAACATATGAAGGTTTTAATTAAATGTCAATTGAGACATTTGTCCAAAGCAAAACAAATGCAATACCCTGAAATCTCCCCTATTCAACAGTCTGTGACAGTCAGAAGAGGCAGATGGTCATACTTCATTCTCTTACTCACATCCAGATGTTATTAAAATAACTGTAGGGACCAGCCCCAATCAAAAAAGTACGAAAAACCCCAGATACACTGTTAATGCAACCTGGCTATTGCTTTTCTAAATGCTCCTAAGTCCTCATTCTGAATTCATGAAGATAGTTTCCATACCCTTCAATATATGCTAACTGGCTTCTTAAAATTTTACCCATGAAGTCCATGGTATACAGATAAACCCTTGATAGTAAACACAAAGTTCTATGTTATAAATATGTCAATCAAGGTAACTATGTATACTGTATATAAAATTAAATATCTTCTGTTTGCCAAGTATAATTTAAAAAGGAATATCTGTGGCTAGTTATAAAAAAATATTTACTAACCCATAGAGATTAAAAGGCAATTTCACCAACTCGTCCATCCAGCACATCTGAAAGAGCTGCACCGGGATTCTGGATAGGTAACTTCATCTAATCACATTCTCATGATAAATAGACAACTTTCATTTCTGGGCATATATAACAACACTTTTGAAAGCTACATATCCCAAAAGAAAATTAAGATTGTGTTGTATACTCTAAATTAAAGGCTATCATAAATCACAGTGTAAGCAGATTTTTTAAAGATTATTTTTAGAATGGTTAAGTTATAGACAGATTTTAAAAGACCATGCAAAAATAAGACCAAAATAACAAAGGAACCCTTCGAGGTTGGACAACACCACACTCTGCCAAACAGATCTATCCAGGTGGCCAAGGGGCTAACAGGGAAAACATGCCACTAAAGACTCTAAATGTCATTCAGAGTTCCTGAATACTTATATAAATTCATCTTTAATCAACTCCCGCTGTTAAAACAGAAAGAGGACTATGGCATTAATTTGAACAAAGCATTGTCAAGCATTCTGCTGTACCTATTTCAGTTTTGTTTTTAAATTCTTACTTTTGTTGCCATTAAAATCCATACACACAAGATCTCCATCCACACAGGCAATCTGAGCTTTGCTGGCCCTCTAAAACACCCATTATTTTATGCTTTAAACAGCAAGAACTACATACGCAGTTTTCAGAAAATGCTGTTTGATGGCTCTACTCACTTCAGTGGGACTGAGCAGAAAATAATCTGAAACTATCCTTTCTTCTAGACACAGAGAGCCCGTCTGGTGCAGTACCTATGTCCTGCATGTCCCTGTGAACCAACTAACACACTTCAGCTTAGCAGAAGTTATTTGATAATCACACTGATTTGTCTATACACCTCAGCTTTTAAGATCCACCATTAGCAACACTGGTGTAGAATCTCTCTACCTGTATTACACAGCCAGCACTGCTCCAGACTTAAGAACAGAGAAACTCCTACTTTTACTACCGATTGTCTCTACAAAGTGCAGAAGCAATCTCTCCTTCTGCAGCTGGGGATTATTTATGTTCACATATCATTATGAAAGCACTTACTAACAATCAAGACTGCATTTTTCTCTCCTTCTCAACTTTTTATCACATCTCAAAAATTATGATGAGATTGTGCCTGCCTTTCTAGCTATCTGAAATACCTGCAGATGCTTGAATTCAGAGCTTCCAGCATAAACCCTGTTCTTCATGCTCTGATTTTCATGTACATGTTTCAATTTACATGCTGTGTAGTATCTCATCTGAGTAGGAGAGCGTGTTATCTCTTACACTACCTGAATTGTTGTGGGTTTTTTGGTTTTGGTTTGTTTTATATTTTTATTATTATGCCCCCAAAACATTATTCTTACTTATGTCGGTTTGGTTGCCTCCCCCCTAACAAAAAGAACAAGTAGGAATGTTTACAAAGTTGTCATGAGACAAGAAAATGATACAGGACAAAGACTAAGAAGTGAGGGGGGGAAGAGTTACATTAGTAAAATCACATATTAGGTAAGCATTTGCTGTACCTGCACATCCCCAAAATGTAACAAAGGTGACAATTAGTAGATTTGTTTAGGGACCTTGAAGTTAATGGAAAACTAGTGGTTAATTCACTCGTAACAGTCCACATGCAGCTTGCAGCAGGTTGAATCTCCTGCCATGTTCTACAGCACTTTTAAGAAGCAGTAAGTGTGATGCATCAGAAAAGGTGATCATCATATGGTACAGAATAATTCACAGGAAAGGCAAGTCAAAATAAGGTTTATCTGGGGAAGACTGAAAACTATCCCCAGTTTTCCCCTCTTCTTTCTAGAATCAACAATGAAACAATTCTAGATCATGAGATGCACACATGCTGAAGCCTATGAAGCAGCACCCCACGTTACTGATTTAAGTGCACATGTACGAGACATAAGCAAAAGATGAGAAACTGCTTCCAAGGCACAGCTCATTGCTCATGCCGTGCTTCTGAACACAAAAACTACGATGAACCGCACAGAGTGAAACATAGGCATCAAATCTCTGGAGCCTGTACCTTGTCTTTCAAAGAAGGAAGAGGTAGATGATCTCTAATCCTCTAAACATGAGGCTCCTACAGAAAAGCTCACACAGAAGCACATGCCATATGCCAGCTAGCTTCCAAAGTCCCAGGGGAAAGAATAACATTTTCCCCAACACATCCAGCCCAAACATCATAAGCTATCATAAAACAGTACTATAAAAAAAAAAAGGACACAGTATTCTTACCTTCCCTCTGTTGAAGCAGACAAAACACAGATCAATGAAGAAGGCTTAAAAAAATTAAATATTAAAACATAAGATAGATGAGGCATGAATAGACAAAATGCAAGGAACAAGCAGAGAGAGAAAGAAGGAATCAACTTTACAACGAAGCAATTAAACAGTCAAATCAGTTCTTAATTACAGGGTTTAGAAACTCCTATTGTAGGCACTTTGCACTTCATTACATGATCCTATGATTTGAACCAAGGCTGACAACACTGATCACAAACAGCATAAAGAGGAAAACATCTTATTACAACCCTATACAATAACTATTATGCTGCTGCTCCGATCATATCTTACTGTTTAGTCCTTTGATGTCTGTGCATTGGTTGCACAATTTGTAGTTTCTTCTGCACACACAAATACATGGAGATTGCGTATCTGAGGGCTTAGTTTGAAAAAAAGAGGACAAATCAGAACCTTTACAGTTTTGAGCATCCTGTTCCTGCAAGTTTCAACTGTTTGATTTTTATTAACAGTGGGTTTTGAGTCCCTTTATGGAACTAAACAGCACTCTTAAGGACTGGAAGGAATTATCTCTATGTGCTCAGGAACTACCAGACTAACTGCCTGGGAGAAGCAATTTAATGTCACTTTTCTAAGCAAGCTTCAAATTAAAATAATATCTATTTTCCTCCTTCAGAGTTTTGTTTTTTTCTTTTTATGATGACTGCAGTTTGTGTAAGAGTCTCAAAATATTACCTCTTCAATACACCATGTAAAATCATGTCTGGGGAAAGAATCAACTGAGTATATATATAAATGATCCTAATGTTTCAAATTCGGCTGTCTTTCATAACTATTTAATTTTCCCTTCTCTGTAATCCAAATAGTAAACAATGTCTCCGTAGAGTAATAAATGCTTAACTTAAGATTTTTAGAAAGTATATACTGTACAACACTAAAATCGTCCTTGGTCCCAAAAATGAGGAAATTACAAATTTACATTTGTTTTTGTTTTACAAAGTATAACAGATAGCATTTTTAAAATTAATATTCTCTTCGAATTCTACCCAAAAGCTGTGCTGAACTCAAGTCACAATGTAAGTGTTAAGTAACAGCCTTTTGTTCTCAGCTCAAGGAAACATTTCACATGCAAAAGCACTCAGGGTCATTCAGGTGCACTATACTACACTGTATTAGAAGTGTAACTAGCATTCTGCATTTGTCATTCCAGCTAAAAGGTAACCAAAGGTTTTCATGATCTCATGATCAGAAAAAGCTGGGTGATGTTGCCAAGGATAGGTGCAAGGATTTGGAAGACAACAAATACATAAGCTTACAGATGCCTGAGACTTCCCACACCTCTGGAAAAAGCCAGAATCATCACAGGGAGTACAGGAAGGGAACAGAGTATCCTCTTACACACACACCATTTCAGTCCTTGTTAACCATCAACAGGCTATGTTCCTAATGAAAAGCCTTTGCTATGCACCACTTATGTTTCTTGATTTCAACAAGGATTCCACGCTAAAAACATGGATCTGCCGGATGACAACGTTCTGAAAGGTTCTTGTAAGTCACTGACACTGTCCATGAACTCTCATTGCAACCTTTGCCAATATTAGGCAGAGTGCTGATAAACAGCAGGACTGTAACATCTGCGCTGGCAATAACAAACTTTGTTATTTCATACCACACTGAACAGGCAGCTGTCATTTACTTCCTGAAACGCACAGTAATCCTGGTGAGACATCTCAGTAAAATGTCTCTATTCTAAACCCAACACCAGAGGTTGGCTTTTACTATTCCATCTTTTTTTCTTTTTACACTGGTGTTCCCTTTGGCATTAACTTTCAAGAAGCACATAAAACGTGTCTCTAGTAACTGGTGAACCATTAGTCCTTAAGAAAATGCAAAGTTTCTTTAACCTCATTACTAATTATTTCTGAATTCTGATCTCTACCTTAGCCACTAAGGTGAAATGCACTGCAGACATCAGTAAAATGAAAACAAGAAGGCATCTGTTTTGTCACCGGTTTTTCACACGTCAAATTCTCTGTTGCTTGATTCAAACACTGCAGCATTAGGTTCACAGCTGTTACTCCCCATTCCCTCTGGTATTAAAAAAGCCCAGGCACTTCTACTGACATACTGTTAAGTAAAACCTCGTTTTCACATTTGTAAGTGACCTATTTGCCATATACTGCTATTTGTTCTTGTCTATTCAACCACTTAATACATCTACACAAGAATACAACGCAAAAAGTGTCCAGGCCAAACATGAGATGGATTCAGGCAGACAAGACACACAGTTCTGCTAATCTTGAGAGATTTCAGCAGCTTATACCAGGGAAGAATTCAGCTCTAGACATCTTCTCCACCACATATATTCTTCCTGTAACATGCTGGCATGCATATGCCAAATAATGCATTACATGGATAAAAAACCAATCCAATAAAGCCCAGAAAAGTATCAAGGGACATCTTTCTAATAAAGTCATGATTTTGTCTGACCAACTCCTGCACAATTTGAGTTTTGAGTAGACAAAATATCATTCTCTTCACTGGAAGTACAACTAAGAAGAAACTCACAGTTAGGTAAAACTATTTCTGAACAAGCCAATACAACTGTATGATCCACCAATTAACTCATTTTCCAAAGAAATATTAGGAAAAAAAATGAAGAAATACCCAATTTAAAAAAAAAATCAACAGCAAAAAAAACCTTTAAAAATTTTTACCTACTACAGTTAGTTTAAATTTTAGAAGAAGCAATCAGCCTTCCAAAAAAGGACAGTATTTATATTGTATGAATCACAATATTGAAACCTTAGAACACAGTTTGTAAGCCTATCATAATTTGTTGCTGGTTCTTGCTCACCCCGGGCTCCTCAGAAATAATGAGCCTTAAAAAATAAAATTAAAGAAAACAAACAAAAAAATCCCCATAACTGGAATGCACATTTATTGGATGACAACCTCTTCTTTCTATACTGTGCCCTTAAACCCCCTTTTCTCCACCCTACCTCCCAACCAGACTTATCTCCCTATTTCAGAATGAAAAATAGAATGTATCCCAACATTTGCAGAAAACCACGTACCTGCATTTGATGCATTATGGTGACCATTCAAGAACCTTGCTAACTCTGCACAAATTCATGCATGAACCGAATATGGCAATTCCAAAGTAATCCGCAGAGTAACTACCTCAACACTACATCCACCAAACAGAAAAATGGGAAATGGTTGTCCATTTCGGCTATATAACTGCACCAACAGTGAAACTGCAGGAGACAAGAATTGAACTGCACTGGTGAGGGCTGCATGAGGATGGATACAGAGAGCTGGCTGGACATAATAACATGGTTAAAGTTATTGCTATTTGCTGTTCACCTCCTTTTAGCATGTATTAGATTTCCTTTTGGTGGTTTTCTTTCCTATATTAACCAACCAATGAAGTGCTGGTTTTAGTGTCTACAATAGGTGAAGAAACAGTGGCAGAACATGTATATTCAGAGCTTGCATTTGGGAGAGGGAAGGAAAGTACTGTGCAATTAATTCAAAACAATAACATACTTCAAAACATATATATATTATATATTATATAAGCTATATAATATATGCATACATATGTGGACATCTTAAACAGATCTTGCTTTTGAATGACCAACATTTACTGCCTCCATGACAACAGCTTCTAACTCAACGCACTCCTGCATATATGCAGGGCTGGGCATTCTTTGCCACCATGTGATCTTCCTTTTCTTGCTTAAATAAAGACAAAACCCTTTATTCCATGAGGGAGTTAAGCACATCTTTTCCCTTTGCAGTCCCATTTGAATGTTGCTTTTATGCATCCAGACGCTGAATCTCAGGGTGATGATCCACTTCTCTGGACTCCGTCCGAGCACGTATGTAATCACTGGTCTGCCGACTACTCTGTTGTCTGCTGTTCATTCGCCACTTTTTAATAGCTAAGTATGTGTTCACAGCATACACTGCCATTGCCAAGAAACCAAACATCTACAAGAAGTAGAAAGAATTGTCAAATACAATTTCTGAAAACAAGAAGAATAGTTTTGCAACAAATTCCTCAGAAGCTTAGTTTTCTACTTTACTTGCACTGACAAATCACCATGGTCTGTAAAAACTGATGTTTTTCTTCAATGAGCAAAAAAAACCTGCAGAAGTGACCAAGATCAATGACCCTCAAAAACAAAGCTCTCAGCCTACAAACACAAAATATACAACAGTATACAACAAATATACAAACAAAGAATACAGCTCTTCATCCAGCAATTTATTCCACAGGGTGAAAACTGAACAAATTACAAGAGAAGAGATGACCAGTCCAGACCATTAGTCTGGAGAAGGAGCCAATTAGCAATTTTTCCTATATGCTTCTGCAGAACTGTGGTGTGATTTTCAGCATCCAGGGTTGAAAGGGTGGGGGGAATAGAATTAAAAAAGTTGTCAACTCAAGCACAGAATTAATTTGCTTGAACTTACTGGTCTAGATTTAAAATGTTGAAGTACTACTGTACTCACTCCACAGAACAAAAGTGTCTGTAGTGAGCAAGAAGAATTCACCAAACTATGTGTAAGGAGCTCCAATTTCTTGTGAATTTGTGGCTCTATCTTTTCTGTAGGCTTGCAATATAGAGCAGTATCATCTAAGCTGGGTATAGAGAAAAAAGGCAAGCTTAACTGATAAAGTGATCTCTGCAAGTCATTTTTCTGTTTGTTCTTGCCTCAAGCCTTAAGACAAACAACTCAAAGGATGTCAGTACTTTTCAAATCAGAATTACCTTATAGCCAGCTGCAAAATCAGAAATAAATCGTGATGTCAAAGGCAACAGAAGTATTCAATGAACATGAGGAAAAGTTATTCTTAGATTTAACAGAAGATGAGTCATATATAAAGAAGTTCAAATTCTTACCACAGCAGCAATTTCTGCTCCAGTTTTATGGTTTAAAGCAGCAAGTACTACAGAGGCAATGAAAAAGAAGAAAGTGCTGAGTCCAGTGTTGACCAGATCCTAAAAAAATAAATTCATTAGCATTACTAAACAAAGATTCTTTGCTTGCTTTTATTAGAAGTGATGAAACAGAAGTTTAAAACAAGAACTATAGGAATACTTTCCCACTTTCTATGCAGTTTACCACTCATACAAAGAAAGGCAAAGATCTTTACACAGGAAATGCAGCATGTGTACACATTAGCCTGTGAACAGCAGTCACATAGCATGTACACATAAAGCACCAGTGCAGATTCTGGATGAGTTACTTCAATTTCTACTAGGTTTGTTGGGAAAAGTACCGTCAGCATAAACAACGAGTAAACCTGTTCCACCTCAGTGGTTGCTGACGTAACCTCAATATCAAACCTTAGCACTCAAGGAACTCTTTGTTTTCATTCTTACCACAGCAGTGCTCCATGCACTGCCCAGATAACTGTCAGGAATTTTTCTACCAATTCTTTGAGGCCTTCACTTTCGAAGACAGCATATCCTACACCACTTCTATAAGTAACAGCTGCCCTCTGAGAATACACAGATTTTTATGTATTTATTGCTTAAGATTAATGTTTTGACATTTTATAACAGAAGCATAGCAACACCCCATGGCACCTATGTTGAGGGAAAATCCTTTGCTCCATACACACAGAAAAACGACAAGCAACATCCAATTCAGTTACACATACACTGCTCATGTCGGTGTCTTTGATGATTATGTTACTGTAGTTTACATAAAGCAGCATCATTAACATGTCATTGGAACATAAGTAACAATTTTGAATGTCCACTGTGCAACTTGAAGTTTTGAGTTAAAGAAACCCACAACAAAAACCCACTGGAGATGCCAACTCCCACCATCAAAAACAAAATCCCATCATCCCCCTGATTAGTATTCAAGGATACATCTATTCTACTTGATTCTCTTCTTTCACATCCAAGCCAGGCTCACTTCCTGTTTCTGCTCCTCCACTTACGACAAGCAGAATTTGGGTTTTTTTTTTTGTTCTATTTTATTTTTCCCCAAAGTGCATCCTGTAAAGTGCTGTAAGAAGTTAGTCACAGAAGATTGAAGGTACAAACCTACACTTATTCCCTGGGTATGAATCCCACAGCTGTGTTCCAGCTACACAGCACAAAGAATTTGAAAGACCATTGTCATCCAACCACCCCCAAAACATCTGTTTTCTGTGCCATGACTGGAGAATGCTTTAGAAAGTAATTACAAAAAACTGAGCTTCTGGTGCTGTGTTATTTACAAGGATAGCTATCTATTTTGAAGGTACTGACCCAGGGACAGCTGGTTAGCACAACTAAGTGTACCAGGCAATAAGCTGTATGTTGTACCACCGTGGCCTAATCCTCATGTAAAAGGGGGACCTTTCCAAGAAATCTGAGAGACTTCCATTGCTTATTGCTATTTCTACAAATGTGTTCAGATTTCATGACACCGGTAATAACCAAACTGTCTTCCCAAATAGTAAGGGAACAAAAGCAAATTGTGGGTCTCAAACTCCTACCATCTCTATACCTGCCAGTGTATAATTAGAGAAGTTTTTTCTCTCTCTTCAAGCTTACCAAGATAGATATTACCTGGTGTTCATAGCATAAAAAAAAATAAAAAAAAAATAATGAAAGTTACTGTAGTTTTGTTTTGCAGAGATAAGAAATAGAGATATCAGAAAATAAATGGCATTTTACAATTTTTCCAAGTATCCTATTCAACTTCAAGTTCAGGAGCTCTAACTGTGCCTCTGGGGTTGCCAACAAGAGCTGTGGTTCTCACCTGCACAAACCTTTCCTCACTAGAGGGGAAGTCTCATTATACGTGACAAGAGACACCAGGCTCAAGAGGATTCAGCATTTTCATCAAGTCTCTACATGCACGTCACCACGAATGTTGAAACTAAATACTGAGGAGAGGGCAGCTACACTCTTGAATAATTAAAACAAAAATAATTAAAAATTAGTTTAGCCCGATGTCAAATTGAGTATTTTACTGCCAGGGTACATCTGTCCCCTACAGGTAAGACCAACAGAATGGAGACAAAATCCTGGAAGAAAAAAGTTGGAAGAACTCAGTAATTATGACACGTAAGTACCTCAAGAGGTGATGCCATGGCCAAAAAAAAGGGACAAAAAGTACTTACACGTTCCTTTGGACATACGGACCTGACAGGTGTAAGGTTGTAATCTTACCTGTGCAAGGAACATTGTAACGCTGCGTCCTGCTCCAGTATCCACATTTTTAAAAGTGTGTTGAAAAATTGGACAGGGTACAGAGAAGAGCCACAGAAGTTATTTGAAAGGAGGAGAAAGTTTCTCACAGTATGAATCAAAGAACCTAAACTGCTTTGAATATGAGTAAGGTTGAGCTGTGTACACGAAGACTTCAGTGTTTCATCAACAAAAAAACCACTTTGTTTTCAAAGTTTAACATAAAAAAACACAGCAAATTTAACAGTATAGCAAAATTAACCGCTGCAGAGTTGAGTCATACTCAAAATTAAGTAAGTTTTAATTCTAAGGGAACTAACCATCAGAACAGAGATGTGCTTACTTTCTACTTCTTCGCTTCTTATAACCCAGATCGGTTTTTCAGACATTCTGTATTCCTTAGTACCACACTTAAAGACTAAGCGGTTGGCACATAATATACTCTAATTTATGAGGTCAGATGTGCTTATTAATTCATTCTGTTGACTTCTGACTTCCTTAATCCATCATCTTAATTACCTTGTCAGAGGAGAACAGTAGAAGACAGACAGCCTGACCCATCCACAGCATGACAGACATTATCGCTTATCTCCATGGTACGAATCAACTCAAAGGCTTTTTGTAAGAAGTTTGAGATACCGCCAAGTATGAAATACTGCTGAAATTAGACTGCTGGTGCCTTTGTCACGACTCTTCCAGGAAACCAAAGACATCAGTGCATTAGAAACTTTGTCATCATTACCTGACGTTTTATTTAGTTGCAGTCTTTACAAAGAATATTAAATTTGTCCTTGCAAAGAAGTCAACAATTCAGAACTGAAGAACTGCAATTCCATTTTCCCTGTTTAGATCAAACCTTTTTAATGCAATTAACAACTGAATCACATTCATGCAATAAGGGTCATTTCTTAAAAAGCTAAAACTAGCACATCTTTCATATCCACAGATCAGATTGATAAATATCATAAGCACCAAACAATAACATCCTCATACAGATATATAATGGTAAGAACTGAAACAAAGTATTAGTGGACGTTTTTAACCCAAAATTTGGTACTTCCTACTAAGATCAGAAAGATTAAAAAAAAAAAATACAGTGGTTTTGGACAAAGTGAGAGAAAAATCAAAAGGGAGTGACATACAGCAAGAATTCAAGAAGTAAAGGACACTCCCTAAAAATAATGTAGCTTTTTTCCACTTAAGAGAAAATGAATAATCATGGCAATAAAAAGAATAAACTAATTGAAAAAAGATGAGCTGTTTCAAATCTGGCCACAATGTAGCTGAAGTTCTTGCTATTATATTTATAGACAAAGTAAAAACCACATCACACAGATAGAAGAATTTCTGCTGAAATTACAGCAACCTCATGAGACAGTCTGCTGTGCCATAAAATACTGTACAAAGCTGCCATCCGTAACAGAGAAGAAAATCTACAAGCTGAATCAAATCCACTCTAGACTATTGGTCCTCCCTTTCTCCTTTCCAAAACGATTTAAAATGAAAGACTGACTTCTGGTCACTTGCTATTTTCACATCATTCTGTTCCCTCACCAATTACTGTTAGTCCACAATGTAGTATCCCAGGATACTGCCATCACCAGCTATCTGTTTCACCCAGAAGGAGCATAAAGCAGAGAAAGCATCTTGTGGATGAAGATGAGTTTATGCCAAGGCAGCATTTTACACTAAAAAAAGGGTGAGGCTCTTTTTCTGATGCTCTGCTGTAAAGGTGGGAAACTTTAGAAAAAGAGACAGCATCCTACAGTCTGGCATTTTAAGGGTCAGGTATGGTTCCTACATTAATGAAGATGGAAAAGCTGAACTGGTGCTATAAATGAGATGTCTGTTAACCGACCTGAAAATTCCCCTTAATTCACTCCTGAAACCTGCAAGGCACATCAGCTTTGAAAGCTTCTGTTTATTCCTCTAGTTTGGTACATAACCCGAGGTTAGCTTTGCTGCTCAACAAGCATCAGTAATATCCACATGCCTTTATCCATCACTCTTCATGACTTTACACATGCAAACTTTTAAGAGATATTCAACCAAAAGACATGCTCTGCCTTTTTATCCTGTATTTTGTTGTGAACAGACTGCACAAGTGACTATGTAGAAGGGAGACAGCATCATTGCAATTGTAATTTGTAACTGACACTTAGCCTGGTGATTGCTTTGGTCATGTGCTTTCTGAAATCCAAGAGTTTACATTTACGTGGAGTTTAAAGTAGCCAAATTTATGTAATCTAGGAAAGAAATCTACACATTTCAACAGCTTGACTTTGTCACAAGAAGTGACAAAAGTTAGTGGCATGCTGCTGTCCAGGTTATTTTCCACAAAAGAGAGTGCTCAAAAGTAGCATTTCCGTTCACGTCCTTGGGTTTGGGAGGTTTGTTTTGTAGTTGGCAGGGAAGGGAGGGCGAGTGTGGTTACTGATTTTATTATTTTTTATTTTTACTTGCAAGGTTTCAGAACTGTTTCCTTGTTTCTATATGAAGCTATTTACCTGAAGTTCACAAACATACCAGTCAGTCCTCTAAACCAAGACTGTCAAACTCCCATAATTTTACCCTATAATGGTATTATTGAACACTGTATGAATATTTTGCACCACAAAAATGGAAACATGGTTTTTCAAGAAAAAGTAATCCCGATGTAAAAAGAACCAAATTAACTGTATGAGCATTAATTCCCATTTCTTTTTCTCATATATTTAGGCTTATATAGGAAAGGGATCCTTGTACAAACAGGGATATCTTAGTGCCCATTTCACAGTGCGGGACTACAGTGCCTCATCCACGCAAGGCTGAAGGTCCCCGTGGGTCCCATGTTGCACACAGCAGTCCCAAAGGTCTCTCTGCAGGTGCTCCTGTTCAGATGCTTCAATCCAGTCCCAAGTGTCTGGCACTTGCTGAAATCAGTTCTACTTGCATCACTACAAGCAAGTATGCAAAGGACCCTGAATTAACGCAAGTGATGCTCAAAAGCCTTCGCCAGCTCTCCAAAAGGTCAGGGACGAGCTATAATTTTTGAAGAAACTGAAGAAGTGGCCTTGCAGCCGAGATTCATGTAAGTTTAGTCTTATTTTTAACCACTTCTGAGCTGAAATACAAGCTCTGCTGGATGCTCTGCTGCAAATGACAAAACATGCTCCTGAATTAATGAATGCTTATACAACCTGATTTCATTTTGGTTTCTTGTAGATCACCCATTTCCCTCTTGATTCTCTCTTAGCTGCTCCTCACTCCTTTCCCTGCATAATTTTCCAATCAGCAGTCCTGCATACAGACAGGACCAACGGTTACAGTCAGAAAGCAACACACCTTACTAGCAGTAACTACCAAACCATGTAATAGTTCTTGTGTTTAAAACTTGTGTTTCTTACAGAAAAATGCATGATATACACCATGCTGCATCAAATGAGAATGCAGAAAAGAGCACTAACCCAGAGGAAATGAATTCTGACAATTTATTAAAATTTATAAAATATTTATTTTTATCCTTAATAGGCATTACTATTTTGATAGCAGTCAACATAGAAGTGAAGGATGACTGACCCAATTTCTCATTCAACAGCTAAGCGAGCCAAAGAAAACTAGGATGCTTTATCAAAACAGAAGGGGAAAAAATAAATTTAAAACATAAAATAAATCAAGATTATCCTCTGAAACCTTGAACTACAGCTCTGTAATTACACTCTTTAGAGCCAAAGCTGGCATAAGTGCCATTCTGGCACTGCACCAAATTTTCGGCCAAGTACTTCAAGTGTTGGCTTCTCACACGCAATGGTTTCATCCCTGCAATAACTGAGGAAAAAAAAACCAACCCTGCAAAGATGATAAAATACGTTTTCAGGCAGTACAAGATAAAACCACTGATCTGTGGCTTCTAAAAGACACACCTGAGTCTTCGTGTTTCCTCCCTGGAGCAGTGGCTCCCTGGAACTGAGCCCAGGCCAGTAAGCCTGGCAGAACTCTTAATTGCTGTGCTCAGTTCTGTGCCTCATCTTTGAGTCAGCTCTAGTCTGAAAAGCCTGCATTCCAAACTGCTCACACAGAGAATACACTACCAGTGCTCCAGTGGATTATTTTTTTTTCCTACACAGACACAGAAAGTCCATTCTACAGGCTGATTATACAGTGATTTACATTTGTATTGATTCTGATGTCCCCTACCATACAAACTGTCAACGCTTTCAAATCCTATATTCTCAGGTATTTGCCATTACCTGTCACCCTCCCCAAGGCATTTCGGTTTTTAGCCCTGAAAAAGGCTAAAAGGGGCTAGTATTACAGTGGATTCCACTCTGCAGTGCCATTAACTGTTAGAAAGCCTGGCAAACCACATCCAAATTCACCACAAAGTTACTACAAACACTTCTGGTAACTTTCCTACCCCCTTCCGTTCTTCTAGAGGCCTACGTCATGCACATAGCTTGGCTGCAAGATCTTAAAAGTTTTCCCTGTACATCACAGGAGATCCAAATAATGAATCTTAAAACATGACAATATAATAATAATAATTAAAAAAGATAAATTAGACAAAATTATAGCAAGCATTCAGCTATTAGTTAGCTCTAAAAACTAAAAGCAAAAGCAGCAGCTCATCAGTGACACAGGAATCTCTGCTGTAGTGTACTGTTCACTCCCCTTTGCCACTTGCTAGTCTCCTTGCAGAACAGGCTCTCTGAGCTCTGAAACATAAAAGAAATGGAAATTTCCACTGACAGGTTCCCCAGCTTTTGCATTTTTGCATAATTTTGATAGCACTGCACAACAGAGATGAGTGACTGTACTTTCATCTTACTGTAACAGACCTGCCTCTTTCCAACACACCCAAACAAGGCTCTTTCCTGGCTTCACCATCTCTGTTTCTTTCATGTTTACCTCAGGAAGATGTGAAAATGGCTGGCAAGTCTCTAATTAGGAACAAAACAAGGCCCTTTTCTGTAAATAGCTAGAAGTATTTATTACAAAAAAAATTAATAAATTTGTGTATCTGTTAGGTATTAGTATATAACGAGCCACATTTTCATTACAACCAGGGATAGCAGACATCAAACAACAGCCACAACTCATTATAAAGACTGTTTCAAAAGAAACAATCCCCTGTTGGACAACAGCAGATGATGGCCTGGTACTTTGAAGTACACAGGATCATCTGAAAGCAAACAGATTCAAATGGTTTCTACTAGTCTGTGAGATGCAGTGTTTGATCAAAGATTTCTCAAATTCTTTCAAGCACTACAAAACCTCTTCTTCTCACACAGCTTCTAAAAGCAAAGTTTGAAACTTTTCACAAAGGAAATACAGATTATGAAGTAATAAATATTTTTTTAAAGCATGTATATTATTGAATTAATGCACAAGCAGGACTGACTTCCTCCTAAAGCATTCAGGAGTGTTCAGTAAGTCTGAACTTACTGAAGAGTAAGTCTGTTCAGTAAGCAACTCCTGTGATTACTGTCATATTCAGAGGCTGCAAAATTACCATAATAACCATCAAAACACAGGGTAGTATTAACTACTGAAAGAGGCAAATAATGTATGAATATCAATCTAAATAGTAAAGAATAAAATGCCAAAATAAGCCAAAAAGGCATTCAGCCACAACTCTGCATTCTTACATTTTCTCTCAACTTTGCCAAAGTAATCTCCCATAGGTTTTTTATCAGAGCTTTCCATCTCCCTCTCTGTACCTGCAAAAGACTACACCTAACAGAACAATGAAGATACTCCCACACTTCTCTTGGAGTAACGATCTCATCAGATTAATGATTGTTAAATTCAGTAAGAAATACCAGGAAGAAGGATGGTCTCATGAGTTATTGGAAATCAGAAGCTTTCAGTTTTCTTCTCACTTCCATTAGATACCTCTGGTATAATGATGGAAGAAGCATTTAATCTTCAGTACATAACTAAAAGAATGAGACTTGCAAGATCACAACAATTTACTTCTACCTCTGTTGACCTGGCAATATGGACTTAAGCAAAAGCATTGACAGTTGCCCTTCAGGTCGAGCTCCAACCATGTCATGTTACTCCATGCTGTTTAGGTAAAAAGGTTCAAAGTGTGACCAATGCCCTAAACCCCAAACTGCTTAATTAAACAAACAAACAAAAAAAAAACCAAGAACCAAACTAAAAAAAAAAGAAACAAACAAACAAAAAACACACAAAAAATAAAACCAACAACAAAAAAAACCATACCACAACTGGTTAGATTTTTACGCCCTCTTTTCCCTAAGTAACTCTAGCAGAGTGTTATGCAGAGGCAAGTAACACTGCAAAGTGGCAGTTCTTGCCACGCGAATACCTTAAGAAGTCAGAGTGGTTGAAAGAACCTGCCAGTTACACACTGACATCTACAGCATTATTTGGGGAGAAAGAAGAGAGCTGTGTTTAGGATTCTGTACTTAAGTATGTTCAACCTATTGTGAAAGTGTCTGGCATGCAGGAGTGTGCCACAGGGCTCAACAACAGAACAAAAGGTGCAGACATGCAGAATCAAGGGTATGCAAAGTCGTTAAACTGTCCTTTCAGAGATACAACTTCAGCTCAGTCATGGACACCATGCACACCACTCTCCAGTCTCTTGGTAAGAAGTCTATCTAACTTTGAACATGAGCTAGATCTCGCATTCACTGTGAAACCACTGGCATACTCACATTACACCAGCAAAGCCATCATGTGTTTTATGCTGATGCTCTTATACACACTTGTTCTCACACTCTTGTAAATCCTACTAGCGTGTACAAAACTGTGTGGCGTAAAAAGATGGTCTTCAATTGTTATCAGGCTGTTGTGATGCTTGTTAAAAAAAATAAGCTGGCAACAGAAACAGAGAGTACCTTCTCCCGGCAGCTGCTGCTTTTGAACTTGCCAAGATACGTGGTGACAACAGTGGCAGAATGGAGACAAAAGCAGCAAAAGCAAGACAGCCCAGTAACTGCACTGGTTCTGTTCTGTAACCCACCTGGTTACCTAGTCACAGCTCTCAGTTTATCTAATCTATCTACTAAGTATTCTTGGGAAGAGTTCCTCAATAGATCATGCATGCCCAGGGTACAAAGATCATTTAATTCCATCTTTCATGCTCAGTTTTGACAAGTCATTTCAGCTTATAAACAGCTACTGCACATGTACAAATTGCAACGTTAATAAATGACATTAAAAACAAGTTAAAAAAAAATATCACAAAGAAGCTAAAAAATCTCTGGGACTGATCTCTAACAGTGTTCTAAAGTAAAACAGAACATAGGCATATATGTATCTGTACTGTCCAAAAAAGTTGATACAAATATTGTCCTTGAAGCTGACAGATCTTTTGCTAGAGTGACTTAAAATGCTGATTTTGTGACCTGTGTTTATGCAACCCAATCTGAAAGTTTAACTCATAATACAGCATGGAAATAGAGACTTGTACAAAAGGAATGTGCACTGCCAGCAGTTCTCTTCCTTAAACTTTTAGTATTTGAGAATGCATTGAACCTTGCCAGTCAATGTTTAATAGTTATATGTGTAAGCAATTCAAACACCTGATTTTCACAGAAAATACGTAAATTTTTACGCAACTACCCAATGATTGTATTAATCTGTGTAAGAAAATGTAGGCAGCACAGCTGTCCCAATATAAAAGCAGTTTAAGAGAGAACAACCGGCTACTGTAAATACAGCATCTGTCGAAGTTAAGTAACTACAGCGTGCATTTTTACCCACTTCATCCACAAACAGTAATTACTGGCATTAGCAGGAGGTTTTTCCTTCCAAACAGAGTCTACCCAAAGACAATTTTAGCTCTATTTAATGTTGTTTAATTTTGCCACATTTCAAAGCTCCTTCTGCTGTTAGTATTCAAATTATACACAAGTACAATGTCTACTTTACTCAGCATAGAAAACACTCATACACAATCTTTAACAGCAGTAGAAAGTACAGTTCAAAGCTCAAACGTAAAAAAAGATTTGCAGCTATTTTCAACAGAGTAAGAATCTGTATGAACTTACAGTAAGATTCCAGTTGATCTGCGGTATTCTTGTGTGAAGATTTAGACTGAACATAAGCAACAGAACTCCAGTAACCACCAACGCACTACAGCTCACAAACTCAAAGAAATAAAGGCCTTCGCAAGGGGAGCATTCCATGATGGTCTCTATGCAGATGAATGCAATCAGTGCCAAAACCTAGGAAGAAAAACAAGTGGGAAAAAAAAAAAATAGATTTCCACATTTTGAAAGTAGCCACAAGTATTCCTGAAATTTCCATTGGGAACATGATCAGTTTACACTCAAGAATGTGTGATTTTAGTTTATAACAAGGAACTGTCTAAAGAGAAAAAAAAAAAAAAACAAAAGCAAATTAATGCAAGACTTCCTCGGTATCTCCCATTCAACAAAGTATATTTTAGCAAAATTACAAGCAGTCCAACATCAAAATAACTGAGACACCCAGAAAGGCATGAAACCCCTTCAGGAAACTGGCTTAACATGCAAACAGCATCTTAAACATTTTATTTCATTTTTCACTCATTATATGCTATTCCAAACCTTGGAATGCATTTGGCTATTGGGCCAACCTCCAGGTCAACTACATAGTATTAATATACTGTGACTGTGAAAGGCATTTAAATCAAGCTACCATTTAAATTTCACTACCAACTTGAGATCTAACTCTATTCAAAATAAAATAGATTCAGGATCTCTACCAACTCCAAAAATGCCTTTTCATGTTTATCATCAATATGCTATTTTATATATTAAAACATATTATCATTCCCTTGTAAGACCATAAAATCAGCAGCTAACAGAGGAAGGACAAACTCCTGGTGCTGCAAATGCATATAAAGCGGATAACTGTTAATCTAAATTCAGAAGAATCTCAGTAGAGTTAAATGCAGACTTTTGCAAGAAGAGAGCTTAATTTACTGTTTAGGATAAATCGGTAAATCTCACTATTCTTAGTCTGCCCAATGGAGGAAACTAAAACATATAAAAACTATATACCAGTATTAGCTACCACTGACAGCTACCAGTTAGATACCACTGATTAGCTACCGCAGTGTATACAACTTACATATCTAAGACTACATTTCCAAGAGTTCTTCTTTGAATGTAACTGGTAAAAGAAAAACAGCAGCATGGACAGTTTGGTTTTATTGGGTAAGTTTAATGTTCACGGCAAGCAAGAAAGGCCTTAAGAGTGTTTTGCTTCAGTTTTCAAGACAACCACCTCCCTACCCACCCACTTACATTTTTCAGAAATAATTCACTTTTTTTGCTCTGCCACAAAATTCTACAGAGACTGTAGTAAGTCGCTTCAATTTGAAGATGACAGCCTCCTCATAGCTAAATATTTCCCAATTTGAAGGCTTTGTGTAAACAAACCCCAAGTTTAAAACACTGACAGAAGCCACAATACAAATCAATTTCTAAATCCTTCTTTGCCAATTTCAATAATGCTTTCTTCCAGCACTTTTTATGCTTCATCTATCGATTTGTCTTTGTCTTCTGCAACAGAAGAAGCAAAATGAAGAAAGGATTTTGAAACGTTACCATTTTAACATCAGCAGTTATTCTAAGGACAATACCCCAGACTTTAGAATACAGCAGCTAATTTAAGTTTAAAAATAAATTACAACAAACCAAAATAGTTTCTATCAAAAATCTCACAACTGGGTAGAAAGTCTCCGGCAGTTCACTTTGCACAGTCTCTTTAAGACAGCATACAGGTAATTGTTTTTTAAAGTAAAGCTCAAAAAAAAAGAAACCTTAGCTATTTCAAGCAGGATCAATATCACCTAATGCAAAATGATAACTCGCAAAACTTTACCTTTTAGATGTTCCAATAGAGTCTCCACTGTTCTTGCCACAATTTTTGATATGACACTTAAAATTTTTATTGTTTTAAAAGCAATGGTTTCTGTAATATTCTCTAAAAATACCGGAGCACAAGCCCAAACAATATTAGGCTTATTTTATGAAAACACAAACAGCTCTGAATTGTGCCACCAGTGATAGGCTGAAGGAGCCAGAAGCTCTGGCAATCACTACTCTGGACAACTGCTACTTGGCATACAGAGTCTCTGCTGTTTTGCTGATAAACATCTTACACTTACTCTTCTCCATACCAGCCAGCATTGCTTCTTCAAGGCTAAGGTACTCATTTTAGCAGTCAAAGCTCAAAACAGATTAAAGATTTTCTTGCATACAGGATTAGAAATAAATTACATGCTGAAGAGGCACTTGAAGCAGTGAATTCTAATCACTGTATGTTACTTATACATTCCCAAAAACTTCAGAGCAATTCTAGCTTAAGACTTCATTTTATTGCTTAAGGAATTACAAAATACATTTGCCCGTGACACCTTTCATACTCTGATGTGAAAAAAAAAAAAAGGTGTTAACACTTAAGTTTGACTTAATAACCCAAACCGTTCTAAAGGCAGGCAAAGATATGACATCAGTTTAACTAATGTAGTGGCGTTAGTGCACAGTGGTCTAGGTTGGGACAGCACAGATCTATTGATAAGTTTATCAGAAAGGCTGGGAGAAAGCCTCAATTGCTTCAGACATGAAGTGAAGGCTGTGTTTCGGGAACACACACAATAACTATCAACAGGAGTATTATCATAACAGAGCAGACTGGGACGCCTGAACACTTGTTGGTTGGGGGACAAGAAAAGGAGAACATTCCCATGAATACCATTTACTTGTAACACTTTTGTACTTCAAGTAAGATTCCAACTGTGCTAGTGTTTCTCTTGCAATAAAAATGTATTTAACCCTTCTCAGAGATCACCCATTCTGCCACTGCTACAGCTAATACCTTTCTGTTAACTGCCCATTATTTATTTCACAATGAGTATTATGACAAAAAATGAAATCCGAATTCACCACCACACCAGAAAGCACTATCCTCCCACATGAACTTTCCTTTTTGTAAACACAACAGAAATCTCAGTCTTTAATAAAAAATATTTTCTCTCTGAAGCAGCAGGGTAATCTTGTCCTCCTACACATTTATGAACTTGCCAGAAGCATCCTTCCAATTAACTACAAGTTATGTGAATCTTCCCATAAAAGCACACAAATGCTGCTTTCACTGGCCATTCCACTGTGAGATGAATCTAAGTTTCTTTCTAATAAATACAGCCAACTACTCTGAACATATGAAATGAACACAGAATACATTATGGAATCAAACCCATAACTGACTCAGCTAAATTACTTAGAAGGGTTGTGTACATTCTCTAACATGAGACAAATCAGCTTGCTAAAGGACATGATGAACCACTACTGGTTCATCCACTAGTGAATTAATACAACTCTGCTACCGAAAATACCACTTGATGTGGCCATTAAGTAAACTGACAGGATCATAAGTGTGCCCCCAGAGTGTCCCACTGCAAACTGCAGAGAGAGAGGCCAGTCTTGATCCCAGCTACCCCAGCTTATTTTCTCAGAGACTTCAGTGCAGGTTTAGCACTAACCAGTTTCTCCTCTTCTCTCACAGAGCTCTGTAACTATAATGAAAACATCTTTCTACCCTATGTTTATCTCCACTGCCTATCTTCTACCCTTCACTGCCTACTGAATTAGCTAATCTACATGCAGCTCACATCTTACTGAGGCTCAAATGTAAAAAGTCACTTCCTCCGCAATTCCCTCTGCCACGCCACACATCCAAAATAAAAACTGGTGTCTTGTCTTACCACATTGACTGTACATGCTCTGGGGGGAAGAAATGAGAACAAAGACACTCCAACAACCCTGGCAAGGATCCATGCTCCATCCAGACACCACTTCAGGGTGCAGAGACTCACACTCTCCCAGGTGATTACAGCACAAAGTGGCATCAGAGAAAACTCTCACTTCCCAGCTGCTAAAGCTTTGCCCTTGCTTTGTGACACAAGTCACCTCAGAAAAACAGGAGACTGGATTTTCTGGGCCTCTGTCTGCCTCCAATGACTGCAGTTACAGAGTATCATATCAGAGCACAAGTTTTGGCCAACAAAACACATGCTGCCACTTGTTCAGTGCAGGAGCTGACCCTCACTTTCAAGTCATGTAATTTAGGCTGATGAGTTTTGACGAGTTCTTCCACAAATAGAAGTTTCAAGGCTTCTATACTTCATAAAAATGAGAAGTTGAACGTGAAGATCTTCTCTTACATGAATTACTGCTCTCTCCCACAAACAACACAAACAACAACAGCTTTCTCAGGCACAGTCAACAGAGCAAGTTTCGTCTATTGGATAAAACAAACCTTTTCACCTGTTTTTCTCTGAACTGAGTACTTTGAAGAGTTTTCTATTCCATCCTAATTCCTCCTGTGCCTCAAGATCTGTATAATTCTCTATGATCACTATCTTTAACAGTTGCTTTTGGTTTCCCTTCTACTTCCACTCTTCTTGAAGTAAGTATGGAGGATTTTGCAGTGGATACATAACTCTGTCATGCTAGAAACATTGACTTATCCTACTGGATGCTTGGGTTCATGCAGAGCCAACCTAAGCTGCCTGCAAAGCCACCTTTTTCTTGGACAAAGGACATACAAGAGCCTGCTCAACAAAAAAAAGGATCAACAAGAATGAACTTCAGGATAAGCTAAGCAAAGGTCTATGCCTGCTCAGGCTTGCAACCCAATGTGTGCAGTACAGCTCTAATTCTGTGACAGGCGGAGTTTGCCCTGTAAATGGAGTAAATGGAACAAATTTGCCCTGCCCTTCCTCCCTCATCTCCCACCACCACATGATGCAAAGGCACAAGAAAAAAAAAAAAAACAACAAAACTCCAAGCAGAGGATTAAGCACAAGATGTTATTTCCCAATAGTGATGTTTTGTGAGTTTTGTCTTGGATAAACTGGCAAACTGTTACCCACTGTTATTGCTTGGGACTTCTTTCAGGACTGCTAAGGTACAGTGCAAGGGGTAGCACTGAACCCCAAATGAAGGCTCCTTTCAGAGTAAAGCACACCCTCACTGGAAGGGGATGATGCAACCACAATTTAGGGCCATTTAATTCCTGAAAGAGAACCTCTATACTGGGACCCAATGTCCTTTAATTTAGCCACATTATCCTCCTACCATTATAGTATTCATCTCAACGTTCCTGTAAATTCCCCTGGAGAAGGGCCCTTAATGAAGAAATCATCTACCTTAAGGCTATGTAAATAGCTTATATTTACATCACTTTCTTGGCAACACTGGCAGGTCAGACATAAAACACTGTATTTCCCCAAAATGGGGAAAATGTGCTATGACAAGCACCAATGCTGAAAGAGAGCTTTTAGGAGGTTGCTAATGGTGTATTTTTCCTGTCAGAGTATGTTGTGCTTTATTTTTTAAGAAAATAATCAAGCAACTTTGCACTAAAAATAAAAAACAGTTCTGCAATGAAAACAAAGTAAAAAATGAGTTTTCCTGTTTATCTAAAATGTTACCACTGAAAGCCTTATTGTGTGGTTAAATGACATAATTACGCATGATTTCCAAAAAACCCACAAAATGGTCAGCATTTTTTCTACCCACAGAATTTCAGTAAGAATGTCACACTACCAAGGCATTTTTACATCCACACTGTTTAAATTAATGGTACAGCAGGATACATATGTGCAAAATACAGAAGAAATAAATTGCTTTTACACCACTTAAAGTATCTGAAGACGTTTAACTTTCTTGAACTAAAAATCTAGATTTATTGTTCTCATTTACTTGGCCCAGCAGTCCTAACTTAATGTATGAAACCAAGTGGGTCTCATTCCTTGCAAAGCACATGCATTTCCCACATCTAAAACAGCTGGCACAGATATGAATATTTGGGATCATATGGCTTAAACACAGTTCTCCTTCTCCAGCAGGAAACTATCTTTTACCCTACACAGAAGAATGACTGATTTCAAGCCTGTTTCCAGTCTACATCCTTAAGACCAAAAGAAATGTGTTATTAACTCTGGTAATTGAACTTTTCTTATTAAAAAAAAAATCAGGAAAAGGGCACTCACCAGAGAGGGCAGCTTAAGCAGTACCAGTAATCCAGCACCCTGATTAAACTGAACTGTGCTCTAACAGCACAAAATACAACACTGCACAAATAAAGAGAAACTCAACCAGAGCTCCAAATTCAAATCCAATTTGGTTCTGGTGCTGACAATAAAAACAGCAGCAGAATACTGACATTTCAGATCTTCACCGCACCTCCAGGTGTTTACATGTAGCTGCAATCCTCAAGTTTTCATTATTTCTTAGTTCATGTTTGGCAGTAACGTGGCAAGACTTCAGTGCATTAAATATTGTGAATCTGTATTAAATCAGCTGCTGTTCTGCCACCTCCAGCAGGTTTCTGTAATCCTTGAAAGATTCAGCTACTTGCTGACTTCCCTTTCTCAACTTAGGCAAAAGACCAATTCTAAATACAGAACGTATTTCCGAGGCCAGAAACATTTTGAAGGCGTATTATGGGAAAGGATCATACTTAAGAATGAGGCAATGAACACTCAACATTAACAACCGAATAACAGTTGCTTCAAAAACCTAAGTACCCCAAAATTAACACTCTAAAAAAAAAAAAGTAAAATGAACTGGACTGAACTAAAATGAGCAGAAGAGATTCTCAACTGGCTGAAACAGAACTGCATCCATTTTCAAAGAGAACATAATCAGAGTCTGCAACATAAAAAAAAACAAGCTGCAGACAAGAAGTAGTGACTTATTTCCTGTTAACTATGCATCATATGTTTTGCTTATGGCTTGAACACACCTCTTCAACAAACATTCTTATCTGCTAGATAAATGCAAAACTAATGCCGGTTCAGATGCCATTAAACAAATAATGTTTTACAGTATGGAAGTATTTTATGGTTTGAGCTTTTTGAAAGAAAAAATAAACACAGTTCTTCCTGTCACACATAAATAATTTACAGGTCTTTTTACACACCCAATGAAAACACAACCATGTTCCTAACAAAACAAACACACACCACAAACAAGCAAACAAGTAACAACCAAAAAACCCCACTATTATTTAGGACTACTTCAGGTTTTATCCAACCAAGCAGATGACCAAAAGAACCACTGAAGAGACCGTGAAGCCAAGTCACACTGCACTGAGGAATTTGGCGTAGGCACATTTCCTTACAGAAACCTCAGTCAGGTTCAAACATACCTTCCAGATTAGACAAAAAAGGAATGCAACATGCCACCTGTCCCATAAAAAAAAGCCCATTAATAGTTTTGTACTAACCCCATCCTTTCGGAGCATTCATCTGAAGATCACAGAGCGCCACATTTTAAACAGCAAGCAAAACATGAAAAATTTAACCAGTTTCTCCCATTAATTTCTTTCCACAGGAACCCTGTGCCTCCAATCTCCAGAAACTACAATTCATGTGTATGAGAACTGAAAATATTTTCATAAGCAACAGGTCCTGCAAGACAATAATGAACAAAATCCCAGCTCAGAGTTGTACATTCCTAACTTTCCTATTTATATGCTGTATTAATCACTTAATTCCTATGCAACATAGTGAAATAAACAGCTCCTAAATGCAAAGGCTTCTTCTGTACACACAGAGCACTGAACTGTGCCCACTGCTTCAGGGAATGGACACAAACCAGCAAGACTCCACATACCTATGCCTACACCAGAGGAGTAGAGGGACACGCCACAAGGCAAAGGGACTCTTGCAGTCTAACCACTGCAATATGTCCACATCAGACTTTAGAATAGTGCTCTGGAGTCTGGTAAAAACCATAATTAAATCATGCACATAACAGAACTGGAAATTCTTAAACAGTGAAACTACTCAACTAAGCTTCTTCAAGCCCAGTTTTGTCAGAATTTGATTAGCATTTTGCATGCCATGTTCTTAGACAAAATAGGGAAAAACAGGTCAGAAAAATATTACATATTTCTTCAGTGCTGCCATAAATGTAATTTTGTATGCATTGAGTCCTCCGCATCTTCCTCAGCAGCTACACATAGTGGAGAGCAGAAGGGTGGGACAATAAAATATTTTTCCATTAGTCCTGCTCATGCAGGCTTTACTACAATAGTAACACAAATTAAAAACTGCCTACAGGAAATGGGGGGGGGGGGAAGGTCTAGCTTAACAACTGAGTTCAAGAAATAACCCTCACTTTCAGTCACTAGGGCAGGGTAAGATACAGCCCAGCATCCTTAAGAATCATTGGTAATTCTTATTTTCTTAAATACTAATTTAATAGTGTCACTGAAAGTCATTAGTCTTGTATCAGCATTTAGTAGTTTGTTAATAACAAGAACTGTGCAGGATGCTCAACAGAGCATGTCCAGGAGAGGTATCTCTCAGTATATGGTCCAACTTCCCATCCCGAACCTTCCAGCAAGGGTACAGTATCCTTTTCAGTCCATTTCCTAGGACTTTCTATTAAGTCAAGCTGTAAGAACTCATAACTTCTCTTACCTTTGCTATTTAAACTAAATGGATAAATAAAGTTACCATATTTTTGTCTTCAGGCTGCACACACATGTTCTGTATGGTACATAGACACATACTTTCTGCTGGAACACAGACGTTACTGAAACTGTGTTTGTACGATTTTTAAATAAAATTTAAAAAATTTAAAAAAAGAAAAAAAACATCCTAAACTTGGCTATTGCTTCACTTGGGAGAATTCTCCACTCAGCACTTGAAAAGAGAAAAAGCTTCACTTTTCACCTTGCTTTGTGTGCTCATCCACATATATAGGCCAATCCATGTTAGAAACCTGGCTAGTCAAAACAGTATCCAGAGTACTGTAAATCTGTAACACACAGTAGGATAAATTAGTTGGGTTTAAGAAGTAAAGGTGCCCTCATAAAATTTGTCAAGTATTTGATCTGCACAGCCTCATGCTTAACTAGCCTGTTCAGCTATTTTAAAAAGTGAAAGTTCTATTTTAAGACTATCAGAATTACGCTCTAGCCTTTAAAACCCCATTTAATCCCAATTATGACTAAACATCAAACATCCCACAAATACTAAAACAAGAAAGGAATTTTAATGAGAAAACAATCAAGAACTTAAAGTAGACCTAAGGAATCCATTAAAGTTTTTTGGGTTTGTTTTTTGTCTAAAGGAAATGGTGCAAACTGCCCTTGCGATCCCAACGTTCTCAAGATTGCAATCTGAAGGCCCCCTTAAATGCCATGCCTTAAAAGGCAAAAAGAGTCTAGACATACTGGTAAAACAGAACATTAAAAAAATAGATGTAGGCCAGAACATTAAAGAGCACTGCCAGCTGTACTGGGAAATGCACAAAACCTTCAAGCCCAGCTTGCTGTTTAGACTATTTTAGAAGCCTTATACAGTAGTATCTCATCCAAAATAGAAAAGAGCCCACAAACGTCCATTGCATAACAGCAAATCCACCAACTCAAGAGCAGATCTGCCTGAAGACTGCAAACAAACTTGGCACACTGCAAACAGAGGACTATAAAATGTTGTTAACAGCACACAAGCCATAAGGCTCTGGCAACACCATCTTCGCCTTCTCTACCACTATTACTGTACTGCCATGAACTAAACATACTGAACATCCCAAAGACTTATGACACTATCCGGGAATTCTAGAAGACCACTTATTCCAAACAGTAAAAGATATGAATGCTTCATTAAAGATTTCCTCTACACTGTTGTGAATGCTCCATCCCTGGTGGTGTTCAAGGCCAGGCTGGACAGAGCCTTGGGTGACATGGTTTAGAGTGAGGTGTCTCTGCCCATGGCAGGGGGGTTGAAACTTGATGATCTTAAGGTCCTTTCCAACCCTAACTGTTCTATGATTCTATTAGATAGGAAGTTTCTAAGCATTAAATGCAACCAGTTTCTTCTAAAAGAAACTAGTTGTATGATCAAACAACTAATTAATTTGTTCACAACATTAAAATGGCAATATCAGTTCCTAGCATGAAAATAATTTCATAAGACCAGTTACTGAAGGCTATTAAACACTTGCAGAACTGAAGTATTTTGTAATATTCACAACTGTGCTTGCTGCTTTCTTGCATGAACATTTTGGTTAAGGATGTACAAAAGTACAGAAAATTAATAATAGGGGAATGCCTGTAGTCAATTCATAAAATAAGCTCACACAAAGATGATAGAGCTGTTATGTAGCACTGGTAAATTTACAGCATTCTAAAAGTGTTTAGCTTCAATATTTAGCTTAAATGAAAGCTACAGCAGAATATTACCATACACAACTCCAGGTCTAAGCACAGGACATGTTTCTACATACCAGGCATATGGCTGCTGTGCTTTTAAGCTATGCTGTAATGAAGGGAACTATCACAGACAAATTCAGCTCACTTGCAAGCTAAACACACTGTGAACATACATACAAGAAGAAAATGTAAAGAAGTGCCTTGAACAATACATTATCCAAGCATCAACACCTGAACATCAAGTGACATATTAAAAAAAGTTTAACTGCAGACAATACTGAAGACACTTGTTTGGGTAAAAATACATCATATTCTCCCACAAGCTAAGGCATTAAATACCAATTTAACCTGCACAGAGCGAGATTAAAACATTAAGTTACTCTGCTTACTTGAAACCACACTTCAGGCATCATGTCATTCCAGTACCATACTGCAGGGGGAGCAATTTCACCCTGGACATGTATTATATAAAACAGTGCTTAAGATCTGTCACAGCAAAGGCTGCATTACTTGATTCCTGCTGCCGCATACCGTGTGTGGGTTTCTCAGCTAGCATGAAAGAGCCTCCCTCTTTGCAAACAGTATTTTTGACCCATCTTTCTTCTACTCATGGTTGTATGTCCTTACACCTAGTCTACATCGGGTTAGTGTTACCCAGCTTTTGTTTTCCTCCTCCCATATTTGGAAGAGCTAATGGCGTACGTTTCAGAGAAACTCGAACATCACTTCCATGGTTTTGAAGCAACTGACTACATAAACCATCTGAGAATTATTTAAAAAATAAAAATCAGAATGTATAGATATTTTAATCCAGCTCTAATTTACAAGTAGCGAGTACGACCACTGCAGAGCAACAGCAGGTGATGCGCTATTAAGACATCTATTAATTGCATGTCTAGTCCTCTTGCATATAAAATTTCGGTACAAAATGATTCATTGACGTTTTGAAGCAAGGCAGGTATTTCTGAAATGCAATTTTGAGCACAGGATGACAAGGTGTGAAAGCTGACAGGACAAAATGATGCATTAACTTGCAACAGAAATACGAAGTTCCTCCTATAGTTATGATGTTACAAGAATAACACCTCTTAAATGGTTAGTCCTCCTTGACTTCTTATCGCAAGATGATAATTAAATAACTAGGGAGACTCATCAAGAAAAGACATTACCATCCTTATCACAGAGATTATAGAAATTTCTTCTGAAAGCAGAAGCTAAAACTACCGACCATCTAAGCGAGAAATACGTAACAGGAATTTGTAGTTTACTGACAGAAAAACACAGCCATGGCCAGATGGTATCTAGAGACACCATGAACAAGACCAAAACCCATTCACGTTTGTCTGGGAAGACAACCACCGTCCTTTCTTTAACTGCACACAGAAACAATGGAAAGCAAGGCTAAACAGAGTTATTTCATCATTCTTCCCTCTACAGTAAATGTCAGTATAAAAATATCACCACACAGCAATGCAGATCTACAACCTTTAAAGAAAAACCTTTCCAAAGAGAAATCAGGAATCTGAGACACTGAAGAAACATGGTTTACCTAAAGAGGACTTCTTAAGCATATCTGTGTACTACACACTCGTTCCTTTAAATACAGTATTGCAACAGTTTTTTTCTAAGACCAGATGTCAAAGATCACCAGTCTCCACTACCATTTTTAACATCTTCTGAACAAGCAGCTACAAACACCACTGAGAATCAAAGCCCAATATACAACACACAAAGTCACAAGGATTTCTCACATAGACACACTGTTTGGAAATAAGTAGGGATAATACAGTTTATCACAGATTGATTATAAATTACCAATGCAATCCTAGGATGAGTTATCTTCAGCTGAGGGTTGAAAAGTGGCATTTCATATACACTGAAATGTGTGTCACCTACTACTTGGGTTGTGCCTACTGAGAAGCTATTACCTCAGTCAGATGAGCTGCTAGACGGTCCCAACACTACAGAGCCCTTACTAGTAGAGCACAAAACAATTCTGTCTTGACTTGTGCAGGAACATGAAGGCTGGCTAAGAACAGACAGCTGTTTCAAAGTGCATGAAGGAGTAAGAAGCAGGTATGGAAAGTGACAACGTTAACACTAGGACAAACAGCCACAAATCTGCCAGAATTAAGTTCACACCAGAAACAAGGAACAGTTCTGTACCCCTGAAGTGCAGAACAGATAAACAAAATCTAACTTTAAAATTAAATTATCGCTTCTGGCAAAAACCATCCGCTACAGGGCTGCCTGTGACACCAAAGCTGCCTTAGAGAGCTCAGATGTCTCCTGCAGTGGTCTCTGCTTCTCACTAAGACCACTGAATGATTTACATAAGGATAACCTGACCACTGTGGAATCACAGAATCATAGAATAGTTAGGGTTGAAAAGGACATTAAGATCATCAAGTTCCAACCCCCCTGCCATGGGCAGGGACACCACGCTCTAAACCGTACCACCCAAGGACTCTTCCAACCTGGCCTTGAACACTGCCAGGGATGGAGCATTCACAACCTCCCTGGACAACCAATTCCAGTGCCTCACCACCCTAACAGGAAAGAACTTCCTCCTTATATCCAATCTAAACTTCACCTGTTTAAGTTTTAACCCATTACCCCTTGTCCTATCACTACAGTCTGTAATGAAGAGTCCATCCCCAGCATCCCTATAGGCCCCCTTCAGATACTAGAAGGCTCCTATGAGGTCTCCACGCAGCCTTCTCTTCTCCAGGCTGAACAGCCATAACCTTCTCAGCCGATCTTCATACGGGAGGTGCTCCAGGCCCCTGATCATTCTCGTGGCCTCCTCTGGACTTCTTCCAACAGTTCCATGTCCTTTTTATGTTGAGGACACCAGAACTGCACACAATACTCCAAGTGAGGTCTCACAAGAGCAGAATAAAGTGGCAAGATCACCTCCTTCAACCTGCTGGTCACGCTCCTTTTGATGCAGCCCAGGATACAGTTGGTTTTCTGGGCTGCAAGCACACACTGAAGCCGGCTCATGTTCATTTTCTCATCGACCAGCACCCCCAAGTCCTTCTCCGCAGGGCTGCTCTGAATCTCTTCTCTGCCCAACCTGCAGCTGTGCCTGGGATTGCTCCGACCCAGGTGTAGGACCTTGCACTTGGCATGGTTAAACTTCATGAGGTTGGCATCAGCCCACCTCACAAGCGTGGCAAGGTCCCTCTGGATGGCATTCCTTCCCTCCAGCGTATCAACTGAACCACACAGCTTGGTGTCATCGGCAAACTTGCTGAGGGCGCACTCAATCCCACTGTCCATGTCAGCGACGAAGATGTTAAACAAGACCGGTCCCAACACCGATCCCTGAGGGACACCACTCGTAACTGGTCTCCAAACGGACATTGAGCCATTGACCACAACTCTTTGTGTGCTGTCCTCCAGCCAGTTCTTTATCCACCGACTGGTCCATCCATCAAATCAATGTCTCTTCAATTTAGAGACAAGAATGTCCTGTGGGACAGTGTCGAACGCTTTACACAAATCCAGGTAGATGACATCAACTGCTATACCCTGTCCATCAGTTCTGTAGCTCCATTATAAAAGGCCACCAAATTGGTCAGGCAGGATTTCCCATTGGTGAAGTCATGCTGGCTGTCACCAAGCACCTTGCTGTTTTTCATGTGCCTTAGCATGCCTTCCAGGAGAATCTGCTCCAAGATTTTGCTAGGCACAGAGGTGAGACTGACTGCTCTGTAATTTCCCGGGTCATCCATTTTCCATTTACCTTTTTCCAGTCGTCGGGAACTTCACCTGACTGCCATGATTTTTCAAATATGATGGCCAGCGGCTTAGCAACTTCATTTGCTAAGGAATGACCTTACCAGGCCGAGAACTTCCACCACTGACCTCTGCTAGGTACAGTCTAGTTTTCTGTAGCTTAGTTAACACCCCATTTACATAAAAATGAACTTTACAGTAACTATCAATTTCTTCACGTCACACTCAGTGTCCAACTGGTAACTTCTATGGTTTACAGAATGACAACTGTCTGGAAAGCATCGGCTCCTCACTCCAACACGAAAGTTGCAGATGAGGAGTCACACTGCTGCAAACACAGCAGATGAGGAGTCATGCTGCTGTGCAGCTGCACAAGAGTACTGCAAAGAGACCCAGTAAGGATTGGGGAAGTTAGACATGTAAGATGTGACACACTGGACTGCAATCACAATGCAACGTTGAGCTGAAGGCACAAGAAGGCAGCAGTAACTGAATATGAGATACCTGAACACCTCATGACTTACCAACTGGATTCTAATAGTTAGCAGTTACCTTACTTTATGGAACATTAATGTTATTACTCTAATTTCTTAATGGGAATTCTCAACAGTCTTATTAGCCATGTAGGTGTGTATTACAGGCTTTCTGAATATTGTTTTCTTCATTACAGTAGATCCTGATAGCAATGAATTTTACTGTATTCCTGGCCTTAATCAATTTCTGGATCTGGAAACATGTAATGACAGTAAGTTTCCAACACTCAGCTACTCTCCACCAACGAAGATGGAACTTTTTATTCTGAAAATTGTGAACATATGAACTGCTATTCCCACTAGATTTCATTTCTCTCAAAATCTTGCCTCCACTAATGGGCAATAGCATATGCTATAGAGAAGACTACGAGAGTAAACATGCAGTGATGCTTCCCAGTACAGTCATCAACAACTTGTAGCTCAGAGACCTCCCAAGCAGAAGTATTATCTTCTTTAAAAGGAATCTCTGATGGATTTTTGTAGCATTTGGAATAGACACATACAGAAAAGAAAGTCTAGAGCTGCTTGATCCACAGAGGCTGTCACTAATCACCACAAACACCACCTGCTTTTAAGCTAGCACGCAGTAAGGTTTTTCTGACACTTGCTCGCTCCTTCTATCAGAAGGTTGCTCTGTGATCTTACTGCTCCAGTTAAAACCACTCCTGTCTACCACCAGTATCACAAGAACTGATCGGGAAAAATTTTCACATCAGCTGTTAGAGGTGAGAGATGTTACTCTAAATAAAGTGCCTGTGAAAACCTGGCATCAGGTGAGAACCAAGAAGGCTCCCAATAGGATCCTGCTTTGTTTCCTTCCCACTCACCTGGAGGCCTGATGAACTGCTCACCCGAAGCTACGATTTCCAAAGAAAAAGAAAAACAGAGAGCAAGCAGTCACAACTCAACATGGGAATTTCAGCAGGAAATACACATCTATACCCAACTTAATGATAGTAAGAGCCTTGAAGGTGCAGAATTGTAACAGTCAAGGAAAAATAATAATGCATTTAGAAAAGCTGATGAGAAAAATAAAGTCAGGAGGAAAAAAAACAAGCAATCTCATCTACAGAGAAACTATTTCCAGTGAAGAGGTGGTACCTGCACCAGCCTGTCTCTTCAGGATGACAGCAATGCCTCCCCCCTGATTCCTCACTTAGTAAACACCTTCCTTCAGCAAGGACACTCAAAAAGGAGAGACTCTCCGTAAGAAATTCAAGGGAATGAGGGAAAAAAGTACTGAAGTGAAACGAATCATTTGACGATGTCCATAGGAAAGTTTTCCAGGGATATCTGATTATTGTACAATAATCTCCATGGGAAGCATTAAAGCCCCTGAAAGCATGAGAAACACAAAATCATGCCAGAGAGTAATGAAAATAAACTCCAAGCTTTTCTGCTCTGGTCTCCAAGGGCAGCTATCTGATCTTTCACATGTGCCATAAGGCAAGGTACTGCTCCATCTAAATGCTAGGAAGTCAGCTGAGACAATTTCTACATAGATTTCAACTTCCCAAAGGAAAAGCATTTCTTTGGTTAGTACACACACATACTGGCTTGCAAGTTCAAACCCTCATTATAAAAAGGCACAACAGCAAACACGATAGCTCCGCACTACTGTACAACCTTCCCTCCTATACCACCTACTTCCCACCTGCCTGACGATACCCTGTCAAGGTGTCCCGGCCACCCCAGCAGCCCTGAACACTCCTTTCCTGATACAATACAACATGCACTATCTTCCTTCCTTCGAGATTCTTCCTTAAAGAGGCGTACAGCTGCAGCCCCAGTTACAGCAGATGTTCCCTCAGAGATCCAAATTAACACACAGACAACTTTTTCAACAGAGCAGTAATTCACAGGCGAAAGAGCTACTTTCCAAGAAGCTCACTCACCTACCAGCACAACTTCCAAAAAGAGGAAAATCAGTTCAACACTAAGATGCTCCATACAGGGCCTTTTTAGTACTTCCTTGCTGTTCCTCATATTGATACTACTGACCATTAGCAGGCAGACATATGCACTACATAACTGTTCAATTTAACCATGAATATGAATAAGCCCTAAATAGTAAAACATAGTTTTATTAGTTTGCATACCCAACTGAAAAATAACTAAAACCCATACTGCTACGCAAATCCTTCTGGGAGTCCAGGGAAAGAAAACTAGACTCACAAATAAGCTGCCCAATAATATACATTAATTGGTTATAACAATTCATGTATTAGGTCAGAGCCCCTTTAAAGGGCAATTTAGGGCATATTCTCTTGAAATGTTAAGAAATATGAATTAAAACTATTCTCCCCTGTAGCAGGACTTTAATTACCACATGCCAAAAATGTCGTACTGCTCTCCCTCTTCTAACAATTCCTGTAACACTATTCTGAATAAAGACAAATCTACCACAAAAAATAATAAAGCTCTACAATCACTTTTTCAGTTACATGGTTTGGGGTTTTTTTTCCATGTTCCCTGGTCCTTCGAATCTGAATGGGCATTGAGAAGATCCTTTTAAGCCACATCAGTTCACACAATCACCCTTCACACACAGCACTAGGAACTAATTTGCAGGAAGTCCTTCAACTGAAGATTAGAATAAACAGCAATGTTTGTCTTGAGCTGATACTTTTGTCTGCCAATCATGTATGTATTTTAAGACAAATCCTAATGCTAAATGAGCACAGACCTTGCAATTTTTCCTGTAGCATTCTTTTTACTAGAATATGTTTAGAGACCTTATATCTAAATCGGTACTTGTCTTTTTTAAGTTTTCTTGTGTGCAACAAAGGGTGCAACAAATGAGTTCCTCCTTGGTTTTAAGAGCTAGATTTCTGTACTATGGCCTTTGACATATTTTAGTGCCTACAGTACTTCTGTAAAGATATTATTAAACATGATTATTAAAATAACAATACCTGGCAAATAAGCAAATTAAGTACACTGCAGAATGTGTTCTTTCTTTTCCTAAATTGCTCAGTTTTCCATTGGCTTACAAAATTCAGCAGCCTGCTGTACCAGTAATTACCATGAACTGGAGCTTCTTTCAAGTACAACTATGCAGAAACTAAATGTGCCAGGATGATACACAGTCTTCCACCTAATACTAGCTAATTTAATTCCTGTTAGCTTTTCATTCATATTAGCTTCTGGCCTACTGGATTCATACACTCCATAGAAACCACATGCAATAGCTCAGATCCCTCTTTTTAATAAGGCGCAAAACATTACTCAGCTCCCCCGAAGATACTAATATGCAATCATACACCTTTCTATCAATGTCCTGGAAATAGCAACATCTTTGTTTAACAGACAAGAAAACTCCTGTACCTGTAACCCCAGTATAGTGTGGGTTTCCCCCATCACTCTTTGCAATGCTTAAAAACTTAAGAGGTGTACTCCACATTATCTTTGGAACTCGTTCCAAGCAAATCAGTTTAACAATATAGGATTCACTTACTCATCATCCGTAATCACTCATTTTAATTACAAGCTTTTAATGTGACTTGCCACAATTATCAGTGTACTACAGAAAGGATCAGGAGCAGAACAGAAACAAAAAACCCGAGGGCAGATTTTTTCACATTAGGCAGCACCACCCCAGGATTTCTACCACATGGGCAGTTTTTAACAGTTCCAAGACAGGTAGATGTTGCACAATGATGACAGGTTCTTTGGCTTCAGTCCTGAAAACACATAACACAAGTACAGCTATTCCCTGTACAACTGTTCCCTGTTGTTAAGACTACTCAGGTAACACACTCATTGCTACCACTTGCAGACTTGATTCTATTCTACACTGAGGAGATGAGAAGGAACCAAATGGCACTTCCAAACACTGGATTCTACTGGGTATTCTTAAAAAACCTATCACATATTCATCATCACAGCCCTCTGTGAACTTGTGTCACTGCTGAACCTAGGATACTTTGAATGCATTTTACATGAAACCTGTATGTGCAACCTTTGTCTCATACTAACCAGTAGCAATTTTAAATGCTGAAGTTAAACATAAGAAATACCGAAATGTTTCTGTCCTCAAAGAACTCATCCGTTTTAAGGGAAAACCATCTGTAGTACTCTGTGAGAAACTACTTAAAAATTTATTTCAAACTTACTGTCATTTTCATGAAACACCCATTTTAAAATAGCCTGAAAGACACATCTGTTGATTAAAAATATACATTAGCATCACAGTGACTTAGAAAATGGATCGATGAGGACAAACATCAGCATCATCACCAGAATAAAAACAAAGAAAACCCTTAGGTGTCACTACACACATTTATCTGTTGTGATGCTCCAAGACTTGCACCGACTTCATAAAACTCAGCAGTTTAGCTGTACATCAACAAATACAGCTCACAGCCTGTTTCAGAGCAGAAAAACACGGGTTTGGGGTTGTTCTGCCGTACTGTGCTTTTCCCCAGAGGCTCTTTTCCTCTCCTCTGTGCGCTTCAACACAGGACACCGCTGCGCAGACCAGAGCAGCCCAAGGGGTGGACCCGTCAGCGAGCTCCACCGCGGGGCAGCAGCAGGGACCCCTCACACACCAGGAACCGGGGCACCTCCAGCCACAGCCGCGCCACTCTCCAACGCCTCTACGGTAGATCATCGACGTGAACCCACAGTTAACACTGAAACTGAAGCATTTACATACTGGTAAGTTGGCTTTTTCTTTTTAACCTCCACAGACGGTGCAGTGATGGAGTTCTCCGAACACCCGTGACCACGGGCACGGGCAGGCCCTGGCACGCACGCTGAGGCAAAATCCGTTCCTAAACGCCACCGACACAGCGGAACGCCCCTGCAAAACCCACCGTAATGGAGTCCTGACCCGGGCCGTTTCCCGCTGCAAGGGCAACCCGCACCACCTGACCCGGCAAGCCCGGGCCAACCTCGAGCCCCCACAGACCCAGCACAGCTTCCCCAGCGCCGGGGACGGCGGCGGGGAAGCACGACGGGAGCCAGGAGGGCTCCCGGCATCGGCCCGACCCGGCCCCGCGCACCCCGTGGGTGACACCGCGCTCCCGGCGGCCTGAAATGGAGGACGCTGGGCCGCGGCCAGCGCCACTCCCGCAGGTACGCACCTCGCCGGCCCCACCGCCGCGGGAGCCTTTCCTCCGCTCCCCGCCCTTACCGGTGCGGGGGAAGGAGCCCCGCCGGGCGCCCCGGGTCCTCTCCCCGCCCGTGGTACCTACCACCTCGGCCAGCTTGATCTTGCCGAAGGTGCCCCGCAGGTAGTCCAGGTCGCAGCGGAGGCCGCCGAGCCCCCGGCGCTGGCTGACGGGCTCCGTAGTGGGCTGGTAGGGACTGCTGGTCCCCGAGATCATAGAGGTGCTGGACGCCTCGCCATCGAAGCCCTCCAAGTCATCGCCGTTCCTCATGGTACCGGTGGGACAGGGGCCGGGGCCGCCGAGCTTCTGAGGGGATGGCCGCAGAGCTCCGGCCCGCTCCGAGCCGCGCCTCCCTTACCTAGCGGAGCGCCGGCTGCATGGCTATCCCCGTCCCCGCGTCAGGCGGAGCGGTGCGGGGACAGCGAGGGCAGCATGGTGCGGTGCGAGGAGGAGAGCTCCCTGCGCCCCGCCGCTCGGGGGCGCACTCTCCCCGCACAGGGGCTTAGAAGGAGCCGCCGTGCCCCGGGCCGCAGCGGCGCCTCCGGGCAGGACTGGAGCTGAGGCAGGCACCAGGGCACCGTTGTCGCCCGCACCCCGCGGTTCAGTCCGGTCCAGGCAGAGACAACTCTGCCCCGCTCCCCTCCGCTCCGACCGGGACCGCTGCCGCCGCCGCTCCTCCCCTTGCGCTCAGCGGAAAGGGCGGGGAGAGCCCGCCCCGCCGGGCGCGCCGACACCGGGCGGTGCCTCCACCGGCCAGCGCCCGCCCGCCCCTCCCCGCCCTGCGGCCGGCACCTGCCCCCCCCCCCGCCCCGCCCGGCGCAGGGACACTGCGCTCGGAGGGCGGCGGGGCTCGGCTGATGGCGCCCGGGGTGGTGGCTCTCGGGACGGCGTCAGCGCGGGTTTGGAAAGGCCGGCAGTGCGGGGGTCAGTGAGTATGGCTGCGGGAGCGGCTGGGAGAGCCGAGGCTGTGCTGCCTGGAGAAGAGAAGGTTCCGGGGGACCTTGCCGCAGCCTTTCGGTTCTTAAAATAAGCCTATAGGAAAGATAAGGAGAGACTGATTAGCAGGACCTATAGCAATAGGACGAGGGGTGATGGTTTTAAGCTAAAAGAGGGGAGGCTCAGGCTGGACATGAGGAAAGAATTCTTTACAATGATCCTGGCACCGTTGCCCAGAGAGGTGGTGGATGAACCATCCCTGGCGACATTCAAGGCCAGAGTGGATGTGGTTCTGGACAACCTGAGCCAGTTGAAGAAGCCCCTGCTCTTCTGGGGTTGGAACTGGATAAATTTTGAGGGTCCCTTCTGACCCAAACGATTCTGTGATACTGACATTTTAAAGTGTGGTCATAGCTCAGGATTAGTACCTTGAGACACCCAAAGCAGTTAACACCACTCAGGATTACACCTTGAAGCTGTTAGAATGCTGCAGCCACAGTATTTTGAACATTGGAAACCCCAGGGTATTCTTCCACAAGTGTTAGAAGAGTTCAAAGTGTAATTTTCAGTAGTGAATGGTTTGCTTTGACAGGGTCTGGACCTCTTTTGGGGGACACTTTTGTTGTGTCACCATAAATAAGGAGAAATCACAACATAATTTGGCAAACACAGGTGTGTCAAATGCAGCAGCAGAAGTTTTTACTTGAGGAGAGCCAGGCAGGCTGCTCTGCAACACCTCCCGAGTTGAAATTCAGGTGTTCGGTGTTGCATCCTGTGATGTACCAGCTTTATCTGCCAGATCCCAGCTCTTCTTTCATGGACAGTCTGCCCCATTTTCTCTTATTTCACATTACCAATACAGGACTTTCACATGCATTATTCTTCCAGCATCTTCCTCTGACCTCCAAGAGTCTTTCTTACTGGTACAGTTTTCCCTTTTCCATTAACACTATGGGTTATCAACCTTGGGGTTGATTTCCTTTCCAGTTATCTTTGTGTTTTGCTTCATTTCTCCCTTTCAGTTCCCTTGAAAACCCTTTAATCCTTCTTTTTGAGGGTTCTGCCCTGTACCATGCGAATTTTCATTTCAAGATATTTTTCTTCTTTAGCCAGTGTATAAATCAAACACAGGAAGCAAGGCCAAAGAGACAGACTCAGAGAGCACATCAGCAAAAGATTCAGGGGTTTAACTGGAGACACAGTTCAGAGCTTGCAGGCAAGAGAAAGCTTCTTAGCTTCACTGCTACACCCGGCTGCTGCAAGAGACCAATATTCTCCAGTGAGATGAAGAGTTTGGGAACATGCCTAAGAAAACACAGACATTGCCCTTTGGTGAAGAGCAAATGGCAGGCAAATGAAAACCTGAGCAGGGTGTGAAGGATGGTAACTCTTGCTTGGGTCACATGAAACTAACCTAACAATCCAAAACTATAAACAAAAGGGAAAAGTCCTGTGCTGGCACAGGACTGGCCATGATGGGCTGGCAGGTTTGCAGTCTTATTTCAGTTCTTGTATGACTCTGGGGAAACCAGAAGCCTCACAAAGGTCCTTTTCTTGCAGGAAAATCACATGTAGGTGATGGCCACTTCCAAGAGATTCTCTGGATTCTTTTTAACTGAAGGCTCCACAGCTCTTTGGGGATCACAGGTTACCCACATTCACCTATAGAGACATGTTTTGAGGGACTCCTGTGGCAGTTGTAGAAAATTATCCTGAGCAAAACAGTAACAACATTTTTGAAACGTGCTAGTATTTTGGTGTATCTTTTTCAGTTTCAACCGAAACACATCAGTATGTTGAAAGAGAATCAAAAGGTGGAATTGCAGAGGGCAAATGAAGGACAAAGGGAGAGATGACTGAATGATTTAAGAAGGTTGGCTAGGTGAGGTGGGGGACACAAAGTTGAAATGTATTTAAATCATTAGAGCATTTTGAGAATCTGATGCAGTATGGACTCCCTGCAACCCCGCTGTTAGTCCCAGTGCTAGCTGCCCAGGTAGTGGAGGCACAGCGTGTTCTTTCTGCTCTTGTTTGCAGTGTCACCTGAACAATTGTGATGCCTGTTTGCCCAGCGTCACAGACAGTGGTTTCACAGCCGTTCCAGGGCAACAGGACACGGGCATCAGCACCCATGGCCACTGTGCCCCTTCCAGCACAGAACTGCCAGCATCCCCCTCACTCCAAACAGCACCGCGCCAACCCCGAGCCATAGTGAGGGGTTTCTGGTGTCCTCCTGGATGGGTGGGTGGGCTGGAGAGACTTGGCAATGGCTCGTGAGGTTGCTGCCAGCATTTAACAAAGGAATCCCTACACACATTCTTGCCTGGAACAGCACCTTTTGAGCCTGCTCTGTAGCACTGGAAGAAAAGCAATTTCCAAGTTTAGTATGTAAATAAAAGTATTGATCCAGTAAAAAGGTCATTGTGTTCATCCAACACAAATCACACTGTTTTCAGATAACTTTGTTTTTAGAAGTTCATAAACTTTTCAAGCACAGCCTGCCACTGCAGACTAGGACAGTGGGGAACCAGTCAACGATCAGCACTGAAAACACCGCCACAGTTTCAAGCTAATCAGATTATTGAAGTCATCAGAGTGGGCTTCATATCCAGTATGACTGAACAGTGAAAGCAAGGAAGAAACAGCACAGAGGGGGAGGAAATCCAAGGAAATCCAAATATGCTATTCATAAACACTATAATTACATGATCCAAAATCAGTATTTTTTACAGAATGGCCAATTGAGCTTTGACAGAATTGAAAGTGCCCCATCAGAAAGAATCTTCATTTATAATGAAAGAATCTCCGTTTATCTCCACTGGTGATAAATGAAAACCAACTGGTGATGTAGTTGTAAAAAGCAGTAGAAAGAGAATCTTCAATATTATCACTCATCAAAGTGAACAAAATCACCCTCATCTCTCATGTTTAATCTCAGCCACTTACAGAGCCTTTAATAAACTTGTGAACTCCTTGTGGGTTCATTTCATTAAGCACATTTAAGTTTTATTTTCAAGATTAAAGTGTGTGATTCTATTGCAACTGGATAGGAATACTCACTTAAAAGCAGATTTTTAGAGCTGCATTAATGTTGTTTCAACACACTTAAAATAATCTAACGTTTATACATAAAATTTTGTCATCCTGAATGGAGCTTATTACAGACGGTGCTTAAGTGTAGTTAAGAGCATGAAAGGAATTAGAATCCTAACAGGAAAGTTACATCTGTGCAAGTACCTGAAAATTGCTCAGAGGTTCTTTAAGAAAATGCTCCAGTATTTCCACATGACCTACCAAGGGGAAGGAGCACTGGTATGCTGCCAAATTCCAAGAGAGCTGAGCAGTGATTAGAATTTAACTCTGGCATCAGAGAGGAGGTTTTTTCCCCCTTGAATTTCTCACTGTAAAAAACGCTGAAGCTTTTTCTCAACTTTTCATTTGGGATGAAAAAAACCCAAACCCTACTAAACCCCACCCTAAGAAGCTAATAAAGAACTCGCTTTAGGAAAACATCTGGTATCTTCAAGTGGCTTGAGTAAACTCTCCATTTTCACAGTGTGGCATGCACACTTTGATTCTGTAGCCATGAGCAACATGGGAAGCAGACAAATAATTCTGCTGAGTCAGAGTTAGGAATTAATGCAAGAGGAATAAGCTGTAAGTTCTGACATGGACTTCAAGCAGAAAGAAAACTGGACAGAATGATGGGGCATCATGCAGCCAGCTATCTATAACTGATAGAGGATAACTGAGGCTGAACAGTACAGCAGAATAGCAGTGCCGATTCCTACTTCCCCACATCCAGCCACAACTGAAGGAGCACATTGCAACCGCACATGGTAAGACCACTCAGCATAAAGACATCTAATTCTAACAAGCTGAATTCATATCATCCCATACTGGTTTGGGTTATAAGGGATCTTAAAGCTCATCCAGTTCCAACCCCTGCTGTGGGCAGGGACACCTTCCACTAGAGCAGGTTGCTCCAGGCCCCATCCAACCTGGCCCTGAACAGTACCAGGGATGGGGCAGCCACAGCTTCTCTGGGCAACCTGTGCCAGTGCCCGACCTCGGTCACACCAACTGAGGAAAGTACAAAGAGAAGCAGAGAGGACAGAAAGAAACTGATTTGAACAGCAATCTGTAGAAGTTTCTTCCACTTAATATCCAGAGAATATTCTGACAGCACAGCACCTGCCTCTCAAATTAGAGGGTTTGGTCAGGGTGCTTCAGGCATGTACCGACAAAGCACAGCAAGGGAGTCTCTTGGCTTCTTGTCCGGTTAGAAAAGTGCAGCTTCAGTAACAGAGAGTGTTGGTGAATCCTATTCCTGTCCTGCACTCTAACATTACCCCATAGTGCTGTTTCAACATCTTTACAAGTATTCCAGCCCTTATGCTTTGAAAAATGAATAGAGCTGCCTTGGAAGACCCTACTGGCTTTGTGTGCTTCAGTTACAAATTCCATACAGTATGAGCACCACAGACAGCCATCAGGTCTGACAGCACTGGCTGGAGGTCACCACAGGACCTGTCCCTGTATGGGGTTGGCTTCACCCTTAAGAGGACAAGTAGAGGTGTCCAGCAGACATTCTGCATAGTCAGGAGGTGAAAATAATTTCTATAAAAAACAGAGGCAAACCCTTATATTTTTAAGAAAAGTGCCAGCAGACCCTTTAACGGTGCTGGGAACCAGCCAAGACTGAGACTTATGTTTCTTTTGAAAGAATCTTGTATAATGAAGCACACTGAAAAATACGCAGAGAGACTGACAGCAGTGTTTATTTTATTCATGGCACTACATTTATTCAGGGAACAGAGGAAAAAAAAACCCACCTGGCTCTGAGAAAAAGATGGTCTTCTTCCAACAGTACCATAAAAACATACATGCCTAGAACCAAACGTCAGAATTCACTAGCTCCCTCTGACTCTGTGGGCATGGTCATGCATGGCCCCTGCGATATCCCATGTTTTTACAGCAAGAGATAAAGTGTAAAGGGTACAGCAGGCCTTTGGAGGGAAAAGGCCCATTTTTATTTGTTGAAGAGGTGGGAAGCTGAAGGGGAGGATGAAAAAATTGTATAAACCATGTTTTATAAGCAAAGTTTTAAAGGTCCCTTAGCAGGCTTAAATGAAAGAAATATATAAAGAAAAAGATGAAGTACACTCACTACATTCTTTCCTTCCACCGATGAAATGGGCCAGTGAAAACAACTGACCTCAACTGGTTTAATACCGTGTGTGCTGTTACCTAACCAATCCAATCCGTGCCCCACACTCCTGGTGGGGAGCTGCAAGCCTTCAACAAGTTAATTTTTTAATTATCCTTCTGAATCTGTTTCACTTGCAGCTAAACTGCAGTTTATTGCTAACATCAGCTAGCATGACAACAGTTCAAAGAATATGCCTTTTTTTCAACAGCACTTAATTCCTCCATGCAGCAGAGCTTTATACTCAGCTAATTTGGCTTGTTCCCTTGCAGAGTATTTCTTCAGTTCTGTGGGTCTTCAACATGTAAGGGAAAGTTTTGCCTTTTAGGTTTGGGTTTGTTTGGGGTTTTTTTTCTTTCTCTTTTTTTTTTTTTTTAACAGGCAAAATAATTTCAAGTCTTCCATCACTGGCTATAAACTCAAGGCAGGCATATGGCCCCAACTCTACAAAGCCATACACAGCGGAACTAATAAATCCCGATTCCTTGCAGAACTATGTCTTCTCTTACTACCTTCCCCACCTCACCCCTCCCACTGAGCCCAATAACCCAGCTCCCTCCCAAGGGTCCCTTTTCGCACACAGCAGGCTTAGCTCCTATTTATGTCCTCGAACTACTGCTTGAGCAAAAGGAAGCAAACGCTACACCAGGTTCCATGTGTGCAGACCGACAGATTGTTGTTTGGCTTGTCTCGCCTATGAACTAGCCAAACTTACTTGGCAATCCCTACCTAAAGCAGAGGAAGTCTTTGTATTTATTGTCTCCACCAAGGCACTAATTTTCATGCAACTGGTATTAAGTCAGCTATCTGAGAGCTCGCTCTTGTTACTGAAGTTGGCCAAAAGATTTACGTTATTTTTGAGGAGGGAAGAGAACAGGACAGAGCACAAATGCAAAACCAGAGGAAACCATGCTAAAAATATTTTAAATAGGACAGCATTCTCTTAATAGTGGTGCTGCACTTCTGTTCAGCTAGAAGTTGACTTGGAGAGATTTAGACAAGACTTTTGCCAGGTCTGAAACCGTCAGATTGTGCTGATTTCACTGGCACCTTCTCAGCCCCACATTGCAAGGTATGGGTAAAAACATAGAATCACAGAATAGAATCACAGAATAGTTAGGGTTGGAAAGAACCTTAAGATCATCAAGTTCCAACCCCTCTGCCATGGGCAGGGACACCTTGCACTAAACCATCTCACCCAAGGCCTCGTCCAACCTGGCCTTGAACACTGCCAGGGATGGAGCATTCACAACCTCCCTGGACAACCTATTCCAGTGCCTCACCACCCTAACAGGAAAGAATTTCCTCCTTATACCCAATCTAAACTTCCCCCGTTTAAGTTTTAACCCATTACCGCTTGTCCTACCACTACAGTCCCTAATGAAGAGTCCATCCCCAGCATCCCTATAGGCCCCCTTCAAATACTGGAAGGCTGCTATGAGGTCTCCACGCAGCCTTCTCTTCTCCAGGCTGAACAGCCCCAACTTTCTCAGCCTATCTTCATATAGGAGGTGCTCCAGTCCCCTGATCATCCTTGTGGCCCTCCTTTGGACTTGTTCCAACAGTTCCATGTCCTTTTTGTGTTGACGACACCAGAACTGCACACAAAACTCCAAGTGAGGTCTCACAAGAGCAGAATAAAGGGGCAGGATCACCTCCTTTGACCTGCTGGTCACGCTCCTTTTGATGCAGCCCAGGATACCGTTGGCTTTCTGGGCTGCAAGCGCACACTGAAGCCGGCTCATGTTCATTTTCTCATCAACCAGCACCTCCAAGTCCTTCTCCACAGGGCTGCTCTGAATCTCTTCTCTGCCTAGCCTGTAGCTGTGCCTGGGATTGCTCCGACCCAGGTGTAGGACCTTGCACTTGGCATGGTTAAACTTCATGAGGTTGGCATCAGCCCACCTCACAAGCGTGTCAAGGTCCCTCTGGATGGCATTCCTTCCCTCCAGCGTATCAACCGAACCACACAGCTTGGTGTCGTCAGCAAACTTGCTGAGGGCGCACTCAATCCCACTGTCCATGTCAGCGATGAAGATGTTGAACAAGACCGGTCCCAACACCGATCCCTGAGGGACACCACTCGTTACTGGTCTCCAGGTGGACATCGAGCCATTGACCACAACTCTTTGTGTGTGGCCATCCAGCCAGTTCTTTATCCACTGAGTGGTCCGTCCATCAAATTGATGTCTCTCCAATTTAGAGACAAGAATGTCGTGTGGGACAGTGTTGAACGCTTTACACAAGTCCAGGTAGATGGCATCAACTGCTCTACCACTGTCCATCAGTTCTGTAGCCCCATCATAGAAGGCCACCAAATTGGTCAGGCAGGATTTCCCCTTAGTGAAGCCATGCTGGCTGTCACCAAGCACCTTGTTGTTTTTCATGTGCCTTAGCATGCCTTCCAGGAGAATCTGCTCCAAGATTTTGCCAGGCACAGAGGTGAGACTGACTGGTCTGTAATTCCCTGGGTCAGCCATTTTCCCCTTCTTGAAAATGGGGGTTATATTTCCCTTTTTCCAGTTGCCGGGAACTTCACCTGACTGCCATGATTTTTCAAATATGATGGCCAGCGGCATAGGAACTTCATTCGTCAGCTAAAACATCCTAATACAGGTAAACAACTGCTAATTACAGCTGCCTATTGACAGATGCAGTATTTTTCTGGGGCATGAGTGCTTTTCCCAGGAAAATAAACCTGTGTGTAACAATCCAGGTCTATAACAAACACATATCTCAGTATTAATTCAGTAACCCCAATCGCTAACATACACCAAAGGCTAATAATATACCACTTGTTTCAAAACCAGCCCATTACAACAGGAACTAACAATTATTACCACCAGATATTGCCAGCTGACAGCTGTTGAGTATTTGTAAGCTGGGTCATGCAGTGAGATTACTGCACAGATTATAAAAGTCTTTTCTCACTCTCCTCACCAGGCTCCACACCTAAACTAGATAAATCCAGCTCTGGATTTGGCTGGAGGTGCCAAGAGCTCTCCCCAGCCTTATCTCTTTGTGCCTCTGGATTTAAGAGATCTTCTGTGCAGTGACTGATCTGAATAAAGTTTTTTTCCTACTTCTCCCTCTCTGCTTATTTGCACAATAACTTAAAGTCTTTCAGACCATCTGAAAATACTGAACATAGAATCATAGAATCGTAGAATAGTTACGGTTGGAAAGGATCTTAAGATCATCAAGTTCCAACCACTCTGCCATGGGCAGGGACACCTCACACTAAACCATGCCACCCAAAGCTCTGTCCAACCTCGCCTTGAACATCGCAAGGGATGGAGCATTTACAACTTCCCTGGGAAACCCATTCCAGTGCCTCACCACCCTCACAGTAAAGAACTTCCTCCTTATATCCAATCTAAACTTCCCCTGTTTAAGTTTTAACCCATTACCCCTTGTCCTATCACTACAGTCCCTAATGAAGAGTCCCTCCCCAGCATCCCTATAGGCCCCCTTCAGATACTAGAAGGCTCCTATGAGGTCTCCACACAGCCTTCTCTTCTCCGGGCTGAACAGCCCCAACTTTCTCAGCCGATCTTCATACGGGAGGTGCTCCAGTCCCCTGATCATCCTCGTGGCCCTCCTTTGGACTTGTTCCAACAGTTCCATGTCCTTTTTGTGTTGAGGACAGCAGAACTGCACGCAATACTCCAAGTGAGGTCTCACAAGAGCAGAATAAAGGGGCAGGAACACCTCCTTCAACCTGCTGGTCACACTCCTTTTGATGCAGCCCAGGATACGGTTGGCTTTCTGGGCTGCAAGTGCACACTGAAGTCGGCTCATGTTCATTTTCTCATCAACCAGCACCCCCAAGTCCTTCTCCGCAGGGCTGCTCTGAATCTCTTCTCTGCCCAGCCTGTAGCTGTGTCTGGGATTGCTCCGACCCAGGTGTAGGACCTTGCACTTGGCATGGTTAAACTTCATGAGGTTGGCATCAGCCCACCTCACAAGCGTGTCAAGGTCCCTCTGGATGGCATTCCTTCCCTCCAGCGTATCAACTGAACCACACAGCTTGGTGTCATCGGCAAAGTTGCCGAGGGCGCACTCAATCCCCCTGTCCATGTCATTGACAAAGATGTGGAACAAGACCGGTCCCAACACCGATCCCTGAGGGACACCACTCGTTACTGGTCTCCAGGTGGACATCGAGCCATTGACCACAACTCTTTCTGTGTGGCCATCCAGCCAGTTCTTTATCCATCGAGTGGTCCACCTATCAAATTGACGTCTCTCCAATTTAGAGATGAACATCCTCACTTTCTAATACATAGTCAGTATAGTGAGCCCCTCAAGGGTAATCATTAGATTCATCTGGAAGTGAGAGGTTTTAATTTGATAGTACATGATGATTTATGTCAATGTGAAACAGTTTTTACTAACCAACTACAGCAAGTAACATTCATTCCCGCCTTCATCGTACCATTTAAGACATACATGATCAATATGATCATTTAAACTTGAGTGCAACATCTAAGTTTACTCTGCAACCAAAGTGCATGTTAAGTCTGTGTTCAGATACAGACTTTAATGACTGGGCCTCACTTTAATGACTGGAGCATACACTGGTCCTCCTACCACACGTGTCCACCATTCCTGTCTGCACTGTGACCGTGCTGGGAATTCACCATACCTGTCCCAGCCTGTCTCGTAGGACAGTCAAAAGGCTGGTGTGTGATGAAAAACTTGTCTGGGCTCTTTCACAGAAAGAAGCAGGCAAAAGGCAAAGACAAAAACTGTAGCCAGTCACCTGGGCCAATGAATGAAAGTCACAGAGTGCTCTGTCCTCTAGTCCCTCAGGCTGTCAGTCCAGTAAACTATACATAGAGTTGACCTCATCCAAGCCTCCGTAGTCACCTCCATCCATTATCTTTTCAGGGGTCTTATTCACTCTATTCTGTCAACACAAATCTAACGCCTTCATTTCATTCCCTCTCTAAAAGGAAAGTCCCTCTTTTTTGGAACGCTGTCTACCTGGCAAACTGAGTGCCAGAGATTTACAATTGCATTTTCCCTTTTCTCAAGAAAAGTATTTTACTGCGCATTCTTGCAAATATCCATGCAAGACTATTCCTAACACCTTTTAGTTGCAATCACCTTTCTGGGACATTTTGAAGGATATTTTTGTTTGTTTTTAAGCTTTTGGCAAGCCTTGAACAAGGATGACATTTTACATGCATCATAAAGCTACACCAAGTGTTATACAAACATGTACCAACAGTTTCATTAGTGAATATTCATAACTGAAAATCAAACACTTTACAAAGGTAGCTTTGTGCAACCCAATTCAGCTTTCTTGTGTACAAATACAACTGTGTTCTTTCAGGGCTGGACATTGCTATTCCAGCTTTTGTTCCGAAAGGAAGGAACATCATAATTAAGACAACTCAAAACTGGAAAGAAAAAAACTTGACCCATACTAATACAATTCTGACATCTGAATGAAACTGCTCTTGGCTAGGCAAAAATTCAGCAATTAGCTCTTTAAAAGATACTTGGCCTATAAAAATAATAAACAATAATATTTATTAATATTATATAATTAATATAATTAATTATGGTATTATTACGGGAATATCACAAGTAATGCATATAGCACCTTCAATGGCATGCTAAGCAGCATTACCTACAGTCATGGATCCCAATCCTGCTACCTTCTGGAGCTGGAACATTAGAACTCCAGAGACCTTCACCAAAACGTAATTATTTGTCAGGGAAAGGGGAGTCAAGGTGCTTTTTCTTTAGATAAATAGTTATAACTAACAACGTTGATTCTGACACATTGAAAGTCTGCAAAGAAAGGCAGCAGAGAAAATTAATTGCTTCTCTTGTGTATGACATTATCTTACAGACCTCTTCCATGAGACTATTAGTGTGGTTTCAGCATGACCCCTTAAGTAACCTGAAGTCTCCAACTGGCACACAAAGTGATTACATTGCTGTTTCAGAGGCCAGCAGTGCTACATATCAACTTACACTGACAAGTCAAGGCTTTTGCATCGTTAACTTTTAAACAGCATCAGCACCACGCTCTTGGGTACATTGTTGTATTTGGCAAAAGAGTAACTTTTTTTTAAAGGCAGAATTAGGTGCCCTATACTTACGATTTATGAAGACATGCATGATTTTGAAGCATTGTGACACCACATTTATACTACCACTTGTAAAGTGCTTCATTTACAAAAATTAATTTCCTTGGCTGTTTTAAAGCATTTGTCTTTCAAGAGGCATTGATGTTGTACATGTGCAAGTCAGAGCTTGGCTCATTTCACTTTTCCAGAGAAAAGGCGGCATGCTAGATCAGATTCTGCACTCACCTGCGCTACTGCAACTCCCATTATATGGAACAGCTGTTTGTAAGCTACAGTAATATTTGACTGCAGAAACCTCAGATGTCTGTGAGCCCAGACCCACATGGTGTCCCAAAGCATTAGTTCAGGCTATTGCCCTTCATTATTTGTGTTTATATTATCTTCTCCAGAGTCTGGAAATTTTATGTCAATGCTTCCTTGAAGGGGAAACTGAATTCCAGCAAAAGCATGCTTTTGGAATTAACCTGCCTCTATCCTACAGATATATTATTTTTTAATTAAAAAGGCTGAGTAACAGACAAGTTAAGCTTTTAGTGTTATATACTCAATTCAGATATTCCATGCTGCTCTACATACAGACCCATATAACAGTCAGGTTTAGGTCATGAATAGCAACCTAGTAATCTATATCCTTTCCCTTGTATGTGTTTGACCTACAAAGACTCAGAAATCAATGATTATATTCAAGCAAAGGTTCATATCTGAGAAGCTTCCCTAACAAAACACTGCCATAGCTGAAGCACCGGAAAGGTTAACATCACCATCTGGAACAGTACAGCAGTGAAAGATTCATCTTGTAAGAGCAGCTTAGAGCTTCCAGCAAGATGTTTTCCACACCAAAACTTTATTATCCCACTTTTTCTAATTTAGATTTGGAGATATTTTGCTTAAACGGCCCCCCCCCCCCCTCCCAAATTACAAATGAACAACAGCAAAGTAAACCTAAGAGTTCCAGGGGTGTTCTTCCATGTCATCCACTGTTACGGTCTTCCTGAAGAAAGACACTCTGAACTTCAGTATGTCTGAAGTCTTCATTTAGTTTCCTCCCAGATTAACATAATAGATAATTCTCTTCATATATTCAAAATATATTTTCTAAATCCCATCTAAAAGGACTTCAATTAATTCTTTAAATTAACAAACTTATTACATAAAGCATTACGGCAATTCTAAAATGATAATTGTTTTGTGGCCTCATAATGATTCACTTCTAGAGAAACTAGATATTTTAGAAACCAAAAGCTTAGTTGATTTATACTTCAAAAGCAGGGGGACTCAAGAAACATTAATAACTAGAACTTCAGTCTGTGCATAGGAAGATATAGGCACATCCAGTTAAAGTAACAATGAATTAAATGAGCAGAATCCTGATTAAATCAGGCTACTCTTTCTATGATTACTAGGATGAACTTGTTATACACACAAAGGGAGAAAACTTAGCTCTGCTATTGGCAGAGAAGCCGCATTTGCACCACTAAAGCAATTTACTCCTTGAACTTCTCATAACTTGGAATTTAATGCTGCAAATCTGGGACGAGTGCTCTGCTTGGATACAGCATTCCGCAAAATATATTAGAAAGTGTGTATCTTAGCCTGGGAAAACCATACAGCTGTTTCCCCATTCTCATGAAATGTATTACATCAAAAGCAGTTCTTCTGACATAACTGTTTATTTGTAAGCTATCATGAGAACACCTCTCTCTGCTACACCAACTTGCCTTTACCTATACAAGGTGTATGCTCTGAAGTCCAGACATGAGTTGCATTAGCAAAGGCCGGTACAAAAACTCTGAAGAAGGAGGTTTTCACTGAGGTACGCAATTATGCAAGCCAACTTACTCCTCCTATTCAGACAACTCACTAATACTCTGCTCCCACAGAAACAGGTCTGAAGGGGGATCTTAAAAACCAGAAAAAAGCACAGCATAAAGCAGTCTGGATTCATGTTTATTGAAGCCAGTAAAGACGTCCTCATTTTGCCAGCACTAGAAAGCAAGATTCCACATGACTGCATACTGCACCTGGTTAAAGCCATACAACTGGACTTAGGTTTGTTTGATACATTTGCAGTCCTAATTGTAAGTTGGAAAAAAACCCCAATAAACTTAGTATACAGGACAGTGAACGTTCATTTACAGCATGTATATTGTTAAGTTAATGATGTACAGAGCAGTCACTTTCAACCCAGTTAAATTAAATAAAATATGAAATTCTGTTCAGTTTAAACAGTTTGTTGGTTTATTTTTATTTTTTAATGCCAATGAAAAAAGTGCAAACTTAAAATCAAGCAGCATAACCACAGCATTTTTATGGAGGGCCAATCTTAAAACGTTCGTATTTATTTCAAGTTGAATGCTTTCATCTTTTGTTTTCTTAGTTTAAACATGAACAGTTGATGCAGTCACTGTAATGCATATAAATATAGTCATATAATAGTTTAAACAGTCTACCATACAAGTGCATCTGCAAATAAACTGAAGTTTCACTTGAAAATGTAAAGGCTGTTTGCAATTTGGCCTTTGGTTCCTATGCTTAAAGACACCAGAATAACTGTGCAGCTCACCAAAGTTGACAAACTTTGGCAACCATGGATGCTACATTACTTTCCATAAACTAGGAGCATTCACTTGCAATTAAGAAATGGAAATCCGTTTCTGTTTTGTCAGAAGCATCTTTCTGCAAAGCTGGTAAATTATCATACATTATCAGTTGTGATCAACTGATATTTAACATAGTATATTTAACGTTTTTATAGATCTGGAGAGTACTTCAATTGTACGTTTTTGCCATGTTGCTAGAGAAAGTGCTTATCATTAGATGACAAAAAAATGCAGTTTCAGATAGAGGTTTTCAAACTATAACCTATTATGATCACACACTTGTTCAATTTTCCTGCCGAGTTTTTGATGGTTTAGGTTCTAACCTCAATTCTCAGTGTCAGGAGCACAGTGTGTAATTACTTCTTCTGGTATCCATTACACCAGGAAGTACATCCACGTTTCCCATCAGCCATCCACAGTCTTAGTCTAACTGTTATCTAGACAACAGTGTAGGTCCAACTTCAGGTCCTAGCATTTATTGAAAAAAAAAAAAACAACAAAAAAAAAAAGTATTTTCAACAACTGGCACAAATAACATACTCATGTTAATGTTCGTCAGAGAGGCAAGTAAATACTCTTAGTTTTGTAGATGTTTAGACAGACTTACAAGAACAGCCTCTTGATGTAACATAGGATTTGAAATTAACATCCAGTACTGTGTTAGTGGTCAATCTAATTCTGTATATTTAAGTAACAGCATATATTAGGGAAGTTATATCCAGACACCAGATTTAGTACAAGCTCGTATCAATAAAAAGTAAACTCTGTATAATTCAAATTGTGGTTTTCCCTTCAGCATTAAAGAGCACAGAATATGCTTGGTATTTTTAACTTCTGGTAGTGTGCACATATAAAACAAGCATACTGTATATAAGATCAAAGTGCCATTTCAGTAACCATAGCAGTTCTGTTTCTTACACAATGATGGTTTTATGTGACCATGGACAGAGCTCTGTTAGAGCAACGGGGACAATCACAACCCATGTTTCCAAATGAAATGCTACATTAAAGAAAATACAAAACAAGTTATTGACTATGTTCATCATGTACACATTCATGCTTTTTTAGGTTACCTTCAGAATTGGAGCTGGCTGCACCTGCAGCACATGTGGCTGGAACTAGGGCCTTGAAAGTTTTTGTTTAAAAACCTCCATAGCCGTTAAGGCAGGAATCATTTTTAGTTTGATAGCTAATATTTAGCTACAAAAAGTAAGAAAAAAGAATACAGAAAGTGTTCTGTAGCACATTTCATTATGGGAAAATGGTAACGTCACCCACCATTCTTCATAGGCTAGCCTCTTGGCATTAAAAAAACAAGGCAGAAGCTATCAGAAAACAGGATTTTAAATTAAATACAAATTGCCAAACTACTGTTTTAAACTAAACAGTGACTGTTTGTACTACAGTGCACAAGTTCAAGCACCTTCTAAAGACACACCACACACTGTGCCAGGCACTTGGATCTAAACAAGTTGTAGTTTCTCCCTTTGTCAGCTACACCAGAAAGGGCATCAACTCTTGAGTTTTTTAAAACTAAAACAAGAGTTATAACAATAATAAATTTCCACAATGATTAGTGTTTGGCCTGGAATTCTCTAATGTAAAGTAGTCCTTTTAATAAAACAGTGATTATTCACCCTATGTGAAACACAGGATTTAACAACATTGCTCCTCTCCAGCCAATCCAACATACTAGTTTCTCACTGTCCCAAATCTGCTTCCCCTTTTAGGGCTCCATTCCCTACCTAGGCTTCTTTCACATAATTAATGCTCTGTTATATCACCACCACCACTCCAAGAATATAATGCATTTGCAAACGTACAAGTAGCCAATTCCAGAAACTCCCAAAGAAGATCTCATTTCTCTTTCTTGCCTTGCGTGCAGTCAGTAGTTATATTTCAATGAGAATTCTCCATTTTGCTTCTCTGTGTTCTTCACGACAGGAAATGTCAGCTGCACCTTCTTACCTCCAAAACCAAAAGAACTGCCCTATATAAACTCTAAATAGTTATCTTATACAGAGGGATTTTATATGCAAACTTCCTGAATGTGCACTTTTTACTGGGACAAGGCAATGATGTAGTAAGCTCATTTCCCCTGCCCCAGGAAAACTGATAGCATCTGCCATAGCAGAAAATTCCTGGTCTTATCAGATCAATATACATAGTTATTTGGTCATTTACATATGTATTTTTTATGCATTATCAAGCTTCATTCTCTGCTGGAGGAGAGTTTGCTGTTACCATAGAGTCTGGCTTGCGAGCCATCCTATCCAATTCCTCTTGAACATTTGTCAAAACTGGTTTTTGCCCTGAAAAGAAAGAGGACAAGGTTAAAGCAATCTTATTTCAATGGAATGGTTTAATCACTGAACACAAGTATTCATAAAATCACCTTTATATGGCAGTATATTATTTAATTTCTCATTATTTCACCATCTACCCAAGAATGCAGGGCCTGACACTATGCAAGGTAAAGACTGATAAATACTAAGGTCTGATTAACTTTAAAGAGATGAAATACTGAATTATGCAGCAGCATAAAGCATAAAAATATCTCTATTTTACAGCAACTACCACATTTAGAATTTTCTACAAAAATAAACTGTATATGATCTATACAGTACTACATTCTATTACTGGTACTGATTAGCAAGGACTTTATTTAAACCCAGATTTTAGCCACAAGTTTTGCAAGGTATGTAGGACACCTGTTACAAAAATCACATTTGTTTGGTCACACTTATACTTGCTGTGTTTAATATTAAACAACTAAGAAGGAAGAACTCTTTCATGTCTGCAGACAATGTTTCCCTTAAAAAAGAGGACATGATTACATATTCATGTAGTATCTCAGAGCAGTCATTTCAAAGGACTTCTTCAATTGGAAACAGACACACTGAAGTATTTCATGGTAAGGGATATCTTACATTTTTATATTAGACTCAAAACTTCTTACCAATACTGTAACTGAACCATCAGTTTAATTCTCTTATTCTGAAAATTATAAACCCACAGAAAAATTAATCACTAGAATTGGAACAATATATTCTAATGCTTAGACCATACAAACATTTAAGATTAGAAAGCTGTATTTTTAGACAGAAAGTAGATTATATAACCATGTACAGCTTCCTTACATAGCCAAAGAATTTAACAAGCATCTGTTTTCCAGCTCAAATGTGTGTGAAATATTAGGTGGATTTTTTCCAGGGTACATGCTGAAAACATTAAGGTGGCAAGATTTGACTGTTAAGAGATTTTTAAGTGTTTTTTTCCAAAGTACAAAGACATAACTAAGTTAAAAGGTTACCTTTAATCACTATAAAGGTTTTAGATTTAAGTACGTTGTAAGCCATAGTACTCTTAATAGCATGTATTCAAAGCATGAGTATTTAAACAAAATTAAAAGATTAGGCCGTTAACTATATTATAACTTGCAATACAAAACACTTCACATGTAGACTGATCCTATCTTGCAGTTAAAAACTGTAAAATGATAAAAAACACACAAAGTTCTTGCTCAAACAAAAGTAGATCTAAATAAAAATTGAAAAACTGTAGCTTTTTTATGCTAGATGAAGTGGACCCTTCAGCCTCCAAAATAATACCAAGCAGCTGTCTCCTGCAACTACTGCAGTGTGGACAGAAAAACATTGCCAAGCTGCTCAATGGGATGTAGGTTTACATACTGCCCTCTACCACCATCACAGGTGAGCGCTTTTCAAAGCAGAAGAAATATAAGGAGCTATTAAAAAAAAAAAAAAAAAAAAAAAAAAAAATTCCCTCTGTTATGAATTGATCCTTGCTTTCAATTTTCCTACCAAAATATTGTCAAGGACAGTAATGACCTTAGTCAACTAGGTGTGTTCTATACAACTGTATGCATTCTCCTTTCTAGAACAAAGTAACAGCAAGGAACCTTCCTTCTTTATCTATTGCACAGGAATAGATGCGTGAAGGCAAATCCTAGAATTTGCGAGAACTCATAGTTTTTCAAGTCTAGAAGTTTATGTGAAGAAAAACAGTCCCTCACAGAAACCACAAATTGAAGTTCTTTGAAATATCATGGTCTACACATGGAAGATAGCCCAGAAACGTAAAGGCAAATAAGATGGGCGACGAATGACACAGCATGAAAAATGGACATGACATTGCAGCATCTGCACAGATGAGAGTTTTTTCAAGTAAGAATTAACACAGCAGAAACCAATCAATCAATAAGGCTGACCAGGATGTTAAGATCCACAATGTCTCTCTCATCCTGTGACAAAATCTCAACATTTCAACCACAGGATATTCATAGCTGTGGGAGAAACAGATGGTCTCTTTAGAGCTAAATATTTTTAGTGTCAACCTTCTGAAAACATAGGGCTCTTTAAACAGTTTAGACATTTTAAATGTCTACAAAGATCATTTTAGCACATTTACTTGCAGAGAGGATGCTGCCATAAATAAGACTTTCTCCAAGATATCCTCCTCAACTCTTCCACAAAAGAGCAAGCAATCTTTCCCCTTATCATCAGAACCAGCTACCTTATAATCTCAACAAGAGCTTTTCAAAAACTAATGTTAGAAGCCCTTACCTTCTCAGGAAAGTTTAATGTTACATTGGCTGAATATAAGTCACGAGCACATCAGCTGATAAGGAACAGGCATATTCTCTTGTAAGTGAAAGACAGTTGTTCTGTTCTGAAAGTCAGGGAATAAATGTGAGCTGCCAACTTGATGCAGCCAAGAAAAAGCAACTGCAATCTTGAGATCACTCAGAAGTACTTCCAGCAAAGAAAGAGAACTGCTGTACCAGACATTACAATGAGATATCTGGAGTGCTGCACACAATTTTATCACTCATGTTCAAGAAAAGATAAGCCAATGATAAGAACTAATGAAGCAGAAACTAGTAGAGAAAACAGCTCAACCTCAAAGAGGAGACTAAAAGAGAAGTTTCTAATTTAGTCTAACAAAACAAGAAAGTTAAGGAAGGATCTATTGACTGCTGTGTCTAGATGTTTCAGGAGAAAAACAATCTATTTAAATTAGAAGCTAATGCTGACACAAGGAGGAAAAAAAGTACACACAGCCATTTGTTATCTTTGAAAAACTCCTGAAAGGCATATGATGTTCTAGGAGACAGAGATGAAAGAGTAAAGCCCATTACAAACCAGTTAGGTTTTCTGTAGTGTTTCTTCCAGAAATGGCAATTATGTTTTAGGTGCTTACAAACAGCCTACCAGCACAGTAACCAACAAGTTGTGTCAAGCCAACCAAATTTCTATGACAGAATAACAGGTCCTGTGGAGAAGGGAGAAGTGGTTGGTATCACGTCTTACATGACCTTTGTATAAATAAACTAGACACAAAACAGTCTTGATTTCAGAAAAATGAATGTATTGTAATTCAAAAAATCACCTACTAGTTATCCATAGTACTAGTCAGCAATCTACCCTGTCCAGCTACAGAAGATATCAGATAGGTAGGCAAGCATGCATGAAGGCAATACAAAGGATTTTGAAAGACAGGTTAAAAGGTAAAAGTTATTTATATGTGTTATCAAAATGGGCCATAATAATAGAATGTAAAACAATGATTAAACAACTGTACGACCTTTTGAAATACTAAGGTAATTTGATACAGACTAGAAAACCTCCTTCTAGGAGGCAGAAATTGTAATAAACCAGCTGTATTATAACAAATCCTGTTTAACATCATACAGATAAAAACTAGCATCACAATGAGACATCTAAACAGAAGCACAATGCATAACATAAAGTAACCCTTATTAAGGGCAGACAAAGCCTTTTCTGATGAGTACATTCACTTCTGAGTACCAAAAGAAATAGCTTATGTGAGTAGACATTCCAAAGAAAACCCGTAAGAACTGTAAGAGCCATAAACACAAGTCCTATGAGGAAAGGCCAACAGAAATATATTTTTATAGTCCCGACAAAAGTCACAGGCAAAAGGGTAACAGCTTTCAAATATGCAAGACTGCTGCAAAGACAAAGGGGCTACACTCATCTCTGTCTCCACTTGAACAAGACAAATAGTACTGGGATTAAGAAATACTGACTGTACAAGAGAAAAAAAAATAAGAAATTAAGTATTAGAACAGACTTCTTGATGAGATGATATCTTTTATTTCCATTTGGTTTTAACCACTAGCGAGGAACTCATAACTGATTCTGCTTTAGATAAAGAGCATGCATGAAATAAATAATTTGACACTGTGGTCAGTAATAGCACAAGGTTGCACTTGATGAAGCAGGGGACACCTTTCAGTATTTAACTTAAGAGGTCATTCTGGATTAAGACAGAATTAAGTATTTTTATAATATAGATACAGTAGTATTATGTAAATAACATAAATAATTCTTTGTTATCTTTGTAGTAAATATTTTTTTAAAGACAAATGACAGAATTCATCATGATAAACTAACAAAAAAAGAAACCAACAACAAAACACTGCCTTGCCATTAGTCAAATTCTAGCCGGCTTTGAGCTTTCAAAGCACAGAATGTCATATAAAACCTTTCCCCCTAAAAAGAAATAAAAATCCTTACTTCCCCTCTCCAGGAATAGTTTCAGTTTAAACTCCCACACTCCATCAGCTGCTCTGCTTTTCTTACTGGCAATGTCATCACTGAAGCTGGCATCAAATACTTTTCATTTCCAGTTCAGAATGCCTGGGCCTTACACTCTCCTCTAAGCATCAGAGACTGTGTGTTTGGCGTCACCGTTACATTTTACATGGTTTCACAAGTCTGGGATCAGAAGTAGGCTATCTATCAATAATTTCATAGTGAAATAATTCTGGAGCTTTCTTTAAGCTCCTGAACATTAAGTGTGATGGGAATGCCAAAACAAAAAAAACAACCAACAAACAGTTAAATAATCCAAGTATTAAATTGCTAATATATATGGAACAACCACATATTTTACAACACAAAGTTCTGTAAACGTACTGAGTATTCCAATGGGCTTCTTTTATTTTAACCTAGACCAGTGCAATTATTTACCAGCAAATACCTCATACAGTGCAGTCATACGCACATACACAGAACAAATCCAGTTGTGTTGGATCACAATAAAATAATAATTAATGAGAGAATAACCTCAAGCAGTGATAAGAAGTAATTCACTTAACTTGAACCCGGGAGAGAGCTCAATAGTCTGACTAGAAACTGCAGTCCAAACCCAATAAACTGCATTTCCTTCAAGCAACAGTTAAGTGTCAAGAAAGGAAGGAATTCTAAAGTAAAAAGGGAAATGAGCACTTTCTGAATATGATCAAGACTCAGATGTTATTTATATCCCAGCAGTATAACTTCTTCAAAGAATCAAGTTCTAACAGGCTTGACAGAAGACCCGGAGCTGTCAGTTGCAGTATTTTAGAAATTGCAGTAGTTTAGTTCTTTTTTTAAAGACAGCATGATTTGGCACTGTCATCTGTCAAGGTCTGTCACTTCACTGACAAGGGTTAGATGCAGTTAGACCAATGTGGACCTAATAAGTTATTGAGAATGTGCAAAACAGCCTGCAATAACAAGTCCAATACCTGGTTTCTTGGCTGTACTTTGCACTCCGCCCGCACCAGAACTTCCAGGAGAGCCAGTCTTTTTGCTCAAGAGACTGTTAAAGAAGCTAGCCAAGACACCTTCACTTGCAGCATTATCTGGATAAATAAATAAAAAAAAAGTAAATAGATAAATAGATAGATAGATAGTACCACAAAATACTAAACCAGTTATTGCTGGTAAATGATGTAACTTACTCTTTACATGCATACTTAACTCTTACCAATCAAGGAAATAAACCTCAAATATGTGAGTCTCTCCTTGTTCAATTTAAAGACAGTAGTCCTTTGTATTCTTTGTCAAAGTCAAAGATGACTGAAAGCATATTAGTGCTCTTCTGGAATGGGTGGCTGTCACAAAACTTGAACCTATTTGTGTGCTTTTGTTTTTTCTAAATGTAGTAGCTAAGAAACAAAGTATTAAGTATGTTTAGACAACTTAAGAAAATTATGTATTCTGAACCTGCTATGTTTCAAGTCATATGAATGACAAAAATGAGAAAAAAAAATCAAAACTGAAGCTATGTAATAAACTCATTCCTGTTATTAAACTAAACCATTCATGAATAAATTCCAAAATCTTTCTACAAAAAAGGTTTTTTTTTAATATAAATAACACATGATAAAACCAGTACATTGATTATTCATACTTTTAATATTTGGATCTGGTTTCTTAACTGATGCTATTGGTGAGGCACTGGGTACATTGGCAGGACCAGCTCTGCCTTGAGTTCTTGGGGATCCTGCAGGGCCTCTTGCAGGAGATTCCTTAAAACAAGTCAAAAATCACACAATCAGAGAAGAAATTAAATAGATTAATTACATAATGCAAATGTAACACTACCTAAAACCTACTTTTTAAGCCTTTATATTAGCACTGTAGTGTATGCACATGGGGGAATACGGAAACCCAACAGTTATTTTGGGCTTGTTCCTCCACTGCAGAAAGTTTTCAGCTCAATAATCATCGTATATTTCTACATTTCTACAGCGAATTAGAATGAAGAAATTCATAAGCAACATTTTAAAATATTAACATATTTTTTGTTTTTATTTCCTGCAGTTTTAGGCAGATTGTGTATTTTACACATACGTTTACAAAATGAACCTCTACAGGTTAGAATCATTCCCTCTTCCCTAGAAGAAAACAATATACCTCCTACTCTTCTCTTAGATTTACTTACTGCTGTTCTTGTAGGCATTGCTGGCTGTTTGGCAAGGAATGACTGCAAAAAAACCCATATTAAAAATAATAAATATATTTAAAAAAATACAAAGGAATAAAATACAGCGATATTTATTTGATATTTTTTACTTAATATTTACAGGCTTCCTCTTTGACATTTATATACTTCCAGACTTCACCACTAGAGGACAGAGTTAAAACCAGTAAATCAGTCCTTTGTCTTACACAGCCTTTTCAGACCATAAACCTGAACTGTAAGACACCCAAGTTTTGTAACTTCTACAACATTTATCATCAACTGTGCAGGAAAGTGTTAACAGGTTTTTTTAAACAACAGAGCATTAAAGAAAATGGCACAATACAGAACAGGCAAATCTGACACCTTTTCAAGCGTCTGGCTGTAAGAAACTCACAACCCTCAGATGTTAAAAGTATTTATATTCCACAGATCAATACAGCTGTGTTACAAAATCTCAATTATCTTCTAGCTCTTCTTCAAAATGTAAAATATTTCTGTTCTCAGCATATTTTCTTTTCAACTTGCCAGGGCACATGACCATATTTTCTACCCGTATTTCTTATTTCACGATTATATCTGAATTTGCAAAGCTGAAAAGTGACTTTCTAGTGGTTTAAATGAGGCATGACGAACTGAAGGCAATAACAATGAAGAGCTTAAAGTCAAATCTTATTTAGTAAGGACCTATTTTATTCATCCATTCTTACCTGCTGCTTCATAAGAAATACTTGTTCATCTTCTGCTACCAGCTCTTTATCATGGACTAACTGTGGAACAACATATCTTGTTATTGTAAGTAAAAACTGAAACTACTGCAACTGTTTTTGCGTTTTAGTACTCAAAGGGAAGAAAAAGAGCCAAATATTTAATATCATTTAAAAAACCCAAGAAAACCAAACTTTTCACATTCAAAACAAGTAACATTAAAGTTGTCATTAAAAAAAATAATTTTCTAAGTGAATAGGTAGGCTAGCATTGATGACAGCCTGTGAGTATTCTCCTAGAAAGATGAGTACTTCTCATCTTATACTTATATACTTACCTCATCTACATGAGGTAAGTAGCCTTGTTCATCTTTTTAAGTATTAATCTCATCAGTATTTCTTTGAAGACCCAAGATTCTGTAAAACCTCACAGTCAATCCCTCAGCCCCAAAAGCATTACACAAGCTCTTATCAGTCCTAACACTGCTATTAAGTAATGATTACTTCCTATAGGTTCCATGAGTTACAAGTAAGATTAAACCTTTTCCTTCCATGAAAGCTTCAAATGGCTCTTCCCTTTTCCAAAGACTAGGGCTTGATCTAGAAACATTAGGTGTGTACAGAAGTTGTAAAAGAAGCTTTCCAGTATAAAGCAGAAAATTTCATTTACAATTTTTCATATTATCCATTTTACACGTATCCTGCTCCTGTATGCCTACACTCAGAAAATCAGCAATAAATAGAATTTATATGGATCATCTACTGCTTTTGTCTTACATAAAGAAATCTGTTATTAATAGTACATTAATGCAATAGTGACAGACTATCTTGTTTTACAAAACTTGCCTTTACATGGTAACCTCAATGCCATGCATGTGTGTATATGTAAATTGCTGAAGTCCCACAAAGGTATTCTCCCTTTTCAGAAAGGTGATTTTGCCCCACACATGCAGAGAGGTTCATGTGAAATGGTTATTTTTGGACTGCCTTTCATTCACTAAACTGAATGATATCTGTGTTTGCAGTACTTGTGGTTTAGAATACCCGTTTGGTCAGTCTGGGTCGTGTCCTGTCTCTGCTTCCTCACGGCTTCCCCTCCTCCCTGGGCAAAGCATGAGACTCAGAAAATCCTTGGTCAGAGTAAACATTACTGAGCAGCAACTAAAAACATCGGCATTACCAGCACTGTTCCCAGGCTGAAAGTCAAAAACACAGCACTGCACCAGCTACTAAGGAGGAGAAAGAATGACTGCTACTGCTGAACCTAGGACAGTATCCACCCCTTACTCTATAACATTCGCATCATGCTCAGATCCCACATTTTTTAATATACCATCACTCATCTCATATATATACACACGCATATATGTATGTACACATACATACACACATGAAAGAGATATTCCTTAGTGCTTGCACTATTTTAAAAAATTGGAAAATGAAAGCCTCATGTTCAACCAATTTGGATACAAAAACCCCCAATATTTAATTCAGCGTTCTTCAATATTAACAGGCATTAGCAGCCACTCAAGCAAACTTTACTTATTTGTCAGGGCAGAGGCAAAGCTTTACTCCTTTTTACCTTTCTTACAGGAGGTTTTACAATGAAGTCCTCATACGCATCTTCTGGTTTCACTGTTGTGAAATTTTCATGTAAAATGGCAATTTTCTTTTCGTTGTCCCAGCCAGCAGGTCTATAAAAGGAAGGAAAGTTTAGTCTTTTCAGTCACAAAACCCACTTCTATAGAGACCATTTATTTACTGTCCTCAACTTCCATAAGGCAATTTTATTACAGGTCAGTCCTACTCCTCAGCTAAATTCCAAAGGCACTAAAAAGTTGGAATGGTATACCCTAAGTAACATAACATGCACTAAGTTGTTTCTCTTAACTCAAAATTTCAGAAGACTCACATACTGAGCTTTTGAATGACACAAACCATTCAAGTTATTTTTACGTATGTGCTATATGAAGTATACTGCTTAACAGAAAACAATCTGAAACCATGCTGCTCATACAATTGACTTACATAAAAACTGCATCCTTTTCTACCACTAAGGCAGGTGTGGCAAACTGAAAACCATATGTTTTATGTACAATGTACTTATACAACAGATCAAGGTTCTTCTCCTCCTTAACTGATGTATAAATCAAGGCAGCCCCATCTGATTATTTGTTTAAGGAAAATTATATAACATATGGTTTTTAAATTATACTAAGAATTTCAGAACAGAAGCTAATGGAGATGTAAGGACCAGACCTAATTTTGAGAAGTACTTCAAGGCAATAGTCAAAGCCATTTAGTATTAGGAGACAGCTGAGATCTCATGTTTGCATGGAAATTGCAATTTGAGGGGAAAACCAAGGAAAAAGTTCATACAGTGCAAGACAAATCTGTTGTAAAGGAACATTAAGTGTCAAATCCCATGCACAATTTAAAAACATTTATCAACAACTTCAAAACAACAAATGCTACGTAGTAAATAATTAAATACCAAGCAATCTTGAAGTGCAACTTCTCAGATTAACTTTATATGCAATTCAACACTAAAACATACTTTCTTGCCTCCAGATTACAGCAAATCTTTTTAGCACAGGAAAGGATACACTGTAAGCAGAATCTACGAATGTGTGACTGAATGAAGTCAAAGTGTTCTTCTCTGTAATCATGCTCCTTCTCTAGTATACTCACTGCATCACACTAGCAGAAAGGAAGAGAGAAAAACCAGAAAACAGTAATTTAATTCCAGCACATCCTAAAACATCTTCCTGAATATTACACATATCACATTTACCATGAGCCTTTGGTTTTAAAATGCCATCAATAACTCAAAAGAGAAAGTAATTAACATATAACTGATAAGGTTACTACCCTTTTGCAGAATTAAAAATTTACTTACTTTTAAAATAAACTGCTTTACTATTAATCCAGAATTCATTCTGCGTATCTGTATAAAGCATGTCTTCTAAAGAAAAGTAATTAAAATTTTCTGTACTAGCAAACAGAACTAGAAACTCACTTTTGTACAAACTACCAGCACAGAAATACCAAGGTTGTGAGTCAGCACATTTTCTCCCAGTGGCAAAGAAACATGTTCATCCTCTTGGCTAGAAGGGCCTCTTCTCTGCGGTGATCCTTGGTAGCCTTCTTCAGGTTCTACATACTCTTGAAACTCCTTTATAACTATTAAGAAAGAGATCTTAAGGCACAACAAAGGAACTATTTCTTCTCAAACCATAATTAACCCATGACTAACTAGAAGTCTCAACTTTAATTTTTTTTTTTCCCTTCATAATGAGGCACTCCATGACAACAGAAGACAAACTTAAGCCTTGTGGCCCCTTCAAAAACAACTCTCCTCTAGCAGAACTTGCAGCAAGCTAAATTAAGTGCATTTGTAGCTGCAAGAGCTATAGTATACACAAATGTACATTCCACAAGTCAATGCATTTCATTACTGGGGAGCTGAAAACAGAAAACATAGTAGTTTAGCAACACAGTTCACGCTCAGTGCAATTTGTACCTGGTTTGGGAAGAAAGCATGGTGAAAACGTAAATGGACCCAGAAAACACCAACCTGAAACAGCCACTCTTTCTTATAAACTATATGTAACTCAAGCTTCTATTACTCTACATTTCTGTTGCAGGAGTCCTATGCTAGGCATATAAAAATTACACTGCATACAGACTCAAACACTTCTAAATATTATCTGAAGGGACTCAGTTACATTTTAGAAGACTACAGTGGAGTTCAGAGGAAACTAGATACTTTCTACATTTCCAATTTTGTAATTTCATGGCAATGAGCATTCCCCCTGTTGAATATTATCGGATATTAAACCGCCTCAGAAATAGTATTAACACCATTTCGGAAGCGCACTGTGACCCCACACATGCTTTATCAAAACTGGGCTGCAACTTACAGTCTTTATATCTTTTTTTCAGAGAGCAAGCCACAGATCAATCTACCTATTGAATGTGTCTGCTCCCAGCTCAGCACTTCCCGAAGTCCCAGGGCTTTCTCTCACATGACAACCCCACCTGAACCCTCCCTTCCTGTTCAGCCATGAGGAGCTCTAACGAAAGAGGCAAGCAAAGCTCCATGATTTGCTCCCATGAAAGCATCTATTTTAGAAACAGTGGGAGCAGTCTGACTGTATGTACAGTAAAGAGAACTCCCCAAAAAAGCTCCCAGTCTCCAGTATGGTCACAAAGACAGTGTTGTTCAGCACATCTATCCATGCGACAGGGAAGGAACTGCAACTGTACTGCAGGTCACCTGTTCTTTCTCAGGTATAAGAAGTGGCAAAACCTCTGAAAGGTTTATAATACAAATCTTGCAAAATGAAGTCACTGTACCTTTTCAAAAGGGAAACCATTTCTGCAACAGAATGGGCATGTAGAAGGAAGAACAAAGCAGAAAAACACTTCTGTTCAAAGCTGCACAATCCACAAGTTTTATTTGAAATACAGATTTGTGTGATTCTTGGGGAAAACAAGTGCCTTAGTCAGAGAAAAGCTTAAAAACCTACATTAAATACAGACTATAAGACCCTGATCACCAATTCAGTATATCCCAAGGAAATAAATATAAATTTAAAAAAATCAAGTGCAGCTGCTTTTTAACTCTGGAAGGCAGTGCCTTCTGGTGGAAACAACAGTGCTTGCAGAGAGATGCTTTCCTTTAGTACTGTCGCATATTCAGCAACTGGAAATCAAAATTCCATTATACAATTGTTCTCATTAAATATGTTTACTGATAATTTCGCAGGAAGCAAACTTGAAAAATTATCACCACGCGATGATGTGCCATAAGAATGAGTGTGCTCATTTATCTACCAGACTTGCAGCTTATCTAGGAAAAAGCCTTTTATTCAGAGTTTTGCAGTTAAGACAGCAAATGAATGGAAATTTCCAATTAACTGGTTTGTTCTTATGTTCTTGCTTATTTACACAAGCTCCTGAAAGCTAAGTATAACAGGAATCACTCATGTCACAAGAACAATTGACTCCAAGCACCACTAAGAAATCAATCCACAATTACTGTTAGGTTTAATTGTTTTAGCAACAATAAAATCCTCAGTCTTGGATTACTGTATAACTGCAGTACAGAAACGGCAAACACTCTTAACTTACTGAACTAGACAGCTCACAAAGGCCTGAGCAGCAGAGCAAGAAAAATGATGAATCCTTTTCCGGAGACAATCATTCCATATTTACACTCTGTTAGTTTCACATTGATGCAGCTTTTGGCTTTATTTTTTCTGCATTATCGGTACTGATCGTAAGTTTTAGTCTTGTGAAAAGAACTCCTAGACAGCAGATGTGTGGGCAAGTAAGTTTCTTTTCGCTTTAGCTTAAGAGTTCTTCCAACTGTATGTCAGACAGACGAGAAAAACTAACTCAAAACTAATAACTAAGTCAGCTTGAATGGGACAGTACTTAATTTCCAGGAAAATATGCTACTGTTTCATGTATCTATCTTCCAGAGCTCCAGAGGACGTTAATATAACAGCCATTTTACCCATATACTTTCTTTTCTGCATTTCTTGATTCTTGTCAGTCTTCTGCTTTGCTGTCATAAATGGGATGGCAAAATTTAGATCTTCCCTGAAACAGTTATTCAAACATGTGTTATTTAAACAATGATTTATCATAGTTGAGCCTGAATTAAATTAGAACATTTAAACTGACATTATTTATCTGAACTCACACTGGTCAAGCTTTTAGCAAGGAATTTCCAGAGCAGCTCAGTAACAGGAGTGAGTGCAGATTAACAATGCTGCTGGCATACTCTAAATAATTCAGTTTCTTTTCAAGGCAGCCTGTTGCTTCCACATGTGTGTCCTGCCTCCCACTCTGGAAGCTCTTTAAGCACAAAAGGAAAGCTGCTCCTATATCAGATGGAGCCTAGCATCATCCACCCAACAAAGCCAAGAGTAAACATCTCAAACAGCAAACACAAGACAAAAGGCTAAGTGGAGAAAGGCTATGAGAACCTTGAAAGCAAAGACAAGCACTCCAAAGTTCAATTCCATTGAGAATGGTGAGCTAACAAAAGGACTTCTGGAAACTGTTAGTAACATCTCAGTAATGAACAAAGAACAAGCTAGCAGCACTTTAAATGGATGCTAAAGGAACAAAAAATGTTTCTTCAGTGTCAACAAGAACTAGTGGGTACTGGTACCAGAAATCACCATAGCCATTCAGTTTGGTCCACCCACCACAACTTGTATCTAAAAATAAGCATAAAGGGAACACGGTTCTGCAGGCTGAACATGCACCCATGCAATGTTATGCTGCACTCGGGCTTTACTGGAGTGAATTTAGGACGTTTCTCCACTCTGCAGCCTGCTTCTCTGTTTTGACTGCCTGCTTTGCCTGTTTTTTCACATCCAGGCTATTGCAACACAGTAATTCTTCATTTTCTAAATGGCAGCTGATCTCAGACAGTGTATAAAGCAGGATTTTGGTAAGAAAAACTCTGCTGGTGTTGCTTTACTGATGGACTGTGGTAACAAGGCATTCTTCAGGCATGTGTGCTGTATATTATCTAAGCAGTTACACTAATACAATCACAGTCACAATAGGAACTTCTATTAGCATAGCTTGCTGTTAGAAGAATTATAAGCTATGGTGACCGAAGTTTTGAGTACAGATCTGGCTTTAGGGAAAGTCTGCAAAAAGTCAGAAGACAAATATCTGAGATGACACAAGTGTACTACACAGTAACTGAGAAAAGGAACGAGATGGAAGTTTGGGAGTGAAGACATTAAGGCCCCTGTTTCATCTGGATGCTACTACTGGACCAAAGTTCACTGCTCAGTCATGGGATGGCAGCAGAGTCCTGCAAGCGTGTGAACTAGCTCTCAAATTTCCTTTTCCCCATCTTTTATCGAAGCACAAGAGAAACTAGCAATTTCCACAACATTTTAATTTAGAAATCTTTGAGACAACGCTATTGGAATGTCTTCTAAGTTCTCCAAACATGGTGGTTTAGCTTTGCCATAGGTGTAACTGGCTCCTTCACACAGTACAGTCCTAATGAAGGCTGAAAACACATTTATTCAGACTGCCATAAAATCTAGTGTAACTCAAAACAGTGCAAATCAGGTTAGCTGCTGTATTGTGAGACTAGATCTGCCTTTCCACCTCCCATTCCCCCCAAATCTCTCATACAAAAGGAAAAAAAAAAAAAAAAAAAAGAGTGCTTTTTCTCTTAAAATTTTCAGATTTTGTGTTTTTATCTAACCTGGTGGTTTTGGTCATGAAGTTTAAACTCCAGCTAGCATGCTGTATGCACAAGCCTTTCAGGAAAGTAGTATTTAACATTCAGAAAGAATATCAGCAACACAAATACATCTGAATGCTCACAGACCAAACTGTTCCCTACACTGAATCTAAGGAAGCTACTGGACAGTATTTGCAAGGTTAAAACACTCCAGTACAGCCAGCCACCAGCCCTGAACAAAACCAGCAACCAGCAACAATCAGTATGAATCTATACTTCAACTGAAGAGGAATCCATGGGGCTAAGGTATTTTCCACTGAAGGACTTTACTGTGGAGTCATTCAATATGAAAACAAACAGAAAAAACTCTCAAGAAACATTAAAAACTATTTTAGAACAGAAGCTGTAGGAAACAGTAATACTGAAGCTACATTTGCTTGCCAGTGCCAGATTCTTTCCTGCCACAGATATGCCAGGAAAGAAAGTTAGTTTATACAGCATTCCTAAAGTCACAGGACAGGAGAGGCTGTAGTGAGAGACAATTAGATGTACCAGGATCACAGTCTAAGCCTCATGAAAAACAAGAGCAGAGAGATCAACTGGAAAACACACACAGTATGGGAATGGGACCTGGCTTAGATACCACTGGAAAGCAGACAACTCACTATGCTACTGAAATTTTCCACTATTTTTAAAAATGTGATTCTGTATGGAGTCATACTTTACAAAAAATTGGCCTTTATAAAGAAAAAAATTCAAGATCTCATTACTGCATGGGATGTAGGCTATTAATTCTCCTGATGTTTTGTTAGCACAGTGAAACTGGAAAAGTTATTTTAAAGCCTAACAGAGTCTATCAGAATTAGAGTTATAATCACAACTTCAAAGTAATTCTTATCTAACCCATTCTCAAAACACTAATCTGAAGTAATTTACCATTACAAAAGACTGTATAGGTGCACAAAGACTTACACTTCCGTTCCATGTCTCTCATCTCTTCTGGAGGAATTTTCATCTTATCAATATGTTCTTGCAAGACACTGGCCCATTTCTGTAAAGTCTCCATAATAGTCCAAGGTCTAGACATATCTGCAACAAAGACTACAATGGTGTCTTGCAGGGATTCTGCAGAAACTGCGAACTTCAATAGCCCTTTATGATATAAGTCTCCATCCAGAATCCAAACGTTACAGCGAGTATGATCTGAAACAAAAAGGTACAGCTGTAATTCAACAGATGCCAACTTTTTGCTTTGCTAGTCTGCAAGTGAACAGACAAATACATTAGTGTTAAATGGAAGGCCAAAGCCCAGCTACCAGCAGATCTTACCTGTTTATTAAGACAGGTGCATGTGTACATGCCTACGTTACTCGTTAGATGCTTTTGTTCAACAGGACTTTTTTCTTGATTCAGAAGCTTTGAGTTAAAAAAAACAGTAATTTCTGTTCTTTGGCTTTCAGTAAGGACAGCTGACACAACAGCTTCTAGACATTACACAGTATTCTTGAAAGATACATGTATCACAGGTGAAACCAGAATACATGTGCACATCTAAAAGTTCCAAAGGGGTGGTTATAGCCGAGTCCAGCAGGGAAGCCCTAGATGTCCCTCAGACACGTAAGCTGGTTTAACATACTAAAGACATCTCACAACAGAAATAAGCTGCAAACAAGATACAAGCCATAAGCAGCTTACATTTCTAGCACAGACGTGGGAGGAGCAAACACAGGATAAACTTACAACTGACCAAACCTTACAGTTGTTCTGCCTGCTCTTAATTTACATTGGCCTCTACTTGCAGGCTCCTTACAGAATGTGTACCAGACAAACCATCTAGAATTCTGTGTTTCTCCCCCCTCCCCGTGTTTCGATAGCAACTGGACACTTTTTGCTGAAATGCAAGGTGGTGGGTGAGAAAAATCAGCTGGAACAGACAGCTGGTGCAAGAAGTTTTTCCCCAAACCTGAACTTTGTCAAGAATAGAAGTAACTGAAAACGAAGCATCAACTATAAATGATGTATCAGGTACAATGAACAACCAGTTCTGTCCAAATGAATAAAGTAATTACAGTATTGCAGAACTTCCTCCTTAAAAGGAACAATTTAGTTTGTTTCTTTCGTCTAAACTTTTCCTAGTACCTCTTCCAAAACATTCCCTATTCTACTACAGCTGTCCAGACAGAACAATGAGTCTCCATAGGTATTAAATACAAGATACGTGAATTCTGATACGTGAATTCAGTAAACCAATCACTGCAGAGCCCAAATTTTCAAACCAGCCACTGAGCTTTGTCATTACTCTGACTCACTATATTGCTCTGCCTTGTGCTCCGAGCCTTTCAACTTCACAAAGTAAATCCAATTGCTGTGGCTATCATAGCTTTACTCTAGGAAAGAATCCAGCAAGATCAAAAACACTGACTCTAGAAAAAGGCAAAAACTTGACTAAGCTGGAAGGAGGAAAGGCTACCGAGATACATGTAGCAGATCAGGTGTTGGATAAAATTACTGAGCAGCCAAGTTACAGACAGATTACATCAAGATGCTATACATGGGCGGTCTTCATTTAGCATTGTCATGCTCCTACTTAAGTACTGTTAGGTTGTCATAAGACATGCAACCATCGGTCATCACACAAACAGGCCAACAGTTATGCCTTGAAAGACCTCCTTACTTCCAGCTGCACATTTCCAATCTATCATTTGCAGTAAACAAGTGACAATAATGCTTGTGTATCTAAGACATGTACCTCTGCATATCTGTCAATTGTTTTTCTCATCCCTCCACCCCACTTCAGGAAACTGTCTCACTGGTATCACACAGCATTCTCACAGCACTGGATATACAAATCTAAAGCTTTTAGAAGACCTCTAAGGGCAAAGGAAGTCTGATAAAACTCTGGAAAAAAAACAGAAATGAAGCTAGGACATAATGTGAACACACATATATTTATTATTACTGTATAGTAAATGAAACGCTTCTGCAGGAGTCTGTTATCCTCCACATTCCAGAAGCATCCTTTGTATATTCCCAGAAGCAGAAATCTACCAGTGCCAGCGAACGGAAACTCTGCGAGCTTGCTGTGACTTACAGGTTATTAATAGACATTAACTACATCTACGCACAACTGCCTCCTTGAAGCAAACGTGCAAATTTCCAAAACCTAACTTAAGTCTACCCAGAGGCTATGTATGCTTATAACTCTCATCAGCACTATCATAGAGTTTGTCTTACTTAAGGATTTCATTTCTGCTTAACATCTAGAATACAGACTGCAGCTAGAACAGAGGTAGAACTAGAATGCAGTTGGAACTACCACTCAAATGAAAACAATCTGCTAGGAAGACTGGAAGCCTAGCACTCACATTAAGTATACTTTAAAAGAATAATATAGAATTGTATGAAAACCAAAGGTTTTGCTCCTTTCCCACAGTAAAGTAGCATGGCTTGTGATTTACATTTGCTACACTTACGCATGCAGTACTAGGTGTTCAGGATTTGGCAAGGACTTGATGTCAAAACTCAAGTTTGTCAGCACCATATTAAGCTCCCAGTTAGTCATATTATCTGAACGGTAACTGAACCTTTCACAGTGGCTATGACAGAGATGCCAAACAGCAAACAACTATCAGATCCTGTCAGAAAGGCAGGTGCCACTTATTAAAGACTACTTCAATAGGTGCTAAAACTACATTTCTAAACTATCAATATTTCATTATCCCTTTAGTCACGAAAGATTTCCACCTTTGATGAATTTTACTGTAGATGGTTGATTCTCTGAACTGCAACTGTAACTTCCGTGTTTATTCAAAAGGTATTGTGGTAATTAGACAACCCTTGTGTAAGCTGTGAAGAGAAGCAAACCAGGGAAAAATAATTTCCAAGAAAACTACTTTAAGATGTTGACAAAAAGATAATTTTCACATTAGAAACCAGTGTACCAGCACTTGGCTCAATCTGGAACAACCAGTTCGACTGGAATACGCATATGATACGACTGAGGCCAGTCCAAACCTGAGGTAAAAACCAAGACTACTTGACTTTGTGACAAGTGAGAACACAACAGAATGGCTCTGCTTCAGTGCCACATTTGGGACAGCTGTACTGCTTCTGTAATCTCACGCAGTTCAACCCAAAGTTCTCTGTGGTGTACATAACTGGCAACTAACCCCACACAGTACTGCTGCAAAACCAGTCAATGTCTGTCTCACTGTCCTGCTGTACATCCTCATTTTTAACTACTCTGCAAGAGACTCTAAAAGCTACTCTAGAAACACATATCCTTTAAGAAAATTATGCACAGATTCTCTTCTACCTCCTACAAATTAAGATTCTCATCTCCCAAAAGCAGACTGACCAGCACAGACACAAAACATCTGCTCATCACAAAGAAAGGCAAAACCTAAAAACTGGCCAGACTCCCTGGGAAGTTCCAGTAACAGAAGACTCTTGGACCTCGGCTGCACAGTCACTTTTAACATTCCTAGTTAACCTTACAGGTACTGCTGTTAAATGAACTATGGTGTCGTGCAAGCAGAAAAAAAAATATGCTCCAAGGATATTGTACCTGGGGCTAATGATCTAGGAGAATCATCTCTCTCAGAATTGCTTCTCAGGCATCCCCAAACCTCATCTTGAACAATGTCTTACCCAAGGCAGAATTTGGGATAGTATCCTACAAAGAAGATTTTTCAGGTAGAAATTCAGCAGTGGACTTATTTTAAGCTATCCTGAGACTTAAGGAACTACTGCACATTACAGTGAACAAATATCTAATAGAACTAAACCAACTAATTACCAACACAGCGGTGATGTGTACCTTGCCATCTAAATTGCGTATCAGCCACTGTCAAGAAACAAGCAGATGCCAGTGAAAACTAAAATGTTAGTGGGCACCTATATTAGCCACAGGGATCCTTCATAAAAGAGGTGCTTTCCATGTGTTTAAGTTTCCTAAAAACAAACAAACAAACAAAAACACACCCCTCCCCCAAAAAAACAAAACAAAAAGAAAGAAACAAAAAGAGGGGAGTGGAGGGCAGAGGATAATGGAGAATGGAGAAGGGAGAAAAAAGGGAAAAGGGAAAAAAGAAGAGAGGAAAGGAAGAGAGGAAAAGAAAGAGGAAAAGAAAGAAGAAAGAGGAAAAGAAAGAAAAAAGAGAAGAGAGGAGAGCAGAGGAGAGAGGAAAAGGAAAAGGAAAAGGAAAAGGAAAAGGAAAAGGAAAAGGAAAAGGAAAAGGACAAGGAAAAGGAAAAAGAAAAGGAAAAAGAAAAGGAAAAAGGAAAAAGAAAAGGAAAAAGAAAGAAAAGAAAAAACCACCCCCCAAAACCAAAACAATATTTAACCACTTTAGGCAAAAAGACAAAAGTAGCTGTAAACTAAGATAAACACTTAGCAATCTAGAATAATTAATTCTACTTTAAATGTAGGAGCCAGATTCAATTCTCCTTTAAGGAGGAAGCAGGGGTAGGATAAGAAATAACACAGAAGATTTTCCTCAGTATTTCAGACCTATGACCAAAACTTTTTCCTGGACAGAATAAACCCTTCTGAAATGAGAAAGATAAAGGCAAAGAGAGCAAAGAAGTCTTCCAGCACCTGGGAAAGAATCTGGAAAGACCTCACTCCACTACAGAGTTTCAGTTATCAGCATGGATTTGACACCCCTGAAAATCCTTGTGATTTGCTGGTCTTAAACAGGTTGGAGTATGATGAGAAGCAGATGCCCTAAAAAAAATGAACACGTGACAGTAAGCTCCTGAATGCTTACCCTGAGTTTCTTTATGGCTTACAAGAATTGTTGGTCAGTTCTAAAGGTTTTGTTCTCAAATACGTATCCAAGCAAACACACACATTAAGAATGCAAAGAGTTTAAAGAAACAAACCCTAACCTGCCCCAGAGAAGGAAGAGTGCTATCTTTGCCTGCTGGGAGGCTTTTTTTTTTTTTGCTTGCAGATGACACTAATGAGACAGAAAAGAATAAGGCACGTATTATCAGATCCTAACACATCCATTAAAGGGATGCATGAAGACCTGAATTCGCCAGCTGAGTCTGGTAGTCAAAAAGGTCTTTTTTATCCTGCTAGTGCTGCCTGAGCTCTTATGACAGGCTTCTCCTAATCATCTAGAGTACTCATAGCCTCCAGATGCTCAGGAACAGCCCCAAATTTTTTCCAAAGGGACATACTTGAGGTCTGATAGACAGCACCAGGAAAAATAGCACATCAAACATTTTTCTTCTTATATCATCTCCTTTGATGTTGCAAGAAGCCTCATGTCACAGGCTGTCTTAACACTCCTAATCGTAGCAGTTTCTTCCCCTGAGTAGTCTGCAGTACTAAAGAAGCTTGTACATGGTGAGAAACCACTTAGACCAAGAACCTCAAGGAGCCAAGAATGGCTCAAGCACTTGAAGTTACAGCACAACAGATTTTTAGGAACTGCAAGATCAGGTGGCCACTGAAGACGCAGGCAATGTACTCATCTTTTCATTGTGCCTAAGTCAGTATTCAAAGGCAGTTTACTATTATGTGAGCACAGGACCAATCTCCATAACAACCAGTTACATATGGTACTTAATCACTCCTGCAAGCCTTCAGTACATTTCCATTTCCAGAATATCATTAGAGGATCTTCATAGTTTGACACATTTTCGGGAACATGGATGAACTGCCACCATTGCTGCCCTTTTCTGAACTGAAAACTCAGAAGTCATGAACAGGAAGACTGTCATTCCCCGTTTCTGAAGACGCAAACTATCACAAAATAGGTCCCAGCAGTTTGCCCAAAATGAGACCAGCAGAGAGGCAGATTTATGAGCCAAGGACTCCCTCCCCATCTCTTCCTGTCCCTGACCTTCCTAACAATAAAGGTGTTCTGATCACCAGATCTGCTTTTAGTCTCTTGTCTTTATCCCCCTCCCATATAGTAAAGAGCAATCATCAACAAACAGAAAAACAAGGGACAAAAAGACAAGCTTCAATTTGAGAAAGGGAAATTCTAATTTTTACTTCAAGTAGTGCTCTTCACTCATTCATTCATTCATACAAAACACTTCAGTTACAGTTCTGCTCACAAAACCCACAAGGAAAAAAGCTCCCTGCCCAGAAATCCACACTGAAAATTAAATTCTCATGGATGTATCACTTACTTTGTATAGTCAACAAGATGCCATACTAAATGACAATATATCTGCTAGTAAGTCAAAATCAGCAAATGCATCTACCCTGAAAGTAAATTAATCCCAAGAGCCTCTCAAATGTACTTTTCCCTTATACACAGGTCAAGCTGTAAGAAGGACAAGAAAAGAATGCACACTGAAGGTAAAATGCATTTCACTTTTTAAGAGACTGATACAACTCCTAAAAGATACAGAGCAATTCTGGAACAAGTTACTTAGGTGTAACCCAAAATACACCAATGAAACCACTTAATTACAGTAAAGAGATTGCACATAAAATGAACTTACCATCTCTGTCTTCATCATGAATATTTAGATACAAGTACTCCAGCCCTCTTCCTTTCTTGCCATGCTCTGCTCCCTGTATTTTGGTCATAAGTGTAGTTTTCCCTGAACCATCATCACCTGCCAGCAAGTTTTTACAGGGAAAAAAGACACTTTCAGAACAATTTTTAACTTCTAAAAAGAAAAGATTTTTCAAATCTTTAAGTAACCAGAAGTATCCTTGTATGTTTTCAGACCATACTTACTTGTTATTTTAAGTACTGCAGCTGAATCCAATGGCTTATACCATGACTCCATTATTTTATATTACAGAATCACAGAATGGTCTTGTAACCTTAAGTCTTACACTAACGATAGCGTGTGTGCCTTTAACATAACAGAATAAACCAAACTGTTATAACTTAGCGATATGTAGAGAGAAAGGAATACTCGGCAGATAGGGGAAGGAGACAGTAAAGATCAAGGATGCCAGCCTTCAAGATAACAGTGGCGCCCACCGTGGAGCGAGACTGGAACAGAACAGAAGGAAAGACATACCAACTGCCAATATTGCACCTTGAAAGCATGTGCAAGCACTGAGGTCATTCAGTAAACACAGTGAGGAAGATTATTGAGGACCACCAAAGTCTCCCACTCAGCAAAAAAGCGCACGTGTAATCAGGATGCAAATACTATAATTAGTTTCTGGAAAAGCTATGAATATGCATGAGTATGCTAAATGTACAGCCACTGTCATCAACTATTGGGTGCACTTACCTTTGCAAAACTATTCACCTGTGCACCCAGTGCTGCAATAAAGAATGCTGCTTTCTAAAACACCAAACTGAGTCCTAAAGAGAGTTTCTCCAACCGACTTTTAGGGTAACAGTCTGGCCTTGAACACTGTCAGGGATAGGGCAGCCACAGCTTTTCTAGGCAACATGTGCCAGTGCCTCACCATCCTCACAGTGAAGAGCTTCTTCCTAATAGCTAATCTAAACCTACCCTCTGTCAATTCAAAGCCATTATTACATAAATTTAAACAAATGGAATGCAAACTGAATGTTATAAATGTCACAGTGCAAACCAAAAAGAAAGTAGTTCTATCAGTCTGAAGACAATAATAGCATAGATCGTATTGCATAACCTAATTTTAACAAACTGAGATGTCAGTTTGTTCATATCACTATTTTAAACACCTTTATTTCTACAAAAACAAAACAAAAACAAACAAAAAAAAAACAAAAAACCCAACCTGCTCACGTGTTACTTACCAAAAACGAGAATATTCTTGCCTGATGGCAACTTAGATCTTGACCGAGTAGAAACTTCTCTCAGTATTGAGGACCTAGAAAAACAGCATCACTGTTGCTAGGCTGAAGCATACACATGAAAAACCAAACACAACTCACACAATTGCCCATTTGACAGCACTAATGAGCTTATCAGATCCACACAGACCAATCCAGTTACATTCAAACTATTTACAAACTGGAAATGATGTTACAGTTAGAGATTTAAGTTCATTTTAAAAGACAAAAGTAAGCCACCTTTTTAAAAGAAAGCTTTACGTTTCTAAAATGCATGCAGCAACGTTTTTCTCTGGTTGTAAAAGGCCACATCACTGCAAAACATTACTTTCCAACTGATAACTAACTCCTCCCACAATTCATTACTGTATTTTGCACACAGCTTTTTCTGTCATTATTAGTGTTTTCAAAAGTGTTACTCAGAGACAAACGACAGGAATAGGAAAGAGCAAGTCTTGTGGAGCCTATCCCGCAGACCCACACCTCAGGCACTCCGCACGCGTGCCCTCCCCACCCTGACAGCGATGATGTCTTATTCCCGCGGGAGGGGGTTCCCTCCACAACCGGGAAGGGCAACATTCCTCACCGGCCCTGGCGCCTGGGCCGGCCTCCGCCGTGGGCAGCTGCCGCGCAGCCCCTGTCAGCAGGGCCCAAGCGCGGCCCGCAGCCGGCGCCCACAGACTCCCTACCCTGTCGGGCAGGGCGATAGCTGAGGCAGCCCAGAGAGACCCCGCCGTGACGCCCGAGCAGCCGCTCAGTTCCACCGTCGCGGTGGCGACGGCCCCGGATACCTCCCCCCGAGGGCATTCACCAGAGGTTCTGCCCCTCCTCCTCTTCGCTGGGGAGCTCGGCGCCGCCGGGCCCATCCGGCCCCAGCAGCTTCTTCTCCACCACCACCCGCGCCATCTTGCCAACTGCAGCCACAAAGAGTGACCTCACCCGGGCCCACGAGGACCCCGCTCCGCCCTGTCCCGCCCGCCCGCGGGGGCGCTCCGCGCTGCCGGACCCGCCGCCGCCCCACACGAGCCCTCCGCCACTCCCCGCCCCCGCGGCCCCGCTGGTTTCCGATCAGGCGGAGTGCGGCCAGCCCCTGAAGCGCGCCCCGCCCTGGGCGGTGCCTTCCACGGCTAGCAAGGCGGAGAGGGAGACCACGTCCCGCAGCGCCCCCTGGCGCCGAGGAGGAGTGCTCGCCGCCGCTCCTTGCAGCCTGCTGTGCTGGGTAGCTAAAGCCAACTAAAAATGGTATTAATTATTCTTATACAGTTGTATTTTCATGATTCCCGTTATGTGTGGATTCCAAAGCACTTCATGAAAGAAAATAAGTATCGAGATTGCACAGTCAATCAAAAAGAGAGAAAAAGATTGACTTGCACCGATGCACACAACAGGTTCCTGCTCACTTTCATCCTGGACTCTTCCCTTCTGATTACACAGTAATTTTTTAATGATGCCGTTTTCAGCAACTTGCATGACGAGAGAAGCTGAAACACTGGAAACGGTTGTGGAAATTTAACAAGGCAAAGTGCCTGGTCCTGCATCTGGGCCACAAAAAACCCAAGAAAGACTCCAGGCTTGGGGAAGAATAACTGGAAAGGACCTGATGGAGCTGAACATCAGCAGCTTGTGCCCAGGAAGCCAAGAAGGCCAACAGCATCCTGGCCTGTATCAGCAGTAGTGTAGCCAGGAGGGTCAGGGCAGCGATCATCCCCCTGTAGTGGGCACTGGAGGGGCCACACCTTGCATCCTTGTTCACTAGGCCCCTCACTATGAGAGAGAGACAGAGGTGCCGGACTGGGGCCAGAGAAGGGCAATGACCGCTGGTGAAGCTCCTGGAGCTCAAATATGACGAGGAACGGCTGAGGGACCTGGGATGTCTAGTCTGGAGAGAAGGCAGCTCAGGGGGGGCCTTGTTGATCTCTTCTCTATAGCTCCCTGAAAGGTAAAAACCTAGTGCTAATAAGGCAACTAAACTTCTTCCGTAACAAATTAATTATTCATTAATCACCCCTTTATCAGAATAGATAAAATATGCAAATGAAATACTAAGGCTATCTCTGAAAAATCACGTGCTTAAGGGTTTCAATAAAGCTTTCTCTGAAAACTGTGCAATTAGCAGAAATGGCAGTTCTGCCTATTTAATTGAGTAATACACAAAAAAATGCCTGCTACATGCTACTACATACATGTGGTGTTTTCTGTCACAGATACATTTTTCTGCACATACAGCACATTAAACCCACGAAAAATATTTTACCTACTTTAAACATTTCACTGATTAAAAGGAAACAAATTAAGACAAAACATTTAACATCTGTTTCTAACATAAAATATTAATTTTAGCAATAGAGCCTTTTCTTACAAATGGTGTAAAGCAAACTATAGACAGCTTCAAACAAAAAGGCAGCTCAAATATTACATAAATAAAAAGTTCAAGATGGTTCAGAGAACCTCATAAATTCTACTGGTATTTTGATAGCTACTTTAACACTATTAAAAAAAAAAAAAAACAAACAAACAACCCCCCACAAGCACCAAAACAACAAACTTGGGCAATTACATATAATTTCAATTTACAAAGTGCAACAACTTTGTCAATGAATGTTATCACTGAAAACAGGAGTCCAAGCCAATCTAAATTCTCCAAGGGTTTGTATTGCTGCAACAGTACATCACTGTTAAAAATGCCGTTCTTCAGTATTCTGCAACAAGATCCAAAATACTCTTGAAAGGTGTTACTGATCTTTGTTTTTTCCTTGCCTCCATAAAATGGAGATAAAAGAAATTTTTTATAAAATTTTTATAAGAGCAAGTAGTGATAGGACGAGGAACGACTTTAAACTGACAGAGGGGAGATTTAGAGTAGGTATTAGGAAGAAATTCTTCCCTGTGAAGCACTGGCACAGGGTGCCCAGAGAAGCTGTGGCTGCCCCATCCCTGGCAGTGTTCAAAGTCAGGTTGGATGGGGCTTGAAGCCACCTGCTCTAGTGGAAAGTGTTGCTGCCTGTGGCAGGGGGTTGGAGCTGGATTGTCTTTGAGGTATCTTCCAACTCAAACCACCCTGGAATTCTGTGATTCTGTGAAAATGTCAGTGCAAATGTTGGCACAAACCACTGCACAATTTCACAAAATACTGCAGTACGGACAGGCATCCCAATGAAGACTGCCCCACACATCTGAATCACAGCAGAAATGGTGCCCACCCAACCCGTATGCAGCATCTCCCTGTACAGAGTGTGCATGTCAAAGATGGTGAAAATTGCCAGAGAGATTTTCACAAACCATCTTCAGAAAAGGGACTGAACAGAGAGATCAACTTCCTAATAAGCACAGGGATTAATTTAGAGTCCTTAACTGAAAATCTTACCCTTTGTATCCTGCCAGGTGGCACTGGAGGGTTCAAATGCTCTCTAGTATTTCCCTAGTTCAGTTCTCCCTCTCCAAGCACCAGCCCCAGTTGGATTACATTGGATACTGTTCCAGTGCTCAAGCGCATGCACTGAACTAACACCAAGCACAATCCCATGGGCTGCAAATTCTGATAGCCTCTCTTTTTTTTCCCCGGTCAGTTCAGGGGCAAAAGCTGAAAACAGAACTGACAACATGCATATATGATAGTAGGAAAAAAAAAAAATTACTACTTGCAACTGTAACCTGTAGTACTTCTTGGAAAGGTCAACGTTTGTCCGTCCTTTCTGAAATGGATAAAACAACAAAATTATATTTCAGTGGTTACCTATTTTTTTCACTCCACTCAAAAGACAGTTTATTTCTTCAGCTGTGAAATCTTTTCAGGTTCTTCTGTTGTTTAAAGCTTTTGTGTTTGTCTGCAGGGAACATTTTTCATTGTTCTGTGAATATTTATTTTGGTAAAATTAAAAATTACGTAAATTTGCATACTGTTTTGCATTTGGAAATAACACATTATTACTGGCAATACAATCTGAAGTAGTTATAAAGAAATTATCACTTCACCAAGATAACAATAGTTATTCAAGGTTTCTCCACTGTCACCCACTTACTGAAATACAGTATTTCATTTCAATTTTTTTCATACCTTCATTTCTGTCATGCCTACGTAGTTTAAATCTTTAGCATATTTCCGTTATTTCCATGCATTATAATGCAGGAAAAAGCATACCTCCATATCTATTATTCAGAAAGGACTATCAGTTGAAAACAATTCATTTCAGGGGTAAATCAATATGACTGGAGTAGAATCAACAGAGGAATATCTCTAATGGAGTCCACTTTGCTACGGGACTCCTGTTAAAGGTGACTTAAAAAGAATTTATGCAATTCACAGAGATTTTCTTTGGACATTTATAAATATGTGTTTTATTAGGCTGTGCATAGCTAACTTCATCTCTGTCCACTAAATACAGATGATTTTAAGCACAGACATTCCTGGTTGCACATTTCTTTGACTCTCTGCCTGTTCAAGTTAACATCTTGGCTTTTTTGTAAAGCTATGAAATTGTGAACAAGGCCAGCTCTTAGTTACATTAAACTGAAACCTACTGCTAAACTGAATACAGTGTGGCAAATATTTATTCTAAAGTTTATTCTAATGAACTTGAATATGTACATGTTGTTTTATTAGTAATATCTCCTTAGCTCTTTTTCTCATCATTGACATTAACACATGAGGATTGTTTGTGCATTAGCAACTAGCAAATTATAGGAACTAACTCCAACATCAATAATACTATGGCTGAAGGTGCCAGAACATACCTATTTTAATTATTAGCCATTTCGTCTCCAGTAGCAAGCACAGGTGCATTTCTCAAACCCTGGCCTAAATGCAAAGTCTGATCTTTAAGTTACACTTATTACATAATTAATTTTCTGGTAATACTCACCATTTTTATATGTAGATACCAAGTTACAGTCATCAGCCAAACTCACATTTTTACTATGTCCTCCTCTATTCGAAGTATTAGATTGTTTTTTTCCATTTGGAGTCAAAATAATACCTTAAAAAAACCCCAAACAATAAAACATTATGCATTGTCCTGGGTTCAGCAGCCACAGTCATTTTTTCTCCTTCTTAGTAGCTGGTGCAGTGCTGTGTTTTTGACTTTCAGCCTGGGAACAACACTGATAACACACCAATGTTTTTAGTTGCTGCTAAATAATGTTTACTCTGACCAAGGACTTTCTGAGTCTCATGCTCTGCCAGGGAGGAGGGGAAACTGGGAGGAAGCAGAAACAGGACACCTGACACTAACCAAAAAGGTATTCCATACCACAGCACATCATGCCCAGTATATAAACTGAGGGCAGTTACCTGGAAGGGCTAGATCACTGCTCAGGTCAGGCTGAGTATCAGTCAGCAGGTGGTGAGCAATTGTATTATCTTCCTTCATTTTTTCCCTTACATTATTATTGGTGGTAGCAGTGGTTTTGTGTTATACTTTAGTTACTGGACTGTTCTTATCTCAACCCGTGGGACTTACATTCTTCCGGTTCTCCTCCCTATCCCTCTGGGAGCTGGGGGGACAAAAGGGGAGAGTGAGAGAGAGACTGCGAGGCTGAGTGAGCTTAAACCACGACAGTTCTTTTTGGTGCCCAACATGGGGCATGAAGGGTTGAGATAACGACAGATCTGACCAGAGTGTGTCTAGTCATATGTGTGATAAGCATTCATTGTTTCGGGTTAATAGTAACTCATCACAATGCTGATTTATTGGCTCTCAAAGTTGTTGCTCTTGATCTCACAGTTTCAGCATGTTGTACCTTACTCAGAGCAGATATTTGTTGTGTTAGTGTTTATCGGCTGGGGGCCTTGGGCTAAGGTTCTTGTTTCATTCTATTTTACGGTACTGACTTGTAATACAATAGACTCATTGAGCATGAAACTGATCTGGCTTGCGTTCCCAGTGTGGTCACCATCTATATACTTTGGGAGGTATATAATAGAAGTGTTTAACAATTACACATCTTTTATTCCTTCTCAGGTGGTCAACCCTTGAAGAAGACATTCCCTTACACTCCCAGCCCCCCCCCCGGCCGTTTACAGTATCACTTGAGAGTTCTGAAGGTTTTGAATGGCCTTTAGGTACCCTTGAGACCTGCCTGCTGATTGTGATGGGGATCACCATGTTGGCATGCATACAGAGTGTGTTTTACCCACAACCAGTTCATCTGATCTTCATCTGAGTTAAGCAGAGTCGGGTCTGGGTCTTGTCTAGGGTTAGACAACAATATAGGAGGACCTGGAGATTACCCCTGAGGCCTGACAGCCATGAGTGGCAGGGTGTGTGGGATAGTATGGGCAAGTATCTAGGCCAGTGGGCCCCTCCAGTGCTTTGGAATTTCACCACTGAACAAGTGCAAAATCCAGAAAAATTAGTAAAACACTTAAATGAGGTGTGTTGTCATTCTGGTCATACTAGAGAGGGACAAATGATGGCAACATGCTGGGGCTTGGCCTATGCTTACGGAGCCCTGTTCAACACTATCCAGCACCTTCAAAGGGAAAAAGATGTCTCTGGATCTGATGGCAAAGCAACAGACAGCGCAGCTACTCCAGCTCCAAGCACAGCAGCTACACCAGCCCCAGTGACAATTACAGCAGCTACTCAAACCCTGACCACAACAGACAGTGCAGTTACTCCAGCTCCAAGCACACCAGCTACACCAGTCCCAGCAACAAGTACAGTAGCTACCCAAACTTTGACTGCAACAAACCGCACAGTTAATCCAACTCCAAGTACAGAAGCTACACCAGAGGATCAATTTGTGCCAACATCATTTGCCCCTGTACACAAGAGGAAAAGCCAAAAAGAGGCAAGAAAGACGAAGCAAGATGAAGAAACAATGTACTCATCACCCAGGACAGTATCTGACCAGGATTTATTAGTATGTGAATCAGAGGAAGAAGAGGCAATGTCTCAACCCCAGACCTCAACTGAGTTACAGAATATGCTAAAAGATTTTACCCATCAACCAGGGGAGCACATCATCACCTGGCTGCTCTGATGCTGGGACAATGGGGCCTACAGTTGCGAACTAGAAAGTAGGGAACCCAAGCAGCTGGGATCACTTTCTAGGGAAGGGGGAATTGACAAAGCAATTGCAAGAAAGAAAAAGTCCCTCAGCCTTTGGAGGCAGCTCTTGGCAGCTGTGAAAGAAAGGTTTCCGTACAAGGACGATGTTATGAGTTGCTTGGCCAAGTGGACTACTCTAGAGAAAGGCATCCAGTCTCTGAAGGGATCAGCCATTGTAGAGATGGTCTACCATATCAAGCCAAATAACGGGGATGTACTCATAGATATAGATGAAGTCGAATGTACATGAAACATGTGGCAGAAATTTACATGGAATACACCATCATCATATGCCCATTCATTGGCAACAGTAAACTGGAATGACCTCTAACAGTGGATTAAATGATTCATAAACTCTGAGAGTTCAAAGACAATCTCACCCCTTTCATCATCTCAGCTGTGGAAAAACTGTTTCACGAGTTCAAACAATTGAGAGACGATCTATCAGATCTATTCAGCTCCCCACATGTACCAACACACGTCTCAGCTATTAACAAAAGGCGACCTGCTGCTTGAGAGAGAATCACAGAATCACAGAATCCCAAGGGTTGGAAGGGACCTCAAGAGATCATCTGGTCCAAGCCCCCTGCAAGAGCAGGGTAACCTAGAGTACATCACACAGGAACTTGTCCAGGCGGGCCTTGAGTATCTCCAATGTGGGAGACTCCACAACCCCCCTGGGCAACCTGTTCCAGTGCTCTGTCACTCTCACAGTAAAGAAGTTCTTCCTGATGTTAACGTGAAACCTTCTATGCTCCAGTTTACACCCATTGCCCCTTGTCCTATCACTGGATATCACTGAAAAAAGCCTAGCTCCATCATCATGACACCCACCCGTTACATATTTGTAAACACTGATGAGGTCACCCCTCAGTCTCCTCTTCTCCAAGCTGAAGAGACCCAGCTCCTTCAGCCTCTCCTCATAAAGGAGGTGTTCCACTCCCTTAATCACCTTTGTGGCTCTGCACTGGACTCTTTCAAGCAGTTCCCTGTCCTTCTTGAACTGAGGGGCCCAGAACTGGACGCAATATTCCAGATGTGGCCTAACCAGGGCAGAACAGAGGGGAAGGAGAACCTCTCTTGACCTACTAACCACACCCTTTCTAATGCACCCCAGGATGCCATTTGCCTTCTTGGCCACAAGGGCACATTGCTGGCTCATGTTCATCCTACCCACCAGGACCCCCAGGTCCCTTTCCCCTTCGCTACTTTCCAGCAGGTCAGTCCCCAGCCTGTACTGGTACATGGGGTTGTTCTTCCCCAGATGCAAGACTCTACACTTGCCCTTGTTGAATTTCATCAAATTTCTCCCCACCCAACTCTCCAGCCTGTCCAGGTCTCACTGAATGGCAACACAGCCTTCTGGTGTGTCAGCCATTCCTCCCAGTTTAGTGTCATCAGCGAACTTGCTGAGAGTACACTCGTTTCCCTCATGCAGGTCGTTGATGAAAATATTAAACAGCACTGGTCCCAGCACCAACCCCTGCGGGACTCCACCAGTCACAGACCTCCAGCTAGATTCTGCACCATTGACCACAACTCTCTGCCTTCTTCCTTCCAACCAGTTCTTGATCCACCTCACTACCTGATCATCAAGCCCACACTTCCTTAGCTTATCTATGAGAATGCTGTGGGAGACAGTATCAAATGCCTTACTGAAATCAAGAAAAACTACATCTACTGCTCTACCATCATCCCTCCACCTACACGCCACAGGCCACCCTATGGTTTTACCTGCAGGATCACAGAGAAGACGAAGTGGGATGGAAGACCTAGCTAGACTTGTTCTCCAGATGGGATCTCAAGTGGATTTGATTTTAGGGGAAAACAGCCAATGAACTCAATTGCCTGCTGTTGCCTGCTAAGTAGCACTTTTATAGCCCACCAATTAGATGTCTTCAGGTCACCAGCAACTGGCCCTGACTTCCCTCCAACCATCATCCCAACATCCTGACTGAGTTTAAACCCTGACATGCATCTTTCTTAAAAAAAAACCAAAACACAGGTAATGTTGTAGGAATTAAAATTTAAGAGAGAACTGATTTTTTTTTGAGCCAAACTGCTATCTGGTCTTTGAAGAAAGACTGGAAAAATCAGTTTACTTCAGAAAATACTTACTTGCTAAAGATAACATATTAGCGTAGTAGGCTCTTGAAATTAAATACAGTTAGAATTTATTTATTTCTCTTAAAGAGACCTCCATAGCTATCACAGAATCACAGACCAGTTAGGGTTGGAAAGGACCTTAAGATCATCTAGATCCAAACCCACTGCCATGGACAGGGACACCTCACACTAAACCATCTCACCCAAGGCTCTGTTCAACCTGGCCTTGAACACCACCAGGGACAGAGCATTCACAACTTCCCTGGGCAACCCAATCCAGTGCCTCACCGCCCTTACAGTAAAGAACTTCCTCCTTATATCCAATCTAAACTTCCCCTGTTTAAGTTTTAACCCATTACCAGAAATTAAATAAAGTAACGATATTCACAACTTTACCTTGTTAGTAATATCTTATTCAGCACCTCATAATATAGGACAGGTAAATGTATCTCCAGTACTTAATTTTTGTGACAGGTTGTTTTCAGTTACTTGCTCTAGTATTGATGTATATGTTAAGGTTTACCTTTTTAGCTATTCAGGACACAGAGGCCCAAGTCCTTATCAGAGCTCCAAGCTGGAACAGAAACAGGTATGACAGGATAACATGGCTATAAATGTATAATAGAGTGATGCTGAATCCAGAAACAGGAACTGTACTGTACTCTGGTCCTGACTATACCTCTCAATTTTAAAAATTAACACCGCAAAACTGAAGAATAGCAGATGGCAAGGAAGCAGCCCTGGCAGGATTCGAAGAAGTATCTTCAAAGGAAGTGCCAAATTCATTCTGAACTAATGTGCATAACACAATATCAGGATTACAAAATAGCATTTTTCTGGCCTATTGATATACAGATTTTTTTCACAGAATCTACAGAAAAAGCCCACAATGTAATTCCTTATCCACAGCCTCTCATGTTAAAGTCCTGCAAAAGAATTACTTGGTAAAGACTTTTTGCATTAATTTCTAAACCAAGCCCTTACTTTGAAAATCAACCATTTCACTCTTCAAAATTGGTATTTCTGCATGTACTCTTTCTTTCTTCTTTGGGGTCAGCAGTATTTCTGCAAAATATAAGATGGACACCAGTACAAATGACAGTAAGTAATAACTGTTTAATTTTCAAAATGCTCCTTTAAAAAAAAAAAAAGGATACGCTTTAATTTTATTCATTAAGAACTATAAGCCTCTCATATCCATGAATATGCAATATTAGAATGAAATCACCTTGTTATAATGTCATACATTCATTCACACTTACTTCAACTTAATATATTCTCTTTATTAGTACCCGAATAAGCCCTTACTTTGAGAACTATCCAGTCTTCTCCTAAGAGTTGGTATTTCTGCATGCAGTCTTTGTTTCTTCTCAGGGGTCAGCAGTATTTCTGCAAAATATAAGATGGACACCGGTACAAATGCCATTAATAACTTTAACTTTCAAAACTCCTCTTTTAAACCAAATAAATACAGGATGTACTTTTATTTTATTCCTTAAGAATTATAAGCCTCTCACATCCATAAATATGTAATATTAGAATGAAATTACCTTGTTAGAACATAGATATTATGTAACAATGTAAGATTATATAATATAAGATATTACAGTAGCATATAAGAAAGACACAAGATCCTCAAACAGAATTGCCTAGTTCTCATCTTGCATAGTACAAATCATTGGTAAATCAAATTAAATGAGTGAATTTACAGGAGCAGGACAATCAGAATCAAACTAAAATAAGTTCAGAATTTTAAATACTATTTACAATAGTTACAATTACCAAAAAGACAATCATAATTACTCTCAGAAGCTGCGTATCTCCTGTTACAAACAGTCAATTTGCAAAGCCTCTTTTTACGTCTTTCTTCAGCTTCCAGAATGACTTTGTGATGCTCACACTGGTATGGACAACTTTGCAACACCTTGATAAAGGTTTTACTATTGAAGGACAGTTCTCCCGCCTTACAACCTGGAAAAACACCAGGACATTGTAGAAACAGCAAGCATGAAGACTATAGAAGCCATCACAAAATCCAGTGTGTTATTTTGACACTACAATCTACAATTTAACCTCCATTTTCCATATACACATCTCAAAAGACGTTACACTTTTGTGTGCCTTCTTGTTTTGTACTTGCTCTTTTACACTGCACTTCAACTCCAGAAGCACTAAATGAGGCATGGATCCTCTAGGGAAGTGAAAATATTAGTGGAACTGGAAGAAAGGTGCCTCAGTTCCCTTTGTAAATTTATCCAGGAACCAAAATATAAAAGATGTCTTTGCTATTCTTTGAAACTTTCTCTGTGTTGTAACAGTTACCTGTATTAACCTGAATAAACAATGTCTATCTTACGAGTTTCCTCACAGTAAGCCTTCCTGTTTTTTTGGGGGACATTCCTAGGGTAATGTATGGTTTAGTTATTCTTGGATGTTCTCATAGTTAGTTACATCAGCTGAAGGTGAAATTCTGCACTGTGTGGAGTTACAAGAACATCACTGGAACATAACTATAATATTCTAGCCTAAAATAAAACAGTGCTAACGATCAAGCTGAATTTAGTTTGACAGCTGTATGCCTACATGTTCAAAGGTGGCTTACGGTGCTTCATACTCCCCCCCTTTTTTCTTCTTTTAAAATCAAGAGACACGGGCTTAATTACAAAATACACTTACAAACCCTGAGTGCCAGCAGCATTCTTAGAACATACTGATAAACTGAGTTTAGGTATTAGAAGATGGGATAACTGAAGGCTGCAATCATGGATTACTGTAGAACTGACTGAGTGTACTTAATAGCAGTAATGCAGAGAAAACAGAAGGGCTGCAGAGTAGTTTTTATGGACTCAGAAAAGAAAGACCTAGGATAATATTTACCTGAACACCTGAATTCTGCCATTTTCTGGGATGCAGATGTAGCTAAAGTACATTTTTCTCCTTTGGTTATCTCCGAGTGTTGATCTAAATTAGGAAGGAAAAAAAAAACACTAAGAAAATGCAACTGATCTTTTTCCATGGCAATCATGCATCAGCACACCTATATTCAACTGTATTTTCTATCTCTAGGTTATTAAAGTTTAATTTACATAACAGCAAAACCTCCAAATGAAATTCCTCAAGCTAAATGGATCACATTTATAATTTTGCAAATCCAGAATAATTACACTTAATTCAGTGCTTTTTCATCATTCTCCCAAAGCATATTGCTTCTGCTTGAACAGAGCAAAACAACCCTGTAAACTTACATTGCTTAACAAAGCTCTATAAACATTATTTCTATATGGAATCAGATGCTGAAAAATGTGATGTGCTGGAATAATACTTATTCTCAGTTTAAATAGGTATAACCTGGAGATAAGCTTGGTCACCTGAAAAGCTACCATTCTGGCATATACTAATCTAATGAATAATTATAAATTTTATAAATTAACAGGAAGCTAAATTATGAATAAAGATTTAATCGGACATGTCAAAGTTCTGAAGTAAATGTATCAGACTAAAAAGATCAATGAAAATCTGAAAAACATTTACCTTAAACACATCTTGAACATGTAGGAAAAGCTTTAGGCAAGTCATGCTCACAGGCAGGTTCTATCACCGGTCTTACAATGACAGATGGAATCACAGAATCATAGAATAGTTAGGGTTGGAAAGGACCTTAAGATCATCAAGTTCCAACCCCCCTGCCACGGGCAGGGACACCTCGCTCTAAACTGTATCACCCAAGGCCTCGTCCAACCTGGCCTTGAACACTGCCAGGGATGGAGCATTCACAACCTCCCTGGACAACCTATTCCAGTGCCTCCCCACCCTAACAGGAACGAATTTCCTTCTTATATCCAATCTAAACTACCCCTGTTTAAGTTTTAACCCATTACCCTTCGTCCTATCTCTACAGTCCCTAATGAAGAGTCCATCCCCAGCATCCCTATAGGCCCCCTTCAGATACTGGAAGGCTGCTATGAGGTCTCCACGCAGCCTTCTATTCTCCAGGCTGAACAGCCCCAACTTTCTCAGCCTGTCTTCATATGGGAGGTGCTCCAGTCCCCTGATCATTCTCGTGGCCCTCCTCTGGACTTGTTCCAACAGATCCATGTCCTTTTTATGTTGAGGACACCAGAACTGCACACAGTACTCCAAGTGAGGTCTCACAAGAGCAGAGTAAAGGGGCAGGATCACCTCCTTCAACCTGCTGGTCACGCTCCTTTTGATGCAGCCCAGGATACGGTTGGCTTTCTGGGCTGCAAGCGCACACTGAAGCCGGCTCATGTTCATTTTCTCATCAACCAGCACCCCCAAGTCCTTCTCCGCAGGGCTGCTCTGAATCTCTTCTCTGCCCAACCTGCAGCTGTGCCTGGGATTGCTCCGACCCAGGTGTAGGACCTTGCACTTGGCATGGTTAAACTTCATGAGGTTGGCATCAGCCCACCTCACAAGCGTGTCAAGGTCCCTCTGGATGGCATTCCTTCCCTCCAGCGTATCAACTGAACCACACAGCTTGGTGTCATCGGCAAACTTGCTGAGGGCGCACTCAATCCCACTGTCCATGTCACCGACAAAGATGTTAAACAAGACCGGTCCCAACACCGATCCCTGAGGGACACCACTTGTTACTGGTCTCCAGCCGGACATTGAGCCATTGACCACAACTCTTTGTGTGCGGCCATCCAGCCAGTTCTTTATCCACTGAGTGGTCCATCCATCAAATTGATGTCTCTCCAATTTAGAGACAAGGATGTCGTGTGGGACAGTGTCGAACACTTTACACAAATCCAGGTAGATGACATCAACTGCTCTACCGCTGTCCATCAGTTCTGTAGCCCCATCATAAAAGGCCACCAAATTGGTCAGGTGGGATTTCCCCTTTGTGAAGCCATTCTGGCTGTCAGCAAGCACCTTGTTGTTTTTCATGTGCCTTAGCATGCCTTTCAGGAGAATCTGCTGCAAGATTTTGCCAGGCACAGAGGTGAGACTGACTGCTCTGTAATTGCCTGGGTCATCCATTTTCCCCTTCTTGAAAATGGGGGTTATATTTCCCTTTTTCCAGTCATCAGGCACTTCACCTGACTGCCATGATTTTTCAAATATGATAGCCAGCGGCATAGCAACTTCATTCGCCAGCTCCTTCAGGACCTGCGGATGGATTTCATCAGGACCCAGGGACTTGTGCACGTTCAGATTTTTAAGATGGTCTCGAACCAATTCCTCTCTACAGTGGGCCCAAGGTCTTCATTCTCATACTCCCTGCATCTGGCTTCCAAGACTTGGGTGGTGCGGTCACAGCCTTTGGCACTGAAGACGGAGGCAAAGAAATCATTCAGAACCTCAGCCTTCTCCAAATCCTGTGTAGCTAGTTCACCTGAGAGCTTCCTGAGGGGGCCTACGTTCTCCCTAATCTGTTTTTTATTTGCTATGTACCTGTAGAATCCCTTCCTGTTATCCTTAATATCCCTAGCCAAGTTTAATTCTAACTGGGCCTTAGCTTTCCTAACCTGGTCCCTAGCTTCCCGGACAACATCCCTGTACTCTTCCCAGGCCGCCTGTCCTTGCTTCCACTTTCTATAAAACTCTTTTTTCATTTGAATTTTCCTCAGCAGCTCCTTATCCATCCAAGGAGGTCTCCTGGCCCTCCTGCTGCACTTCCTTCTGGTTGGGATGCAACACTCCTGAGCTTGTAGCAGGTGATCCTTGAAGACGAACCAAGAGTCTTGAGTCCCCCTACCCTCTAGGGCTATATCCCGTGGAACCTTACTAAGCAGGTTCCTGAGGAGGCCAAAGTCTGCTCTTTTGAAGCTAGGGCAGTGAGCTTGCGGAAGGTTCTTCTCACTGTCCTAAGGATCTCAAATTCAACCATCTCGTGATCGCTGCATCCAAGGCTGCCCTGCAGTGCCACATTTCCAACGAGCCCTTCCCTGTTGGTGAGCACAAGGTCAAGCATGGCACCTCTCCTTGTCAGCTCCTCTATTACTTGCAGAAGGAAGCTGTCTTCCACACAATCGAGGAACCTCCTGGATTCCTTGTGCCAGGCCGTACTGTCATTCCAACAGATGTCAGGGCGGTTGAAGTCACCCATGAGAATGAGGGCCTGCGAGCGTGAGGCTTTTCCTATCTGCCTATAGAGTGCTTCATCAACAGATTCCTCTTAATCAGGCGGGCTATATCTGATCCCCACAGTAATGTCTCCCATCGCTGTTTTCCCTTTAACCCTGACCCACAAGCTCTCTGTTAACAGCTCACCAGCCCCCAGAGTTCCATACTCTCCAGCCTATCCCTAACATAAATAGCAACTCCCCCTCCCCTCCTGCCAGGCCTCTCTTTTCTAAAGAGCCTGTAACCTTCCATTCCAACACTCCAGTCATAGGAGCCATCCCACCATGTTTCTGTGATGCCTATTATATCATACCCCCGTAGACGAGCACACATCTCTAATTCCTCGTTTGTTCCCCATCCTACGGGCTTTTGTATAGAGGCATCTCAGCCGAGCTCCAAATGAAGCCAGCTCATTGGCTGGAGCAGCCGGAATATCTCTGCATTGCTCTGAGCATTTATTACAGGTGTTGGCAACTGACTGGGTGTGTTGGGATGGAATGATGCCCTCCCCCCCCCCAACACATCTAGTTTAAAGCCTCCTTGACCAGTCTGGCAAGCCTCCTACCAAAACTGCTCTTCCACTTCTTTATTGGACATGCTCCACATTTTCTATTACTGGCTTTCATTGTTCAGTATAGACTGCATTCAGACTAAAATAAAAACATTTATCTGTGATACATTCATGTGAATATGTAAAATCAACTAAAAAAAAGAAAGCTAAAATATGTATTAGAAGGAAAATAAATATTCTCCTAGTAAAATTGCACACACTATAAAATTCCCAAACTATGCAAACAGTTAAGTGATACATTACACAATGTACTCCATCATCTAATGATACATAAATTTTGATTTAAAAAAGTGATTAAAACACACAAACCTAATAAAATCTCATTAAGAACAAGAATAGTTAAGAAAGGAGTATGCCTATCTATTTGTACCTGATGTGCGTGTCTGTTTCACGTTTTTAACAGTCATTGCTGGTTTCTTAAATAAGTGTTCACTGGGAAGATCAGAATGTAAACAGTGGGGAAAAAAATAAAAACCACATTTTCAAACATATATTTACTTGTAAATCAATACATACGTTCCAAAGGCAAAACAAAACACATATTAAACATATAAAAGTTTAAACTTAAAAAAACCCCTAATTATTCCATGCTACTGGGGTTGTAGTATCCAGCATGTAATCACTGTGTTGGAATTCAGTTTACCGGAGACCTGTGATAAGCACTCCTTGCAGTGCTGTTTAGCACTGGGAGTGCAGTGCCTTCAAGGGATGCTGGCTCATTTGCAATCCTGATTAACATAAAGATTGCCTAGCGCACATAAAACTTTCACAAGCTCTTCCAAATACTGTATCCTTCAATAGATGTAGCAATTGCTCTAGAAGGCAATTGATATTTTTTCTTATAGTAACTTCCATGATACTTATATGCTCCTGTGATATGGTGATCATACATTTTTCTATGTCATTGACTACCTCCAAATGCTGCAGGAGCAGGAAGCCTGATCCATGGTATCCTTGGTTAACTCCTTTTGTCACATGAATACATTGTAGTCTATGGGGCGGAGTCTAGTTGGAGGCCTGTATCTAGTGGAGTGCCTCAAGGGTCGGTACTGGGAGCAGTATTATTTAATATATTCATCAACGATTTAGATGAGGGAATTGAGTGTACTATCAGCAAGTTTGCTGATGACACTAAGCTGGGAGGGGTGGCCGACACGCCAGAAGGCTGTGCTGCCATCCAGAGGGACCTGGACAGGCTGGAGAGCTGGGCAGGGAATAACTTGATGAAATATAACAAGGGAAAGTGTAGAGTCCTGCATCTGGGCAGGAACAACCCCAGGTTCCAGTATAGGCTGGGGAACGACCTGTTAGAGAGCAGTGTAGGGGAGAGGGACCTGGGGGTCCTGGTGGACGACAGGGTGACCATGAGCCGACACTGTGCCCTTGTGGCCAAGAAGGCCAATGGCATCCTGGGTTGTATTAGAAGGGGGGTGGTTAGTAGGTCGAGAGAGGTCCTCCTTCCCCTCTACTCTGCCCTGGTGAGACCTCATCTGGAATATTGTGTCCAGTTCTGGGCCCCTCAGTTTAAAAAGGACAGGGACCTGCTGGAGAGAGTCCAGCGCAGGGCAACTAAGATGATTAAGGGAGTGGAGCATCTCCCTTATGAGGAGAGACTGAGGGAGCTGGGTCTCTATAGTTTGGAGAAGAGGAGATTAAGGGGTGACCTTATTAGCGTATATAAATATATAAAGGGGGAGTGTCACGAGGATGGAGCCAGGCTCTTCTCAGTGGCAAACAATGAAAGGACAAGGGGTACAAATTGGAGCACAAGAGGTTCCACTTAAACCTGAGAAGAAACTTCTTCTCAGTGAGGGTGACGGAACACTGGAACAGGCTGCCCAGGGAGGTTGTGGAATCTCCTTCTTTGGAGACATTCAAAACCCGCCTGGACACGTTCCTGTGTAACCTTATCTAGGTGTTCCTGCTCCGGCAGGGGGATTGGACTAGATGATCTTTTGAGGTCCCTTCCAATCTCTAACATACTGTGATACTGTGAATACATATGCAAGGAGAGAGCTTTTCTCCTCCCCCCCTCCTCCCAAAAGAAGTCTTAATAGTTTTGTGCTTCAGAGTACAGAAGAACAAATAATCTATGTCAAATTATGCTAATCAGTAGCAAAGCAAAATTTATCTGAAAGTATCATGGAAAATATCGTAGGCTTTTGGTAATTTCTGTGGTGGTTGCAAAGTTACAATATAATGCATGCAAGTAAGCTGCACATGAGCAGGGTCCAGCCAGCCACATTTGTGTGAGAGTAACAAGCAAGAGAACAATGAATGACTAAATAAGGCTCCATCTTTCTCTTCCCATGGAGGGAAGCAATTGAATATGAGGGGAGAAAAGCAGGGAGTGGAGGCTTTTTTCTGTAGTTCGTAAGCACTCCAATTTTTTTGCAGAGCAGATCTGTAACTGCTGTTTTCCTAGGAAATGCATATAACAGAATTCTTTGTGGCTTCATTCAAATCAGTTGTTGAAATTTTGATTTACTAAATCAGCGAGAATTTTGAGGCAAAAACAACGGATGATTTTTCATCACTATGTTGAAGACATTAGAACATGGCCTGTACTTGGCTCCCTATAAAATGTCAGAAGCTATTATTCAGAGAAAAAGATGGTACTTTATTACTACCATGCCTATCGTCTTTAATCTGTGACTTCAAAAACACTTTGACAAAGTACTCTCTAGTGAGCCACCAAAAGGCTATGCCTTTCCACTAGCAGGAAAAAAACCCTACTTAGTAAAAGCTAATGTAAAAGGCTAACATTCAGTTTGAAAATTACTAAAGAAAAACAAGTTAGTATTTCTGCTCAGGTTTAAGACACCTACCTTACTTGAATAGACTGATCTTTTACACAAGTAGTTCTTTCATTCATAGTGTGACTTTGTAGTACACTGTCTGTTTGCAGTTCATTAACTGAACACAAACTATTCCTCTGTTCACTTTGTCTCACAGAAGCATTTACTAGATTCACAGGGTTAACTATTTCATTTCTCAGTGCAGAGGAATTTACAGATGGAGAAAGAACCTGATCATCTGACTGTGGACAATGTATTTCCTTATGTGTTCTTGCCATGTAAGTTTCTCGATCAGCAGGATTCACCTCATAGTATTTGGATGCTTCAGTATTGGCTTCTGAGGATCTTTCTACAAATACTCCTCCTTTCACACTTTCCTGTATTGAAAAATACTAGTCAGTACAATACAAGTACTAGTCAGTACAATACAAGTAGTCAATACAAGCTCTATAAAAATATTAAATAATTCTAGTAACAAGATTAAGTAGGATATACAAGTCTAACTCTGGAGGTAACAGAAATTCCAGAGAAGCTTCAGAAATCCCCGAGTTAAGAGCCCACAAGACAGTGCTGCTGAAGGTGTTGAAAGGGTAGTTACTAAGTGATAATTCCAGGCTGAAGCACTGGATTTGCTACTAATACGAGGCACTTCTAGAAATTAAAATATGTAAGTAAGATCCAGCTGAATAACTAAAAAAATTGCAGTTCCACACCCAGAGATAACATGCAGTTATATAGCACAAGGAAAATATGCAACAACTTTATTTTAGTTTACGCCCTCATTTTCTATTATCACCTGTCTCATAGCTGTACAATCATGGGCATGTCATAGTTGCAAATATTCACATTATTGCTTCAAATGTTTGGCAATTAAAAATAAATCCAACTCTTTTTTCTCCAACCTAAATGATTTCAAATTTGTAGAAAATCTGGTTTTACAATAAATTAAAATGCTTCATAAAAACACAGATGCCTATATTCTCCAACTGTCCTGCATACTTTTAAATCTGTATGATATAATGGTAGAAGTTGCAGGTTGCATTTTCACACACATCCAGTGTTTTCCCTACTTTTCTAGCTTACACTGAAATAACCTTAAGGGTTCACATTTTATTTAACCCTAAACTGCAGAAAAAATTGCTTAGTTTGATCTACTTCGGTAAATGGCCAACCTCATTACACTCCTTTTCAAGCAAGTTTATTCCGTGTAAAATTCCTTTTGCTTCCTTCCAGTAGTCTTCTAGACTTCTTTTTCTGACTTGCATGTCCAATTCCTCTGTATTGGTTACATTTAATGAATTATAATTTATTTTCAGGAACAACTGTTTCGCTTTATAAATCATAAAAAAAAAAATATTAATATTACAAGCTTTTTTAAATGAACACTTCGATAAGCATTATATTTTAGTATGCTGAGGAACAGCCCCAATAATTTAATGCAAAATATAACCTCTGAATAATAATTTTAATATAATTTAAGGTACATGTAAATGTTAATAAAATCCAAATATAAAGTGCAGTTACAAGAGGTGAGCTTGCAATTGTAGTTGCTATAAGCTTTTTACACAATAATGCTCTGCTTTAAAAAACTGTTATCATGGACTTAATCCTCATTCTATACGTCTTTTACCTGTATATGTCTCTGTTTTTGTTTAAGAAACAACTCCATATTAATGGGCACTGAAAATCACTACACCCCCTTAATCTTATACAAAACTCCTAGTTAAGTTTGTAGCACAAAAATGTAGATACATGCTTTTTACTAATTATCAACTGCATAATACTTCCACGCTTTAGAGATAAAAGGACATGTCTTTCTGTATTCTACAGCTAATTAAAAAACAAACAAAGCATCAAAAAACATTAAAAAGGATACTTCAAAATACACCTTATTTAAAAAAAAAATCAAAGTATTTTTTTCGTGTTGCAAAATAATTGTAGTCATGGTGATTTTGGGCTTGATTATCGATCAGCTTAGCCTTTATAAAGAAGCATACATACCAAGGAATAGAGTACCAACTGTGTGTTAGAGGACAATGCTAATATTTGCACAGAATTTATAGATTCAGGAACTGGCCCTACATATACAGATTTCACAAATGCATCATTGCAACATTGTTGGAATATTTACTTTTTTTGTGCCTAAATGCTGTCTGTCATGAGTCAATGGTAGTAAACATGCAACTTTTCTGCAGAAAATAAACATCACTCGGAGTACGGAGAATTACTAAGTTTCCACAGTAAAAATCACTCAGAAAGTCAACAGAACTTAAAACAGAAATAATCTCTGTAATTTTTAAAGCAGTAACAGTAAGCTTACTCATTTGTTTGCAGTTTTGAAGGACAAAAGTAGCCACTTTGTTTAGTTCCTCATCCTGAGACTCCGTTAATAACTGAATCATAAGTGGAAGACCATTATTCTGGAGCAGCTCACACTGGTTTTCTTCTAAAACACGATATTGTAAAGGAAAATAGATTGTTTTCAGCTTCATACACAGTTTTATTGTGGATCCAAGCGTGCTGTAATGACTTCTTCTCTGGGTTGCAGCAAAAGCACTTTCAATCACACAGATTTGACCATAGCTCAAAGTTATTGTAAGAAAATTGAAGGAGGACTGAGATGAATTGTGATAGAGATACCAACTCATTTAACTGTTGCCTTAAAAATCTGAATTCTGGCTTCTGTATTTCTTTTCCTCTGGTATATACTCCTAAAGTATATATACTATATTTATGTGGATCTTGAGATGCAGAAACATCAAAAAGTTTGTAACTGGAAAAACTCAAATAAAATTAGTAGTTTAACCCCAATCTAGCTAATCTGTTCCTCCTCATTAACTATGTAATTAGCTATATTTTTTACTGTGTTGTCATTTGCTGTATACATTCATATACCTGCCAACTTCCTAAAAACTAATTCTTTGTTGTCTAAATAAAACAAGGGAGTCAGAAAAACAAATGAAATATGGTTATTTTGTCAGTGGTGACATTTTAAGAGAAACTTTCATTCTGTTGGTTTTACCATATTTCTATTTGAAAGGCATTTTCCGTTAAGCTATGTTAATTAATTCTTCATGAGAAAGCATCTTTAAAAGTGATTTATGACCTACTGAGCTTATTATTGAACTTCTTGTTGAGAAAGGATGATAATCAATGAGGATTTTTGAACATAATCCTTTTTTCTTGCATCTCTGAAATACATATGAAAAACCAGTAGTATAAATAATGATCAGTATTTCACAAGTTTCCATTCTGTTGCTTTTACTGCCATAAAATACCAACTGAAATGTTAAATGTTTCCATCCTTGGGAAAGCCCTGAGGAGCCTCGCAAAAATACTTCAGGATTACTTAGTGCTTACATTACTTCAACACCAATACTTTTACATAGCTTTTAAAATAAATTAACAGCTATGTAAGCAGTGGACCGAAGCTGTATGTATCAAGGACCATTAAAACAAAGCTCAAAAAGACTTGTGTACTATTTGTGTAGTAGCTTTCACGTCTGGATGAATTTTATCCTGTGATACCTAAGACCAGCTCTGAATTCCTGCATAATAGTCTGCTTTTTCTAAATATTAATATTATATTATTTAAAAGAATTTCCCTTCATTTTCCAGTCTTGATAAATGATACCATTGAAGTTGTTAGTTTATAACAATTCAATAGAAAATGATAGAAAGAAAAAAAAAATCTTACCACAAACTTCAGTACAGTGTCCAATGGTCAGAATAATACAAATTTTTTCGCTTGTATCCAGAGTGTCATTGGACAGCAGCTTTAGTAGCTCTGACACAGTGTGGTACTTTGTCAAGACAACACCTATGGTAGCTATTATGTAAAAAGTAATTTGAAGAAAAATAAACAGAATAGTAAGTATATAGGCATCATCCAAATATAAATGCTGTTTTTCAAGGTAAATCTGCAGCCCTCTAAAAGCCTTGGGCCTTCACAGTCCTCTTTCATTTTAACACTTCAAATCATTACATCCCTCCTGGAGCAGCAGTTCTGTCCCATAGCCGATGCTGCACTTTCTCCCAGGTTGTGTGGTATAGAGGTGGGGAAAAATACCTGACAAACAAGCCCTTTGCAATGTGCAGGTTTTGTAGACCTCTGCTCAGTTTGTCCACACCAAAATGGAGCAAAAGAGTAGAATAAGGTTTGACACATGGATTATCTGCCACAAAAATGCTAAGAATGTTTCTGCTACAGGTCAACCTCTTCCTGAAACCAGGAACTCCACCTCTAGTACACACATGCTGACACCTAATCCTGGCCCAGATCAAATTCTTTGAAACTAAGCTCAAAACTAGTGCAGGTATATGCTTTTAAACTTTTTTTAACTTCCATTCAGAAGCACTTAGAGCACAAGTGTCAAATTTAATAATCATGGCCAACAGCACAGATTGATCAGGCTCACAGGGTTCTCAAAACCTGATGCAATACACAAAGACCTCATTAGGAGAGCACTCTCCAGACAGTAGATCAAAGTGAAGATGTGTCATGCAAAAATACCGCATCTGTTCAGCTCCAGCCTGAGTTACTAAAGCCTCCCAAAGCTTACAAAGCTTATTAGTTTAGGCACAGGCCTATAGAAACAGATCTCTAACTTCAGGATCCAAGCTGACTGCCACACACACAGTTCTCAGCTTTACTTACACAAAACTAGCATCTTATTTTTAATTTTCAGTCTTGTTTAAATTTCATTATTTTAGCAATAATGCGAAAGTAACCCACCTCAGGTGAATTGAATTGCTCCCCATATACTTGTTTGAATTTTAAAAAAATCTGCAATATCAATGTATGTGACTTAATGCCCTCCAGCATCCATTCTTATCACTTTTCAGTGAAAAACAGACTTGAAAAATTTCGTTTTAAAATTAGCATATATAAAAAACGGTAATGGTCTTTTCACTCACAGTCATTAGCAATGCAGGCATCCAGTGTCTTTGTCACTTCTATTGCAAGTTTTATGCTGGAGTGACTCATACTGGAATCATGCATAAGCCTGGTGAAAACTCTAGCTAATGTATCCAGTCCTCCAACAGAAACAAAATATTTCTGCACACATGCTGAGTGAAAAAAAACGAGAAACAAACTGAAAATGTCTTAAATAATATGAGTTGCAAACTGTTTTAGCATTTTAGCAATTAGGCTCATCACAATTTTTTCTGTGCATGTATTAACCATTACATTTCCACCAATGCAACTGAAGTTGAATATATGCTACTCTCAAGAAATGTAGTAATTGTCATACAAAATAGTTACAAGGAACACATGGCCCTAATGCTTGCATACAAATGGCAAACCTTATGCCCGAGTTCTACGAAAGTCACTGTTTTCAGATATGTAACGGCTTGTATTTGTAAAATACTTTTAATCAAAACAGCTTCCAAATCTTCTTTACTAATCTCACTAAATGTAGTCAGTTTGTGGCTATTTGTGGACTTAAGCACAATGAATACACTGTAAATTAAGATGCTGGAATACAGTTTTCAGTTAAAGCTGGAAGAACAGCAAAATTGTAGATTGACCAAAAAAAAAAAAAATCAAACATTTAACTATCAAACTTCCTTTTCCAAAAATAAAAAACTATTTAGAGCTCGAGCTGCACTTACAGTTATTTGCAACTGTGAGACCAACAAATGAACAAACAGGACGAACTATCTCAGGCTTTGTGCAACTTTCCAGCCGCTCTTTGGCATATGGGAAAACTGAAGAGCAAATGTTTTGATTATATTCTACAAAAGTAAAAACAAATAACACCCAATCAAAATGTATTATTAAATTTCAGTTGAACATTAAAGAACTAAAACCAACAATCATTAACAAAAATTAAGCTGTTACCACTTTGGAGAAATACTTTAAACTTTTGTCACAATTTTAACAGCAACACTTTACCGTTCTGGGGATTGTTAACACAGGCGCATAGAGTACTGCAGACTGAGGACCACAGCTGATAGCACTGATTAGTATCTTCATCTGACAGATTGATCTCAGATGTGGAAAGAGTTGTTCTGTTAAGAACAATGCAAACAAGTCCCGAATAGTCAAGCAAACCTAAGTGTTGAAGAATCTATCATTTTATGTTTGAATTGCAACTGCCCACCTGAATAACTGTAGCAGTAGGCCAATGCAGCCTGTATCTCTGACATAGGTTTGCCCACTTACTAAAAAAGAACACATGCAAGACTCCTAAGACATATGCAACTTGAGACAAAATCTTAATGTCAAGTTTAATTTACATACATTCTCTTCCCATTTCATAAGCATATATCCCACCCCCCAAAAAAAACAAATACAAAATCGCAACAAACACCAACAGATTGGCAAAAATGTTCAATTTCTATGTCTGTTTTTTATTATACATTGTCAGTAACTATTGGTTTGGATTATTTTTAAACTATAATTTCATTTTTAGTACTAAACCACTTTCTGCTATTTAAGGAAATCCCAGTGAGTGATGATCAATTTACACAATTTAGGTTCAGTTACCTGCAATCATTCATCATTAGAAATTAACTTTACCTAAACATTACCTATTGAAAGTTCCAAGTTTCTGTATTGCAGATTGTCAAATAGAAAAAAAAATGGTGTAACACAGAAAAAAAAACCCAAAATAAAACGAACTTACTATTATTGGAAACCAGTGCTAAGATGACATAAATAGACATTCTTTTCAAGTTCACACCAGAATCCTTATTAATTAAACATGAAATAAGGTCTTCAAACAATGCAGCAGTACACAAAGTTTGTTGACAATAAACTGAAACCAGAAAATAAAAATCATTAAGTCCTAAAACAAGCCATTCATAAACCTAAATTATATTTGTAACGTTATTAACTAGAGTCTCAGTTGCATCCCATATGTGGTAAGTGGAGACAAACCAGGACTACAAAGTGGCTGAGGGCTTCTCCTGTAGTCAGTGCTAAACCAGACAGAACCTAGGCAAACTCTGGAACAATTTACAAGTCATTTGATGCTGCTGAGGAAGATAAGTAGTACAGCTGTCTGATATCAAGGCATGCTGCTTACACAATTCAGCAAGGTATTTCTCCAAATCTGGGGATAAGGCTGTGACACAGTGGCATTCCTACTCCCACATGCTTGTGAGATTTTCTCAGACAAAAATGTAACACAGACTAAGCACAACAGAGGTAATAGTTACCCAGAAATACGAATAATATTACTTATTACCATTACTCTCCATTATAATTCCTAACGTAAACAAAGCTGCTTCCTTTACTATGCCATGAATAGTTGACTTTGCAAGATCATTTACAAACATCAAACCACCAATTTCTCGAAAATATTCACTTGCTTCACCTACAACATTAAAAAAAAAGAACAAAAATAAATGTTTTGCTTTTATTTCTCTTTAGAATCTTTCAAGATCCTTTAGGTTTTGTTGTTTTTTTTTTTTTTACAGTGACAACAACTTCTTAACATATATTGTTAACATAATGACTGTATTTTTTTTCTGAGGAAAAACTCTTCTTACTGTTTTCTTGACAAATTGAGTAAATAGTGATCAAAGTGTCTTTCTGAGATAGAGGGCAGTCCATCTGATATTTAAGGCATTCAAGCAATAAGTTCAGATCTGTTTTCACATCTGTGAGCAAACACAAAAAACTTCATGAAAATTGTCAGCTCTACTTTATGATCTATTTAGTATTACAATCAACCTGCCCCAAAATGTAGTATGTGTTTCTGAAGTAAAAAAATGTGAGCAAATATGGACCTACACCATTTCTTTCTATCCACAAATAACAAACTTACATATGAAAATATTCCTTTCCATAGTTTGTTATTTGAGCATGATGTCCTTTGCTAAAGTTACAGCCCCCTTTTCATATTTCTGGCCTTTAATTACTAGTAACAATCTCAGTAAATGAGATGCAACTGCAAGGTGCATTAAGGGTATTTGAATGAGTAAAATAGAACCATGAAAATATTCAGAGTGAAAATAGAATTGCAGGAATCCAACAAAGCAAGGCTCACTATGTGGTATTTATTTACAGAAAACTTCATCCCTTACCACAGCAGCTAGAATCTTAAATTGAGTTGTTATATTAGTTAGTAAGTTAAAACAAAACATTTTTTGGGCACCTACACACAAGCCTAGGTAGGTAGACACGTTTCAGAATCTTAGTTGTATGGATATAATAAAAAAATTTGTTTGATAATTACTTGCAATAGCAACCACAGATTTGTAAACATTTTTAAGACTTGGGGTTTCTTAAAGAAGTTTAAATACAGTAAAAATGTAGGTTACTACTAGCAAAACAAGAAGTGACTTTGTTGTGGTATTGTCTACTGGCTGAAAGTTTGTCATTAGATTTTCCAACATAAAATTTGATACGGAAAAAAAACATTTCCCCAACACCTCATCACCCATGATGAATCTATCACAGCCTAGTAAAACTTTGTAAAATTGATGCAGGTAATAAATGACAAATTATGTTGAGCATCTTACCACACTGTGTTTTCTGCCTCTTTTGAGTTTCCATTTTTGGTTTATCTCTGTTCTTGCTCTACAACAGCAAGGAAAGTGTCTTCTGTTCAGATTAGCATCATTTGTAACACCATATGCAGTACAGATGAAGTATTTTTTCTTCAATAGACTCTTTCCAGTTTTATGGTTTTACTCTGTCATCTGACACACAGTTTAATATGCTTTTGCATGGCAAAGATTTCCTTTGGAAATACAGTATTTTATAGTAACACTGCATTTGTAACTATCACGTTACTATCTTTTGAAAGTCAGCACTTCGCAGAGATTAAGCTGATTCCATGTGGGCACCAAATATGTCCCTGTCATTAAAAATATACCTAGTTCTATGTCATTATCACAGTGTGATCCAATTTTCCCTGCAATAGGTTGCCAACTTCATCATCAGTCAACAACTAGCAGTAAGATCACCAAGTAATGTTATGGAGACAGTCAGTTGTGTTTAATATCCACTATAGAACCTGCAGCCTCCTACTGCTGCTCAGTGAGCCACTAAACCATAATTGTGTTGTTTCATCAGTATTGATCAAAATCAAAGGCAACAAGCATGAACTATTATTTCTTAAACTAAGAATTTAATTCACCAAAGAAATCACATTACATTAAGTATGCAAACCAGAAAACTCAACAGGGATTCTACATAAACCTAACATGCCAGCATATGAAAGACTGTTGGAACAGCAGAGTGAAACTGAGGAAACAGGAAGATGGTCCCTTAAGCATTCCCCAGGCCCCAGACACAAAAGATTGATACAAGCACCACAGTAATCTATTTCAATCTCTCAAAAATTATCTAGCTCCAGGTAGACACTTTGTATGAGTGACAAATCCAGCTTAGTAACAGATTGGTTATCCTTCTCCAAGTAGACCAAAGGCCTTAAGAAAATATCAGTGCCATCTTAATGAAGACAGACAGGTCTGCTTTAGTCAGATTGTTCCCATTCTTTCCCTGCTTCCATTAGTTCAAATACTCTGCATTCATCCTTACAATGGCATTGGTGAAGTGTTTTGAGAGGGAATGTTTAAAGAGTTCATCTTTCTTTGCCCTTTCAGAAGTGCTAATACACATAATTTCATTTTCTTGCAAATCTAACCCTGCCACAACAGTGGAATGCTAGCAAGTCTTCCTCACCTCTTTTGCCCCTACTGCTACCACCTTGCTGGCCTAAAACAAAAACTACCCAAATACTCCTCAACAAAAGAAAGGCTGCAAAAACAAGCTCACTTTGGAGCTAATTTAATTTCTGTAAAGTTTAATTAAATACACATGCATACAATTAAAAAGCTTTTACTACAAGAAAAACAAGAGGTTTTTTAAACACTATAGAAAGATGTCTTGACCTCAGCTGGATCTTTTGCAACATGCAGAAGGTACATGAAATATAAGCCAGTCTGCATTAAAATACAAATAGCTAAACTCTGCTGTTGCATCACAGGCCAAAGATGATAGGTAACACAGTTTGCTGCAGCAGACTTCTGGCAAATGCTGTGTGTAAAAGAAAATAGATTACCTCTTCCCTATCACTTATGGAAAATAATCTGTGCCATCCCTTCGGAACTCAAAAAAACCCACTCTTAAAGCAGCCCAGATAAATTCAAGCCCCTGCACAGCCATGCCAGGCTAAGAACAGCCAGTCTCAGGGGGAGTTTTCCTTTTAAAATCCTATGGTCAAAGTCCATGCAGTGGGAGAAGTCCGGGCAGCTGGTGTCCTGCTGAAACCCAAAAGTACGCCAGCAGCTGAGGCTGCACTGCTACCTTTGGTGAAACACGCCTCAGCACGACAAACCTCTGAAGTCCTCCACTGCTATTTTAGCAATGATTCCACCCCCATCCCCGTACACACGATTCTGAACTACCAGAGCTCCACGTTGAAGTCTTAGTAAGTACTCCAGATCACCTCAAATACAAAAAGGAAAAAAAAAATTTTTTTAAAGAGCTAACTGTCTACAGATGAATCAACATTCTTCCGCCAGCTTTCGGGAAGCGCGGGGAGTATCACGAGGATGTGAAACAGGGCACCGCTACCTGTCCGTCCGGCAACAGCAGTAACCCTGCTCGCACAAAAAGGCGCCCCGGGCCGTTCCCGCCGCCCCCCTGAGGAGACTGCCCGCCCGCGCTTCTTTCCCGCCCCGCCGCGGCGCGCGGCCCCTCAGGCACGGGCGAGCGGCTCCTCTCGGGCACGGCGGCCGCTTCCAGGCTGCTCCGCCGCCGCCCGAACCGGAGCGCGGCTTCAGGCCCAGGCCGGGACACAATCACTCAGTTTCCGTGCAGTGTTCAGTGCAGTCTTGGAAACTACAGCAACACCACAAACCGCAGTGAGCCACATCTGACTTTGCCGGACACCAACGGTGTAGGAAAAAGAACCTTTTAGTAGGTGAGCAGAGCTGCAAAACAAGCTTTCTGGAACACAGTCCCTCTCCACAACCTCCCTGGACTCTTTAAAAAGGTGGTGCTGATGCAGAGGGTTGACCAATGTACAGGGGGGTTGTACAGAGGAGTTGGAGGAATTCGATTGCTTAAGCAAAGGTATTGTCTGTACCTATCATGCCTACTAAGCAGAACAAAAGCACTAGCTATTGGTAAGGAAAAGCAGACACCTGGTTCTATTGACAAGGAAAAGCAGACACTTAGTTCTGTTGACAAGGAAAAGCAGACACCTGATTCTACTGATAAGCACCTATTGATACGGAAAAGCAGACCCCTGAATCTACTGTTATGGGGGAGAAGCAGATGGTTGATGGCTGGGACCAAACCCTAAGGCCATACGTGAAGAATAAAAGGTGAAAAGTTCAAGAAGAGGTAGACTCATTTACTTCACCTTGAAGACCCCTACCCACAGGAGGAAGGCTCATTTACTTCATCTTGAGACCCCTGCCCATGACCAGAGGGAGCACTACGCAGGTGGAAAGGACCTTCTAGCTCACTGTAATACGAAGCGGGGATAGGACATGAATATGTATAGGCGTATGGTGCAACCTTATAAATGTAGAGGGAAAACAACACTGGGGCACCGTATGACTTTGAGGAATTATCCCCATGCGTCTCAGCGCTGAATAAAAAGCATACCTACTTTACAACTTTAACGAGTTGTGGAGTCAATCCGCGCATCAATTTGGCGAGCCAGGCAGTAGACCTCTGTTCGGCTGCAGGATCGGCTGAGGGGTGGACATCCTAGGCGCCCCAGGCCGCTTGCCTGGAGGAGCTCCGCTTCTCGTCTGCTCACTGCAGGGACAGACAACAACCTGTGCCGGCTGCGGAGAAACGCTATGCTTGAAATGTAGGTAATTTAGGGGGCCTGTAAGGCGTACGCGTGGCCCGGGGCTGCTGGTAAGGCGCACAGAGACGTCTGGCGCACAGCGAAGTTCCCCTTGGCAGGTAGGGCTTGCAAGTAGGGAGCTCGCCGGCCGATAGAGCGGCCGCTAGCGACTCTGAGGGTGTATCGGTTGAGTCTGGGTTTTCGCTCCATCCCAAGGTTTGGGAAGCAGGACAGACCTGATACCTTAAGAAGAAGCAGGAGAAGAGTAAGCGGAACTATAGTGTGGGTGTGTGGGATCCCGTGTGTGTTTGTGTTTCTGTGTGACTGAGACGTAGCAACGAAGCGAGTGTGGAGTCCTGATCCTGAGTTCCGTGTTCTCCGAGCGGCCGGAGACGGAGGAAGCGTCTTTGTTTTGTGTTGTGTCTAAGTGCTTTGTGTGCGTATATGTCTGTCGTTAGTGTTAAAGATTACAGTGCTTAAGCGGTGGGGGAGGAGTAGACAAAAGTAAACTGTTGCTATTGGGGGGGGGGGGGGAGGAGTGTTAAGAGTTCCCTCTGCGCCCCAGTGGCTGTGTAACAGAAATATGTCTGTAGTCCTACTCTTGAGACCTGAACTTTACACTCAGTACCAGAGGCTTGTAGCCTCACATATGAGTGCATAGTAACTTTCGAACAGTGGAACCTGCCGTGGATACTAGGACGGTGTAAATTTTGATGGAACCGAAATCATGATCCAACAACAGGGGAGTTGATCTGCAGAACCCAGAGATACTATTTTACTGAACCCCCTGAGAATATCATAACACTCGTGTGTAGGTGATCTCATATTTTTTAAATGCATTTGCAGAGCACTGGGAAAGAGAAGCTATAGAGATTTGTAAAAGATTGTTTGAAATGGGAGCCGGTTAAAACAAGGGGATTCTCAAGAAAAGCCCATTGGGTTACATTTTGGCACATTGGAAAGAACTGGGAGGGTCTTCTGGGGCTCGGTAAACAAGAAAACATTGATAAAATATTGTAACCAATGGTGGCCTTTATATACTTTGGAATATCAGGAGAAATGGCCTAAAAATGGAACTCTGAATTATAATACATTGTTACAATGAATGTTGGTTTTGAGGTGGCCAGGAAAATGGGATTAAGTACGATATACAGATACGTTTTTCACTTTAAGAAACCACCCAGAGTGGCAGGCAGAATGTGAAATTAATATAGCTCTGCCAGATCCCTAATTTTGGCTTTGGAAAAGGACAAGGAAAAACTGAAAGCTAAGCTGGAGAGATGTTGTTTGGCCTGTGATATTGGGGAATGATGTTTAAGAGTTATAAATAGGAAAATTATGTATCACAGATACCTCTGAGAGGAGCATCCTCTATCTCTGTCTTATCAGATATTGATGAGGAGGAGATTGCTGTCACCTGCAACAAGCAGCACATTCACATTAAACCAGAAGTGCTGTTGCAAGCGGCAGGCATCTGAAACCTCTGCAGAGCAGGGGGAGCAACTGAGGAAAAAAGGGGGGGGGGGGGGAAACCAAGTGGAAAAGGAGGGGAGCTCGCGCAGCCTGTGTTTGAGCACGGGATGGGTGCTGGGGCAGGCAAACAAGTGGGACATGTTGACAGACGGGACTGAGGGGTTGTTGAATAAATGTGGACAGAAGTGCTTTGAAACTGATGGAGGAGGAATGTCGGGCAAAGGTGGGGGAAGTGGGTTCTTCTCCTATGGGACCGGATCGGTGTGTGTGTGCTGTGGGGAGTTTTGAACGTTGGAAGTGAGACTGCCCTGCGGGGAGAGAGGGCCAAGGGGTGGCTCCGGTGGCTGAATTGGAACTAGGCTGACAAGGGACCTGGGGAATCTACCCTAGCAGATCCACTGGTTACATTAAAACTAAGGACTAGAGGAAATGGAATTTTAGTGGATACAGGAGCAACTTATTCGGCATTAAATCAGAGGGAAAAGAATTTGTTACAGATGTGGGAGCTACTGGCCACCAAGGAAAAACCCTGAGGAAAAAAAAGTGCAAAACAACGCAACCCTTAAAGTACAAATTGGGATAACAAATAGGAATGCATAAAATTTTTATGCATGCTGAATTCTCCGAAATCTTCATTAGGGCAAGAAGCAACATTTAAAGAAGGCAAAATGGAATTAAGAGTTAAAAATCAATTAACTGCAGTTTTGAGTTTATGTTTAATTCAACAGAAAAAGCAAACAGGAGGACCTCCCTGAAATAGAAGAAATCCTTAATCAGGTATATGTGGGAGTATGGGCATCTGAAGTTCCAGGTAAGGCGAAAAATGCTTTGCCTGTTAAAGTGGAAATAAAAAGGGGGCCTGCCCAATAGAATAAAACAGTATCCCTTAAAATTAGAGATCAAAGGGAATAAAAAAATATCATTGATAAAAAATAAAAATAGATTATTAGTTGAATGTGAATTGGAATATAATACTCCTATCCGCAGTAAAGAAATATGAAAAGTTGCAGATTGGTTCATGGTCTCAGGAATCAACAAAATTGCAGAGGATATTCGTCCAGTAGTAGCTAATCCAATGACTTATTGACTAAATCGAATCAGAAACGGTTTGCCGTCCTGGATTTAAGGACTTTCTTTTGCTTACCATTGGCCAAAGAAAGCCAAAGTTATTTGCTTTTGAATGGGGAAATCCTGACACAGGAAGGGAAACTCAATTAACTTGGACAGTATTACCTAAAGGGTTTAAAAACAGTCCAGCAATTTCTGGAAATCAGCTGGCATGAGAACTAGAATCATGGCAGCCACCTGCTCAGACGGGGACTCTGTTACAACATGTGCATGACCTGTTCACTGCTACAGAAACAGGAAGAATGTATCCAGTGGACAATGGAATTATTACAGTTTTTGGGACTGAACGGTTATCGGGTATCCAAACAAGTCCCAACTAATCCGAACCTCAGTTTCCTATCTAGGATATGAAATAACAGGAGGCCAGAGAGAACTTGGAGCTGCTAGAAGAGAAGCCATTTGCCAGAACTCAAGAAGCTCCGTATGTTCCTGGGAGTGACTGGATGATTCAGACTTTGGATGTACTATTACTGGAAACAAACAAAAATATTTAATAAAATGGCCAAGGATGATACCTCCTAGGTTTGAAGAAGTTACCTTCATGGTTACCTGATCTCTCCTGGTTAAGGCAACTGGTTGCAGGAATATTAATGTTAATTGTTTTAATACTGATTACTTCTGGTATAAGAAAATTTTCTTCCTGGAATTATAAAATGATCTATGATAAATTATGAAGATTGAAAAATAAATGAAATGTACATATCAAGTAGAAACAGGAAACTATTTCAAAAAGACTCTGGATGGTAATAGCAGTATATAACATGTTGCAACAGAATTTTCAAAACGACAGAAAAAGGGGTATAGACATTTGTTGGTACTATATATCTTTCAGGTTGGCCAGAAGCCTTTCCAACTAGAAGCGCACAAGCCAGGGAGGTAACAAAGATATTGTTACAGGGTGGTTGTGAGGATTTCGAAGGTATGTGCTCCGTAAATTTATCTGACCATTCTGAATCAATCATGCTAAGCTGTGAAAATCGCAGGAAGATATGCAAGAGCTTAGAATTGTTGGAGACAGATTGGATGAATGGCTAAATAACCTAGGAGTTACTGGATGGTTCAGGGAAATACTTAAACAAGGCCTTCTAATCTTAGCTATAGGATTACTCATTTTAATGACTGTACCTTGCATAATACAATGCGTATTGAAATCACTTCATAAATCGATAGAAGGAACATGGATAGCTTTGTCATAAATAATAGAGTAAAAGAATTTACTCACTTTACAGAAAAAGGGTTGATGCAGAGGGTTGACCAATGTACAGGGGGGTTGTACAGGGGGTTAGGAATTATTCTTGCTTAAGCAAAGGTATTGTCTGTACCTATCATGCCTACTAAGCAGAACAAAAGGCACTAACTATTGATAAGGAAAAGCAGACACTTGGTTCTATTGACAAGGAAAAGCAGACACCTGATTCTACTGATAAGCACCTATTGATAGGGAAAAGCAGACCCCTGAATCTACTGTTAAGGGGGAGAAGCAGATGGTTGATGGCTGGGACCAAACCCTAAGGCCATAAGTGAAGACTAAAAGGTGAAAAGTTCAAGAAGAGGAAGACTCATTTACTTCATCTTGAAGACCCCTACCCCACAGGAGGAAGACTCATTTACTTCATCTTGAGACCCCTGCCCATGACCAGAGGGGGCACTGCGCAGGCGCAAAGGACCTTCTAGCTCACTGTAATAGGAAGCGGGGATAGGACATGAATATGTATAGGCGTATGGAGCAACCTTATAAATGTAGAGGGAAACAACACTGAGGCACGCATGACTTTGAGGAATTATCCCCTTGCGTCTCAGCACTGAATAAAAGCATACCTACTTTACAACTTTAACGAGTTGTGGAGTCAATCCGCGCATCAATTTGGCGAGCCAGGCAGGAGGCCTCTGTTCGGCTGCAGGATCGGCTGAGGGGCGGACGTCCTAGGCGCCCCAGGCCGCTTGCCTAGAGGAGCTCCGCTTCTCGTCCGCTCACTGCAGGGACAGACAACAACCTGTGCCGGCTGCGGAGAAACGGTGTGCTTGGAATTGAGGTAATTTAGGGGGCCTGTAAGGCGTACGCGTGGCCCGGGGCTGCCGGTAAGGCGCGCAGAGACGTCTGGCGCACAGCGAAGTTCCCCTTGGCAGGTAGGGCTTGCAAGCAGGGAGCTCGCTGACCGATAAGCGGCCGCTAGCGACCCTGGAGGTGGGTCGGGTGAGTCTGGGTTTTCGCTGCATCCCAAGTTTTGGGAAGCAGGACAGACCTGCTGCCTTAAGAAGCAGGAGAAGAGTAAGAGGAACTATAGTGTGGGTGTGTGGGATCCCATGTGTGTGTTTGTGTTTCTGTGTGACTGAGACCTAGCATAGCTACGAAGCGAGTGTGGAGTCCTGATCTGCGGTTCCGTGTTCTCCGTGAGGAGAGCGGCCGGAGACTGACGAAACGTCTTTGTTTTGTGCTTTGTGCGTATATGTCTGTCGTTAGTGTTAAAGATTAGTCTGTCGTTAGTGTTAAAGCGGTGGGGGAGCAGTAGACAAAAGTAAACTGCTGCTATTGGGGGGCGGGGGGGGTGTGTGTGTTAAGTAGAGTTCCCTCTGCGCCCCGGTGGCTGTATAACAGAAATATAATGTCTGTAGTCCTACTCTTGAGACTTGGACTTCACACTCAGTACCAGAGGCTTGTAGCCTCACATATGCGTGCATAATAACTTTTGAACAGTGGAACCTGCCGTGGATACTAGGACGGTGTAAATTTTGTTGGAACCGAAACTATGATCCAACAACAGGGGAGTTGATCTTCAGAACCCAGAGATATTATTTTACTGAACCCCCTGAGAATATCATAACACTCCTGTGTAGGTGCTCTCATATTTTTTAAGTGCATTTGCAGAGCACTGGGAAAGAAGCTATAGAGATTTGTAAAAGATTGTTTGAAATGGGAGCCGGTTAAAACAAGGGGATTCTGAAGAAAAGCCCATTGGGTTACATTTTGGCACATTGGAAAGAACTGGGAGGGTCTTCTGGGGGCTCGGTAAACAAGAAAACATTGATGAAATATTGTAACCAATGGTGGCCTTTATATACTTCGGAAGATCAGGAGAAATGGCCTAAAAATGGAACTCTGAATTATAATGCATTGTTACAATGAATGTTGGTTTTGAGGTGGCCAGGAAAATGGGATTCAGTACGATATACAGATACGTTTTTCACTTTAAGAAACCACCCAGAGTGGCAGGCAGAATGTGAAATTAATATAGCTCTGCCAGATCCCTAATTCTGGCTTTGGAAAAGGACAAGGAAAAACTGAAAGCTAAGCTGGAGAGATGTTGTTCGGCCTGTGATATTGGGGAATGATGTTTAAAAGTTACAAACAGGAAAATTATGTATCACCTCCGAGAGGAGCACCCTCTGTATCTGTCCTGTCAGATATTGATGAGGAGGAGATTGCTGTCACCTGCAACAAGCAGCGCATTCACATTAAACCAGAAGTGCTGTTGCAGCGGCAGGGTCTGAAACCTCTGCAGAGCAGGGGGAGCAACTGTGAGGAAAAAAACGGGGGGGAAACCAAGTGGAAAGGAGGGGAGCTCGCGCAGCTCCTGTGTTTGAGCACGGGATGGGTGCTGGGGCGGACAAACAAGTGGGAACAGACATGTTGACAGACGGGACTGAGGGGTTGTTGAATAAATGTGGACAGAAGTGCTTTGAAACTGATGGAGGAGGAATGTCGGGCAAAGGTGGGGGAAGTGGATTCTTCCCCTGTGGAACCGGATCGGTGTGTGTGTGCTGTGGGGAGTTTTGAACGTTGGAAGTGAGACTGCCCTGCGGGGTAGGGAGCGCCATGGGGTGGCTCCGGTGGCTGAATTGGAACTAGGCTGACAAGGGACCTGGGGAATCTACCCTAGCAGATCCACTGGTTACATTAAATCTATGGACTAGAGGAAATAAAGTGGAATTTAGGTGGCTACAGGAGCAACTTATTCGGCGTTAAATCAGAGGGAAAAGAATTTGTTACAGATGGGGGAGCTACTGGCCACCAAGGAAAAAAAAAAAGTGCAAAACGATGCAACCCTTAAGGTACACATTGGGATAACAAATAGGAATGCATAAAATTTTTTATGCATGCTGAATTCTCCGAAATCTTCATTAGGGCAAGAAGCAACATTTAAAGAAGGCAAAATGGAATTAAGAGTTAAAAATCAATTAATTGCAGTTTTGAGTATATCTTTAATTCAACAGAAAAAGCAAACAGGAGGACCTCCCTGAAATAGAAGAAATCCTTAAACAGGTATATGTGGGAGTATGTGCATCTGAAGTTCCAGGTAAGGCGAAAAATGCTTTGCCTGTCAAAGTAGAAATAAAAAGGGGGACCTGCCCAATTAGAATAAAACAATATCCCCTAAAATTGCAGGAAAGGGAATTAAAAAAAAAAAAACAACAAACAAAAAAAACCACCACAACCCGCATTTATTAATTGAATGTGAATTGGAATATAATACTCCTATCTTGTCAGTAAAGAAATAAAGTTGCAGATTGGTTCAAGATCTCAGGAATCAACAAATTTATAGAGGATATTTATCCAGTAATAGCTAATCCATTTTCCTTATTGACTAAATCGAATCAGAAATGATTTGCCGTCTTGGATTTAAGGACTCTTGCTTACCACTGGCCAAAGAAAACCAGAATTTATTTGCTTTTGAATGGGAAAATCCTGACACAGTAAGGAAAACCCAATTAACTTGGACAGTATTATCTCAAGGGTTTTAAAACAGTCCTTTCAAAATCAGCGCTGGAACTAGAATCATGGAAATCACCCACTCAGACGGGGACTCTGTTACAATATGTGGATGACCTATCAGTTGCTACTGAAACAAGGGAAGAATGTGTTCAGTGAACGGTGGGATTATTGAATTTTCTGGGACTGAATGGTTATTGGGTAACCAGACAAAGACCCAACTAATCCAAACCCGAGTTTCCTACCTAGGATATGAAATAACAGGAGGCCAGAGAGAACTTCGAACTGCTAGAAGAGAAGCCATTTGTCAACAACCATCAAGAAGCTCCGTATGTTCCTGGGAGTGACTGGATGATTCAGACTTTGGATGTATGATTATGGAAACAAACAAAAATATTTAATAAAATGGCCAAGGATGATACCTCCTGAGGTTTGAAGAAGTTACCTTCATGGTTACCTGATCTCTCCTGGTTAAGGCAACTGGTTGCAGGAATATTAATGTTAATTGTTTTAATACTGATTACTTCTGGTATAAGAAAATTTTCTTCCTGGAATTATAAAATGATCTATGATAAATTATGAAGATTGAAAAATAAATGAAATGTACATATCAAGTAGAAACAGGAAACTATTTCAAAAAGACTCTGGATGGTAATAGCAGTATATAACATGTTGCAACAGAATTTTCAAAACGACAGAAAAAGGGGTATAGACATTTGTTGGTACTAATAGACACCTTTTCAGGTTGGCCAGAAGCCTTTCCAACTAGAAGCGCACAAGCCAGGGAGGTAACAAAGATATTGTTACAGGGTGGTTGTGAGGATTTCGAAGGTATGTGCTCCGTAAATTTATCTGACCATTCTGAATCAATTCATGCTAAGCTGTGAAAATCGCAGGAAGATATGCAAGAGCTTAGAATTGTTGGAGACAGATTGGATGAATGGCTAAATAACCTAGGAGTTACTGGATGGTTCAGGGAAATACTTAAACAAGGCCTTCTAATCTTAGCTATAGGATTACTCATTTTAATGACTGTACCTTGCATAATACAATGCGTATTGAAATCACTTCATAAATCGATAGAAGGAACATGGATAGCTTTGTCATAAATAATAGAGTAAAAGAATTTACTCACTTTACAGAAAAAGGGGGGATTGATGCAGAGGGTTGACCAATGTACAGGGGGGGTTGTACAGGGGGGTTGGAGGAATTCGATTCCTTAAGCAAAGGTATTGTCTGTACCTATCATGCCTACTAAGCAGAACAAAAGCACTAGCTATTGATAAGGAAAAGCAGACACCTGGTTCTATTGACAAGGAAAAGCAGACACCTGATTCTACTGATAAGCACCTATTGATACGGAAAAGCAGACCCCTGAATCTACTGTTAAGGGGGAGAAGCAGATGGTTGATGGCTGGGACCAAACCCTAAGGCCATATGTGAAGAATAAAAGATGAAAAGTTCAAGAAGAGGAAGACTCATTTACTTCATCTTGAAGACCCCTACCCACAGGAGGAAGGCTCATTTACTTCATCTTGAGACCCCTGCCCATGACCAGAGGGAGCACTGCGCAGGTGCAAAGGACCTTCTAGCTCACTGTAATACGAAGTGGGGATAGGACATGAATATGTATAGGCGTATGGTGCAACCTTATAAATGTAGAGGGAAACAACACTGAGGTACGCATGACTTTGAGGAATTATCCCCGTGCATCTCAGCGCTGAATAAAAAGCATACCTACTTTACAACTTTAACGAGTTGTGGAGTCAATCCGCGCATCAGTGCAGCTTTCCCTAGCTCTTCTCACAGCTGGATCCTCACTCTATAATGGTTACAGTGGCCTTTTTCAACCTTTTGGGAGTCCTCCCCCTTCAACCTGAAGAACAGCTTTTACAAGAAGAAAATTAACCTGTAAAAATCAGCTCTGCAAATCAGGTCAGCCAATTTGTAAATCCATGTACCATAACAGAACAGCTGCTGCTGTTTTCTTTCAAAGGATCTGAAAATTTCAGATTTAAAAAAAACTCATTATTGAATTAGGTTTTGGTACGATTTTTTTTTGTCACCAGGAGGGGCTGTGGGTGGGTGTATGGGGAAAATTGTTACAAATAAAGGACCTTTGATTGGTGGGTAATATGGAACAGTACACCACAGTATTTACAGAACATTGCAGCAGCATTGCTTCGTGGCAAGGAGTGAAGGAGCCTTATCTTACAGCTGGAAAGTCGCTGAAGTCTGTGACATACCACTGTAAATGTAAGTGTTATTAAAAATTACAAACTGCCCTGTAATGACTTTGATAACCTCCTGTGCAGCAGCTCCTGTAAAAGAAGCAAAAGAAAGGAAAACTAAGAAAAACAGATAAAACAAAAGGTGGTTAGTGCTTTACATTTAAAAGCCAGTAAAATAATGTTATTTATCTACAACTCGTTACACTGAATTATTTCAGCAGCACCTGACACAACTCCAGGGGGGAGGGGGGGAGGGGGAATGCCATTCAGTACTTCCAATATAGAAGAGGCTCAGACAACTTCCTTCATAAGTCAGCTTTACATATACTTTGCTGTATATACTTTCTCTCCATGTGCACACACACAGAGTAAAAATGTGTGAGACCTATGCAAGTTGTGACCTTGCTACATCAAATTAAGAGGTTCAATTAAAAAACCATGTACAGTTAAACTGTAAAATAAATTGTGATCTGTGTTCTCCTGTAGCATGAAGTACTCTGCCATTTCTTCAGAAGTTATCTTTACATGTTTCTAAAGCACTGCAAATACCAAGTTCAATTCATCAGAATGTTCCTACCTACATCCACTGAGTATTTAACATATAATTATCTCCAGCACCACATGAGATGAAATAAAGAAGCTAAGATACATCAATTTTGAGCATGAATTCAAAACATTTTGTTTTGATAATACCTGCAGGTAAGCAACCAAGTCTATTTACATTTAACAGACACTTAAGTAAGTGTATTATGTTAAAAGAAAAATTTGTACTGTTTTAAAGTAATAATTGTAGTAGTATTAACTCAAAGGCTTTTTCAAACATTTTATTTTTAAAGACAATTTTAAGTTACTAGAATTGATATACTAAGATTATTTATTTGGTTTATTTTGCTGAATTTAAACCCTCACCGTTTCCACTTTTTCTGTATATCAAAGGAGGTCACATCCTGAGAACCTAATGGGAGGATTTTGTTGTAATGCTATCATGACAACAGTCTATGATTACAACAGTTACAAAGTAATTAAAACAGTGAAGATTTGGACTCAAGCATGTACTGCAACAGACTGGTTTGTTTGTTATGTACCTTAGAAATATCATGGCATTCTTACCTCCCACAAGGGCAGCAATAACATGTGGCTCAGCAGCTCCATAGCGACAACTGGATAGCAAAGTAACAGTTAGTATTTTGGGGTCAGTTTTACCAACAAAGTGACACTTCAGATAGACTACTTACAACTCTTGAAAATAGTCATCTTTCACCACTACAGACAGCCCATGTTCTTGCAAGAAACCAGCAAGGCATGATTTCAGCTTTCCAGTATCATCTTCTATCCGATCGTTGCAGACACCTAGAAAATAAGTTAACTGCTTCATCATACAATTGCAATGCCATATTCAAAGTTAATGAATTTAAATGGCACCATAGTATTTTTCTGAAAAGTTTTTTAGCCAATTAATATATTGAGACTAATAATAATTGAATATTCTGTTGATGTGACCCATAATGACAAATCACTACACAGCTGAATCAATTCATAATCCATGCAACCCATTTCAGTAGTATCAATTGAGATACATCCTCTAAATTCCCAAAGACACAAAATTCTCACTTTAATTTTCACATTCTTAAAGTTACATTAACATGTAAACAAACCCTCAGCTAATAATATAGTTTATAACTAGTATTACAGTAACTGATGTTTATATTTCTTTTGATGATGTTAAGTAACTCTGGTATTTACATACCTGGGTATCTGCCATACTGCTTATAAAATCTATCTACAGCTCGCAGCATCAAGTACAGAACTATTTCACTGTCTGGGTTATCCATGTGGGAAACTGAAAACAGCAAGAGAATGGATTAGCTGGTACAGACGAAATGTAGGGGGAGAAAGAAAACTATTTTAATTACTTTAAATCAAGTATTTCCCATGTACTTAAACTGTAATATCCACACTAAAATGAAGTTGCAACGACAAAAAAAACCCTGCAACTAAGAATTTCAGTATGTCAACTCTGATACACGATGATTTTGACTCCATAGCGTAGGACAAACCATACTGTGTGTATCTGATATACTGTTCTGTGAAGACAGTCATGTTTCAACTCTGACAGCTGCTGTAAGATTAAACAGGATAATGCTTAGTCATAATTTTGGGATTTGAAACGCATGTTTCATACATTTAACTGTAATGACTGTAACTATAAAGGAGGTCTTAATTCCCTTAACATACATACAGCTCAGAAGTCTTTCTGAACAGTAACTACTACTCAAACCACATTGCATATTAGCAACTTATTCAAGGAGCTTTCACTTTAAATTATAAACATTCTAAAATGCATGTAAGCACAAAATGTATACACTCTGCATATGCATTTTGTCCAAAACATTCAGGGAACTTATATATGCTTAATTTAAACTTTTGATTAAAAGTGTTTCCAGCTTTATTAGTATCATTTATTAATTTATGAAGGTTAAAAAATAAAATGTAGTACTAAGTAACTAGTTTGCTGGTTCACATACTGAAAAAGGTAAGCTGAGAGTGGGCAAGAGAATTATTCTCATATCTTCAGTCAGGTCAAAGCACCTTTACAGCTCTGTCAGAAATAACTGAGGTACAGAAAAGCTTGCAGAAAACAATGTTTTACTTATATTCTATCAAGAATAAAGTCTTTAAAAATCAAACTGAATTCAACACGCTAGACTTAAAAACCCCATACTTCTAGTTGAAGCCAAGTTCTGAAACTGCATGATGAAATAGAATGTTCAACATACAATTCTTTCTGATCACAAAAGCATTTCAACTTGAAAATTCAATTAAAAGTATGAACCAAAAAGGCGTACTTACTGATTTCATCCTTATTAAAAGTGTTTAAGCTGTATTCCTCAGCCAGAGATCTACACCGCACTACCCGGAGGAAAGCGGCATTGCTGCCTAAGTAGAGTGCGGAAAGGAGAATTTTACCCACTTGAAAGCATCACCAATTACTAAACCTTTTTAAGTCTGTATCTCTGATGTCCTAAACATGAAAGGCAAACTCATGATAATTCTATTGAACACTTTTCTGTTTCTTCCAGCAGCTTGCAATAATAAAATCTATTAAGCTACATTTAGGTCTATGATCACAGATATGGTAGTGAAATACATTGTGCTTATTTATGTCTAGGATCTACACATATCTGCCACATTAATGTAACAGCTCACAAAGTGCGTAGCTCTTCTACAGCAATTCATAAGCCACAGCCAGCAACTTCACGTTTTCCCCTTCCATGCTGTAACTGAATATGGGTTCTTTTAATCTCCTGAAATACCTACTGCTGCCTCCCATACTCTCAATATTCTAACAGCACAGCTATGAGCGGGAAAACGCTCTTCTCCAGTGTCATGGCTATGAAACAACCTGAAGCGCAGCTACTGCCTTACCACTCAAAAAAGACAAACTGCAAGGTTCTCAGACCCCCAGCAAATGATCTATGAACACAGGGGCAACATGCTCTTCTCTATATGCTTATAGAGAAGTTTTCCAGTTGCAAGTAGACTTAGCCAGGCTGCACTTCAGACATGTACACACATTCAGAACAGACATAACCTAAAATGCCACCAACAGTAATACTCACTGCATCACTGTTTTACCTTTTCAGACTACCACTTTACAAGGCCCACACTCCAAAGTCAGTAACACAGAATAGGCAAAAGTGATTAGGTACTAATCACAGAAAGTAGAGGATATCTGCTACCTGTTGCTTAGACCTGAAAAATTATAATTAAAAGCTAACCTTTATAGACTCACTACTGAAAGGTGCTTGTGGAAGCGTGGTTGGCAGGCAAGGGTTACGTTCCCATGGCTGAACTTGGCCAGGGACAAGTTTTGTAAAAGTCAGTAAGAAACCCAGCTCGGTAAAAAAACACCAGCTGTGCAGGGGGGTAAACTGACCTTATAGTTAACGAGTATCTTGAACGGAGGAATAAGGAGGTTAGAAAATGGGATGTGCCTGTAAATAATAAAACCACAGAAGTTTCCCAAGAATATGTGTGAATAACAGCCTAGCTCTATATAAACCCCAGGCTTAAGCAGAATAAACAGATCACTTTGATCAATCATATTGGTTGTGCTGTGTTCCCTCCGCATCGCGACAACATAAAGTCCCTGACAGGTGCTGAACATTTGCTACTTCCATTCAAGATGACGGATGCTAGTGCTAAGAACTTATTTGAAAAATTCAGATATTGAATTACTGATTAATAACTACAGGATCATTCAAAATTTTTTAATTATTTTATCATTTGCATAAATGCAGCAACAGAATCCAAGTATACTCACAAAGCAATTTTAATTCTCTCTCTGAAATGGATTCAGGTGCCTAAAAGAGAGCATACCCTTAATTGTAGTACATACAATGACCAGAGAATTTATATTTTCGAAGTTACTAATATGTTTATTGTGAAATAACTAAATTGTAAAAAAAGTACTTTTTACATTGTAAATAATCTATCACTGTATGCCTTTTACATGACCAAACCAAAAGTGGGAAAACAGACCACAAATACTAAATCTCATTACAATTTACTTAAGCCTTTTAAAGAGAATGTTGTAATTTAGCCTTCTCAGCTCTGTCTCCTGTGACTTATTTCTCTACAGAATGCCAGGGAAAAAATATTTGTATCTTGTGTGAACAGCCACACATCTGTAATTACCTTGCCTAGGGACTGTAGCAATTTAGCAGCATGGTTACTCACAGCAGCAATATCCTTCTTTGCTTTTTCACGGTATCTGTTAATAATAAAGAAGTCTTAATAATTCAACAGCACAACTGCACAGACAGTAAATTTAAGTCTTCTGCACGATACTGCTTCATTTTAGAGATTAAAAAAAAGAAAGGAGGAAAAAAGCTGCCACGAAAATCTGGTAATACTGTAAAAAAGACTTTTGGGCCCAACTATTTGCATCATGTCCAGGATGCACAGGAATCCTAAATTCATGTTGCGGATACCTGTGTTCGAAGATGACCTTCCTAAAATACTGATCTACACTGATGCTGTTTAGAATTTGTAGTTAATGTTCCTCCACGAAGTCTTTGCCCTTCCTGATCTACCTGGCAGTCCCTTGAAAGGGCATTCATTAGTATTTAGAATTAAGTATCAAGGTGTCCTGGGTTCAGCAGTAGCAGTCATTTTTGTCTTTCTTGGTAGCTGGTGCAGTGCTGTGTTTTGACTTTCAGCTGGGAACAGAGCTGAAAAACAATGATGTTTTGGTTTGGCCAAGGACTTTGTGGGCCTCATGCTCTGCCAGGGAGGAGGGGAGCCGGGAGGAAGCAGAGACAGGACACCTGACCCAAACTGACCAAAGAGGTATTCCATACCACAGCACGTCATGCCCAGGACGTAACTGGGGGTTAGCCGGAAGGGCTGAGTGGACTGCAGGGTTGGAGGAGGTATGGGTCGGTGCTTGGTGGGGCTGGGGGTGGGCGAGTTATCAGTCGCCTGGTGATGGGGTGTTGTATTTTCTTCCCTTGTTATTTCCTTTATCATTACTATTATTGGTGGTAGCAGTAGTGATTTGTGTTATACCTTAGTTACTAAACTGTTCTTATCTCAACCCGTGGGAGTTGCATTTCTTTTTGATTCTCCTCTCCGTCCCTCCAGGAGTAGGGGGAGGGCAAGAAGGGGGGGAGTGGGTAACAAGCTGTCTGGCTGTGGGTTAAACCACGACAGTTCTTTTTGGCGCCCAACGTGGGGCACGAGGGGTTGAGATAACGACAGATCTGACCATCACAATGATGATTTATTGGATCTCAGAGCTTCAGAATGTTGTAACTTACTTAGAGCCGGTATTTGCTGTGTTAGTGTTTATCAAGTGTGGGGCTTGGGCTAAGGTTCTTGTCTCACTGTACTTTATGGCAATAACTTGTAATACGGGCGGGCTCCAGCAGCAGGGCAGGACGGACGTGGCCGTGGACTGGTACCTGGCCGTCCGGCTGCTCCTCACCGTCCTGGCCCTCGCCCTCACCTCCGTCTGCGTGAGGCTCTGGGAAGCCGAGGGGGGGCGGCCCTGGGAGAGCGGCCCCGGGGCCCAAGCGGGAGCGGGACCGGAGGCCGCAAGGGGACGGCTGCCGGTGCAGGAGGTCAGGGCGGTCGAGGAGTGGGAGGAGGCGGCTGCCGAGCACCGCAGAGGAGCCGAGCCCCGCGGCCGAGCCCAGCCCCGCGACGGCCGAGAGCATTCCCCGGAAGCCGCCCGCCGAGCCCCAGGAGCACGCAGGAGACCCCGCAGCATTTCCCAGCAAGGCAGAGAAGGAAGAGCTGGACTCAGGAAAAGGGAAGCTGGTGGTGGAAGAGCCGGCGAGCACAGCAGCTGCACCAGCCCCAGTGACAAGTACAGCAGCATTGTTTGAGAGTTCTGAAGGTTTTGAATGGCCTTTGGGTATCCTTGGGACCTGCCTGCTGATTGTGATGGTGTTCACTATGTTGGCACATACGCAGAGTGTGTTTTACCCACCACCATTGTGTCTGATCCCAAAATTTAAGCAGAGTCAGGTTTGGGTCTTGTCTGGGGTTAGACAACAATATGGGAGGACCAAGAGGTTTTCCCCAAGGCTGGACAGCCATGAGTGGCAGGGCATGAGGGACAGTATGGGCAAGTATCTAGTCCACTGGGCCCCTCCAGTGCTTTGGAAACATTGGAGATGGAAGGACAATGAATTATTTTGAGCCTGGTGGGCCCATGACCCTTAAGGCCAACAGAGCAGAGATGCAACATAGAGATGGACTCATGATCGAGGGGTGGACCTAACAATGGACACTACTGCCCAGGTTATTCATGTGTGTGAACACCGCACACAGCCTCTCCTGCTCTGAAAGACTGTTACAAGAGATGGAGCCTGGCATCATGGACCAGATGGACTCAGCAGCTTTATAGGGACTGGTCCATGCACTACGATGAGAGTGCACTTAGATAAGAGTGATGGTATATTGAAAATGTGGGATCTGAGCATGACGTGAATGGTATGGAATAAGGGGTGGATAATGTCCTGGGTTCAGCAGTAGCAGTCATTTTTGTCTTTCTTGGTAGCTGGTGCAGTGCTGTGTTTTGACTTTCAGCTGGGAACAGAGCTGAAAAACAATGATGTTTTGGTTTGGCCAAGGACTTTGTGGGCCTCATGCTCTGCCAGGGAGGAGGGGAGCCGGGAGGAAGCAGAGACAGGACACCTGACCCAAACTGACCAAAGAGGTATTCCATACCACAGCACGTCATGCCCAGGACGTAACTGGGAGTTAGCCGGAAGGGCTAGGTGGACTGCAGGGTTGGAGGAGGTATCGGTCGGTGCTTGGTCGGGCTGGGGGGGGCAAGTTATCGGTCGCCTGGTGATGGGGTGTTGTATTCTCTTCCCTTGTTATTTCCTTTATCATTACTATTATTGGTGGTAGCAGTAGTGATTTGTGTTATACCTTAGTTACTAAACTGTTCTTATCTCAACCCGTGGGAGTTGCATTCTTTCTGATTCTTCTCTCCGTCCCTCCAGGAGTAAGGGGAGGGCAAGAAAGGGGGGGGGAGTGGGTAACAAGCTGTCTGGTTGGGTTAAACCACGACACAAGGAAAATAGAATTTCTGCAGCCAAGTAAACATACACACTGAAGACAAAAAACAGACTGTGTTTAAGCAACAGTTTGCTTTGGACAGCAGTAGCTGGGCTATGGTATCTACCACCTATAGCAAGGTCTTTACTAGATCTGTAAGTAAGGGAACTGGTCATTTACTATACAATCTTAGGAAATAAGGATACACTGAAGGCTTTTGTCCTGGTTCCAAACAGCAGACAATCTATACAGGGAGCACAGTTTCAGGCTGTCATGCTTCCCAGACCCTTCCTCATCCCAGGCCCACACACATTCTTATTTTAAATACAGGAATTCACACATTTTGTGAGGTCTGAAGTCATCACCATTTAAAATCACTAGTAACTATTAAAGAGAAAATGGTATACTTACACATTTTGCAATTCAATAAATTTACTGGAGTCTGCTATCATATCAGGAATACTGCCTCGAACAGGCAAGCTTCCTTGCCCCTCATTTGCCACAAATTCCTTTACAGCTCGAGCCAATATCCAGAAGGAAGGTGACTGCAAATGCGCAAGAGACAATCAAGTACAGAGATGTTACTTATGATGCTTTGTCTATATTTAAGTCCTACCCTTTACCCTTAGGTACTCATTACCTGCTCTGTGAGTTTGATACAACGATCATCATTAAAAATCTCTTCAATGCCTTCTGGAATCTATGAAGAATTAAAAAAAAAAGAAACCATGAGTTACTACTTCAGGATTAATGAAAAACAATGACGACTTAACTTTTAATGTTTCTAAGCTTGATCAGTTTAGGAAGGAATTTCATGTTTCTTCAAGAGGAAGCTACTGAGTTTGTTGAGTCAGACGTCCCTTAAAGCTCTTCATTTCTACAGGGTAAATACTATAGCAACCTGCTTCAATATAGCACAATTTCAACAAATGCTTTCTGAGTCTCTTTCCTAGCCATGTATTTACATCAGACATCACCCACACCAGTGACTGGTAATTCTTCACAATTGTACCAAGCACTTCACCAATCTTTTAAGAAGTAAGCTGTAAAAGTCTACAACAGGAACACAATAGCAATGGACTCTGATTATTGACTCATTCTATACTTGAATTCAAGCCTTCAGGAAGGAAACGTAGATTCCTTGCATGAGCAAGGAAACAGAAGAATTTCCATAAACTACAGTGCCACCTAGTCTAGGGCTGGTTTACATTATTTCAACTCTAAAAATTGCACTAATCCTGTTTTACCTAAATACAAATGTTGCAAATGGAATTCCTGCCCTATACGTGCATAGTATGTCTTGAAAAAACACAAAGCAGTTAAGATTTTATCATATGTTACCTCTGTAGTATTTAATGCTGTGTTCACATTTTTTATAGCTTCTTCAAAGTTTTCCTCATCTTCTGGGACCCCATTTTCATTCTTTAAGATACCTTATTGAAAAAGATATAATTAAAAATACATAATACCCTGACTTTAACACCTTCTTTAGGTCTTACCAACACAGCAGACTGGCTTTGAATGTATTTGTGGCATAACAGCTAATCAGCAAAGAACTGAATTACCAATAAGATGTACTGATAAAACTACCTACATGTACATTCTGCATATGATTAATTTTCCTGTGATGTAAAATAGAAGTTACTTACCACAAAAATACCAGTTTGCATGAGAAAAAGCTTAATAATCACTAAATTAGCACAGATGATGGTAAAGAGACAATTCAAGTTTCTTTCCCATTCCCACTTGTGTTTTGTTGGGGTTTTTTGCTCAATTTTGGCAAACACATATGAAAACACACAGCAAGCCAGACCAAGAAATAGACTCCACTAAAAACCTAATCTAACCAGAGGTAATTACTACAGTTCGGGTGAGTTCCCTAGTCCAACCTGGAGATGAATTACTTGGCAATTTGTACACAGGCCAGCATTAAGAGAGCAAATACCAAAATTTCAGTTCATGTTTTTATTCTACGGTCATTTCAAGAGAATGTATTTCTAGATCTTAAAAATGCCTCAATAATTTTAGCATGCACAAAAGGTATTAGATTGAAGCGTCTGCAAAAATTAAGTCTGTTCACATACTGATTACAGCCTATTTCAATAGCTACACCATCTTTCTCTCCCTCTGAACCGGTCATTTTGAGATGCAACGATCAGCACGTCTTGTTGGGTCAACAGACCAACCACCTACTTGCAGTCAAAAGCCATCTGCTTTCTTCTCTATCACATTTTCCATGTTAAACATCAACATTTTCCACAAGGTTTGCTCTTAATGCCTACCCACCCAAATGAAAACATACTCTTGATCTTAAAAAGCAAGCAGTATGAAACACTGCCAAACTGAATTTATAAGCAAGTCTGGAATCTTAAGACCCACCTGTATAAAACAATAATTTAGTGGATGAGTCATTTTGCATACGCCATCAGAATTTTAATAACTTAACCCTGACAGAATTTCTGATTATTTCCCACATACTGCCTTATGCATTTCTGCCACTATGAGTAAGTGTATTCTAGGACATATATTTACCTTGCCGGATCAGTTGTCTGAAGGCTTCTTTTTCTTTGTAACTCCTAGGAAACTGTTCATTTTCCTAAATTAAAAAAAAAAAAAAAAAAAGAAAGAAAACCAGACTAAACAGATTTTGTCTTTAAAATATCTATACTTCTGGCCTCATGAGCATCCAGACTGATGAACTCTAGGAGTCTGCCACTTTTCATATACATTCACTTGTATTTCAATTTGTAACTGTTTTTTAATCATTCCACCTTATTTTCTGTATTTGTAACACATTACCAAAAACAACAACCTAGTTTAGCAAAGACATAACTGAAGTAATAGTAATAATAATAAAGATAAGACTGATGACTTATCCAATTTTGCAATATACCTCATTGAGCCATTTTGTTAGATACTTGGCTACAATCACAATCCATGGAGTGTGGCTATGGTCCTGTAATTGAACAGCAGAGAAATCTTTGTCAAGAGAAAATATAAAAAACAAGAAACAAATTAAAAACCTCTTTGAAATGCAAACAACGTCCCTTCCACTACTCTAAAGACACAGGACATGTTCCAGATTCAGTTCAGAAATAATGTTCTCTACTATAAAACAAATTATCAAATTACTATTTCTTTACTTCAAATAAGGGTGTCTGAGCCAAGCTCCCCCGTATTTTTCTTTGGAGTGGAACTTCTGCTATGCACAAATACCTACACTGCAAAGTTCTGCAGCAGCAGGTAATCATAAAAATTAAAAGAAAAAAAAAACAAACCACCGAAACAAACAAAACAGACAGGGGACTTAAGGGGAATCAATCTTAACAAAAAATCAAGTTGTTCAAGAACGTTCCTTACTTCCCAAGACCCCCATTTGCTCAAGATTTAAATGCAGACTGTAACATTTCAGGCACAGGCCAAAAATAGTACTTCATAAGTGATTCTACAGTTGCCTGTGTTCAGGCACCAAAAAAAGTCATCTGCCAAGAGTCATTTTCACAGAATCCCTGTTCTATCTTCATCTGTCTTCAAAAACATAGTGCAAACCACATACCAACCTTTCTGTCCATACGATCCAAGTCATAAGACTGAATGTGTTCCCTCAGCTCGGGAAATTGTTTGTCCAGTCTCAGATCTTCTAACTTATTGTCAGGATGAGATTCCACAACTGTGAAAAAAAAAGAATTACACTACACTGTTCAGTTTTATGTCCGGCTTCAGAACAGAGCTATACATCAAATACAGTGCATTACCTGCTCGTTCAACTGCTTGATTCTCAATATGAGTGTTTTGTGTAAGTTACATTTAATGTCAGGATAAGCTCTAATTTTACTATTTGTTGCAGTCCGTAATTTCTATACATTTCTCAAAGAATGGTCCCGGTGATGAACTGCAAACTACATAAAACTTAACAAATACTAAATACATCACCAGACCAAAAAAAAAAAAAAAAAGATAAAAAACAATCAAAGGGACATTACACATTGAAGCTTTAAACCTTTTAGAAAAGTTTATCCCAGAAGATCCTCTAACCTGTATGTTCTTTAATAATGACTCTCATGTAACCAACCAGCCCGTAAGTCCTGCAGACCAGCAGAGGAATGTTAGAATTCCAGAGAAGTTCAGCCAAGCGCAGCAACGTACTGTAAAGAAAAACATTTTTTGATTTGGGTTTCTTTCAGGACAATAATTACCTATAAAATCAACTCTTACACAGGTTACTTAAGAAAGGTCTCCTCAGAGAACTCTAATACTATGATTCTAAACACATATAAGGTAATTTTATTTGTAAATTTACTAGGTTAGGGATATGTTTATCCATTAGCTTACTTATATTTCACTGCATCCCCCAAATGCTTCATATATCTAACTAAAACCTTAAACGAATTGTGAAAGGAAGAGAAAAATTAGATCTGTGTGCTGCCCAAAGGTAAGTTCCAGCAGAGGCAGCTCTTATCAGAGGCTTCTGAAAAGCACATAAGAAATATGCTATTCACTAGGGAATCACCTCTTCAGAAAGGCAAGTTGGCTCTTATTTCTATAATACAGAGTACTTTTTAACTCTTCTGTAAGTACGTGGAAGGAGAAAATTTATAAAGTATGAACAACAGCCACTTCCTTACAGAGCAAGTTCTAACTATTGATTTATCCAGCACCTCTTGCCTGTGTGGAGGCAGTTGGACTACTGAAACAAATACATGCTCTTCTCCCCCGAGAGCTGTCATTTTCTATTTGCACTTTCTACCAGAAAGCAGCATGCAAAAGGCCTCTCAGCACGGTTAGCCAGTCAAATAAAAAAACCACAAAAAGTTAAGAACTTCTGGAATTGACAGAGTTCATACAGGACATATAATTACATTCTTGGGTAAACTGGAAAGGGTTATACAAATGATAAAATGCATTTGCAAAAATCTAAAGGTATCACAGAAAATACGATCTATTAGCTTTTACATATGAATACTACTTGTTATAGTAATTTCAAAACAGAAATATCTTTCACTTGAGAGGAGTACTTGACATAGAAAAATACACCTGGAGACAGCATCTAGTAGACAGGATCTGAAGGGGATTTTAAACTATATATTAACCTAGAAAAAAGTCCATGGGAAAATGCCATCATTTATTGCAACATTCCTTCACAATGGCACAGTTCTGTTTTGCATCAGTTTTCCTGCAACAAAATGCCTACAGTTAAAACCTGCTTTTACAACTGAAGGAAAACAAACATACCTTTCTGAGAGTTGCGTTGCAACCACCAAGTTAAAACGATTGAAAAAGGAAGGGTTATTGTCTAAAAGTACTTCTGGACTCTAAAAAATAGAGAAAAAGTATGCCAGGAAACACTGTGAGAATTTCTGAATACACAGCAAGACTGTTCAACAGTGAACAGAAGTGTTATGTTAAAGTTACAAAATGATGATGAAGTTACAAAAGAACGTTTAAAATAAATATATTGACTTTTTTGCAAATAAATTACGATGTTCTTCCTCAAATGCTGTTTTATCATGAAGCTACTTAAATTGCAATGTTACAAAGACAACATACAGCTATTATTTCATACTTTTATCACATTGTGTAACAATGATACATACAACTAATTTAGGAAAACAAACCTCTTCGACATAGTTTCCCGAAACATCATTATTCAATTCTTGCAAGAGCTCAGTGGCACTCTGGCCACGATTCTGTTTCACAAGAACAAAAAACAATGTTTAGCCTCTTCAAATGTGATTTATCCAGTACATCAGTAATACGTATATTACATGCTAAAAAAAAACCAAAACAAATAAAAAAAGCTCCAAAATCTGTTTCTTGTACTCTGCAGTTTCTGTGATTCCCCCCCCCCCATTTATGTCTCTTTAAACCACAATGCTCTTCCACCTTATCCTTACAAAGATTTTCTTAACCATAGCCAGTTAATTTTTTCCATTCAGTCTAGCCAGAATGAAATTTATCTTTTCACTTATAAGCAACTAAAAAGTAAGCATGCGGAATTTTGTCAAAAAACAACTAGACTTTAACCTACACATACATGTTTTTAAGCATTACTCATAATACTACATTTGAGTATTTACTTAATACTTCCATGCTTTCAATACACCTGAAGTGACATTTATTATCTCCTTACCTTACCAATATGTTTTTTCTGTAGAAAGAAACTGAAAAGGAAAAAAGAGTTATATGTGAATTTTTACTCTGCAGAACAACATTAAAGCTACATTTTGTAGTGCAGAACATGTTGTTGACCCATACACAACAAACCAAGCTGTTCCTTAAATCTTTTTTTCTGCTCCCCACCACTGTTATATTTTCCTAAGAAAAGCTTCTTAAGAAAACTTTTTGATACCCAAGCCACAAATGGGGCAAATAAGACCTGCCAAACTCCTCTGAAAGCCAGAATCATACTGCAGACTTGTAAGCACTAATTTCATCATGTGATGGAATATTCTTGCCCCCTCATACAACCCTTGTAAGCGCAGATACTTTTGTAGGTATCTACCTGAGCCATAAGAGAAAGTGATCTAGACTTAGTAAACAAATTTATTTTTATAGGATGTCTAAAGAGCTTGTCATCCTTTCCCTTGCTGCACACACTCTCTCAAAGCTGTGAAAGCCAATAAATGGCTTTCAGTCAGTTTCACAATGGTAAACTAAAGAAGAGTAAGTTATCTTCATCACCAAAATAAAATACATTTAGCTATGCTGAAACAAGCAAATCTTGCACTGTCACATCTCAAGACTGCAGCAAGCATATTTTCAAAAAATATTTTTATATTAAGTGAAGCAAATAGGCCTGTAAAGTACAAACCAGCAACTAAAAACGTATGTCAGATTCAGAAGCTAATAATACCAAAGTGATTGTGCATGCTTTGTATGTTACCAACATCCAAACCCACAAAAGACTTGGAGAAATACAGAGGCTTTTAAAATCATTTTACAGGATTAACAAATATAGAGATGCAATTACTTATGAACCCTGTTACTTCTCTATTTGTAATAGAAATCAGTAACAAACCTACTTATTTCCAACATCTTCTCCCGAGACCCGATTCCCATCGACAATTGTGAAAGAGCCAATACCTTGGGGGGAAAAAAAATAACTACCATTAATATTTAGGTATGATGAAGCTACTAGAAGCACTGGAAAGAAGTTACAGATGAGCTGTCTAGTTACCTGGTAGCACCAAGTTTTTGAGTATTTCAGTTCCTGTTGCTGTTGCATTTATCACACAAACATGGGCAGATTCTAATGCTTCTTGTCCATGGTCACCCCACAGCCTATATTGGGATGGAAACCAAAACTGTATGAAATTATTTCATTTCAGATTCTAAAGCCAACATAAAGAAATAAAAGTCAACAGCCACCAATGGAGGCTAGCATACTACTTTCCATTCACTGATGAGAAAAGCTAAACAGCAGTAACTAGAATAAGCTTTCCTTAAGAAAACTCACTGTGACAAACCTGAAGCTTTCTAAAGAGCAACCCAATATTTCTGTCATTTCATTTTCCCACTGTTACACCCTGTGAACGTTCACACCTTTTTTTTGTTTTAACTTCTTCAAAACCAGTATGGATCAAAACATTCCTTAACAAATTCTGGCATGGAAACTGAATGCTTTCTTTTTTGTAAGTTTCACTGCAAACAATTTTTGGTTTTGTATATATTATGAAACACTAAACAGCACAAACAAATGGAAATCAGTCTCGATGAGTTTAGCAACGTGTTGAAGACACCTATAAAACAGTATTCAGGCTGAAATCCGGACTTGACAGTACTCTGCCACAAACATCCCACTAATTTCACACGGGCAGTAACTTTAGTCTCTTCAGCTGCAAAAAAGCACATTACTGAATATGCAGAAAATCATGACCACTACTAAGATTTTCAGACGTATACAAGCCTATGAGAATTAACCCATGCCATACGCGGCACACCGGGCTCTCCCCTGCAGCCCTTCTCCCATTTAACCTCTTTTCTGCCTTTCTCCCCCTGCCAGCACAGACATTCACAGAGCCGCTCGGCGAACCCGAGAGCGCCCGACCCGGCTGGGACATAGCCGCCGTCGCGGAGACTCGGCGGGCGGCGCCAAGCGGCCCTGCCCGCACAGAGCGGCGCGGCTCCTCTCCCCGCAACCGGGCCCAGGGGAGGCCCGTGCTAGAATCAGCACCCAGAGCCGGCAGTAGCGGCCCGGCCTGCGGCAAGACGCAGACCCCCTACCACAGCAGCCCGCTGGCCGCCCGGCCGCAACTGCGGCAGCCCCGCAAAGCCAGGGCAATCCCCAGCAGCTCGCGGCCCATGCTACTACCTCAGCTGCCGGTCGTATCGCTGCTCCTTCATGGTGGCCTTGCCCGGCTCCGCCATTGCCGCACGCTCTTCACCGTACGCACTGCTCTAGCGTGAGAGGGACAACGCATGCGCGGGGCATTTTATTGCTGGTGTACGGTGTCCTGGCGGGTCCGGGCGCTGTGCTCACGGAGGGGCGGGGCTTAGTTCCCGGGGTGTGGAGCGTCATGGTGGCAGTAAGCTGGCACCTGCACCGGTCGGGACGGGGCGGGAGGTGTCGCCATCGTGCTGCTGGAACGTGGGTCGGCGGCTGGGAAGGTGGCAGAAAGTCCCTGTGCTGAGCAGGCGGCCCCCGGCGGCTGTGGAGCTCACGGCGTGCACGGGTGCGGGATGCCGTGTCCTTCAGGAGAGTGATTCTGAAGCGTGGTGCCGCTCCGAGAGTTCGTGTTCGGGTGGCGTTCGCTTCACGTCCGTGTACGCTTCACATCGCTGGTACGGAGTTTTGAACCGTTTCACAGAAGTCCTTCAGATACCTGTGCTAAAATACATCGGCTTAGATGCGTGTTGCAGGTGGTGTGTGCTTCCCATACAGGATCAATGCAGATTGTCCTGTGAAAGTGTACCAAAAAAAAAAAAAAAAAAAAAAAAGAAGAAACCATATCGTTAAAAATCACAACGAGTGTCTCTGGCACAAAGTTGCAACAGCAAAAGAGAAATACGTGCATGGTTCCAGCCTGGGAGACAATGTTCAATCATCCTTGTAATCTGCTTCTCTTTAGCATGAATTTGATTTGTTATATATAGAATCATAGAATAGTTAGGGTTGGAAAGGACCTTAAGATCATCAAGTTCCAAGCCCTCTTCCATGGGCACAGATACCTCACACTAAACTATGTCACCCAAAGCTCTGCCCAACCTGGCCTTGAACACTGCCAGGGATGCAGCATTCACAACCTCCCTGGGCAACCTATTCCAGTGCCTCACCACCCTAACAGGAAAGAATTTCCTCCAATTTAAACTTCCTCTGTTTAAGTTTTAACCCATTACCCCTTGTCCTATCACTACAGTCCCTAACGAAGAGTCCCTCCCCAGCATCCCTATAGGCCCCCTTCAGATACTGGAAGGCTGCTATGAGGTCTCCACGCAGCCTTCTCTTCTCCAGGCTGAGCAGCCCCAACTTTACAAAACAGTGCCATTCAGTGCAGATTGCACTGAATTGCAATCTAATTTGCAGATGACATTGTAATACAAAAGAGCACTTCCTCTTCTGCTTTCCCATACACGGTATCTTCTCCAAAGTTCCTTTTTCTCATAGTAAATCCTTCCTTCTTTTGAAATCTCAACCCCTGGTGCAGTATTTGTGGGAATGTTCTGCTTACCTAAGTCAAAAGTTGTCTCATTCGATTCTCACTATCTGCTGCAATTACAGTTCAAATTGATATACTATAATTGTAAGAATTAGTATTTCAGACTTAGTTCCAAAATATAAGTCCCCTTTTCTGGTGGGTTTGTGTTTGCAAAGAAAAACAAGAATATAATATGGAAATTTCTATCATCAATCACCAAGTGTATGCAGTCACTTTTTAAATACTAAAAAAGTTATAAGAAAAACCTGGAACAATACGGCTTTTTACTGTTCCACATTGGCAGTTCACCCTCCTGTTTGTATTTACCTTGTGCAGTATTTTTTTGTGCCATTTGTGGGTTCGTTAGATGTTACTTTAATGCGAACATAAAGAACAGATGTCACCTTACTGCAACTCCCAGTTGGAAACTGCCAGCACTCATAACAGCGATGTAAGGAGAGAGACGAGCTGCCTCGATAAACAAGATACTCTTTCAAGAACCCGAGGTGTAGGCAAGCTCTGGAGTGATGACTGTTTTAACATTTAATCTGCTCCTACTTACTGTACTTCAAAGGCTCCAGAGTGAGCAGCCTGATGGGACTGGTGGTATTTCTGCCATATTTTTGTTAATAGGCAATGACAGATCAGACACACTCATATGCATTAAAGAAGGCACATGACACCTCTTTCAAATGTATGTTGCTGTTACATACAAATGCTCATCAAAGATAATTGCCAAGTTACCTAAGCAAATACACTGAACGCCATTTAGCCATTCACCTCAAAACCAAACAACTACTCCTTCATTTTGCATCTCCTAAAATGCTCTGCCCCTCTATAGTGATGCAATTACATACCAACAGCATTGTCCTCAAGACACATCACGTCTTTGTGTGAATACCTCCCAATGACTCCAGATATGCATTATAGAGATAACTTGCCTTAAAAATTCAAAAATCCAATTTCCTGAAACCTGCGAAGTTTAACTTCTATTCTGCATTCCAATCTTACTTGGAGCTGTGTCACTATAATACTCACTTCTATACAACATTTTTAATAAAGAGGGCCCAAATTAAATCATAAAAGTATTCCATATATAGGGATGGGAGAACTGGAGCATTTGTTGTTAGTTCATATCATAACACTGTGACAGGTCCAGAAGAACCTAGGTATTTGTCCTAGGCTGCTGTTCTCTCCACTCATTATTACTGTCAAAGAGGAATTAAACTGTAATTATGAAGACGGGGGAAGACAGAATTATTCTTTAAGATGGATTGAAATGATACACTGTAATGGGTGGAATTACATCTTCCTGTCATTCACCATCAAGCAGACACTTTTGAGGTGTAGTCAAAGCCTGTGAGAAATCTGTGGATGTTGGAAGTACTTCACTTTTAGCTCAGCACTGGAGAAATCTTGCCTTTAAGCACTTACACTCTGTTCTTCTCAATTCCAGAAGAACATGAATGTGATGTAATTATCCTTGATTCAAGGTAGTAAAATTGAAATCAGAATTCGATTGCTACCACAACCTTTGTAGTGATAAATGATAGTTTGAGGACAGAATCAGAAAAAATCCTTTCTTAGAGGAAGTCACTATCAAGAGGCATCAGGGTTACAGAATAATGAGATACTTGTATAAGCAGCCATTTTACTCTCACTTTAAGGAAAACTTCATATTTTCCTTAAAAACAAAGAAGAGTAAATGGGTGGGGGAGTACATTAAACTATCATGTACACACTGACTATCATTCTTAGATAAAATTCTATTTAAGCTATTTTTTCACTCTCCAGTATTGCCATTCCCCCCTTTTCACTTTTCTAAATCAAACCAATCATATATCCATTTTGTGGAGTCTACTTCCTGCCATATATTCAGCATGTTTTCCCTTGTCTTAGAGTTCTTCCTATGCCCTGCCTTAGCATATAGTATGTCACATGTAGACAGCTGTGTGGTTTTGAACATTTAGCTGAAGTGGGGAATGGTATCAAATGCATGTAGGGCCACTTCAGTGGAACTGTGTCCTGTGAGCCAGAGCTGAGCCTCAGTTTTCAAGTTTGTCTTGAAAACAGTTGCTCAGTATTCTCTATCTTGCATAGGTTTTTTTTTCCAAAGTATACTTTGGGGTTTTTTCCTTACAAAATTCCTCTTCCATTTCATCTTTTCACTGGCAAGTTGATCATTTCCCATGATCTAGAACAGCTTTCTTGACTATATGCATCTGACAGGCTCTGTCTACATCTTGCTTCCCTGTCTACAATCACAGAGCCACACAAGAATAAGAACTGAAGCATCACAACTTCTCTGAGCTGGCGAATGAAGTTGCTAAGACGCTGGCCATCATATTTGAAAAATCATGGCAGTCAGGTGAAGTTCCCGGCAACTGGAAAAAGGGAAATATAACCCCCATTTTCAAGAAGGGGAAAATGGATGACCCAGGCAATTACAGACCAGTCAGTCTCACCTCTGTGCCTGGCAAAATCTTGGAGCAGATTCTCCTGGAAGGCATGCTAAGGCACATGAAAAACAACAAGGTGCTTGGTGACAGCCAGCATGGCTTCACTAAGGGGAAATCCTGCCTGACCAATTTGATGGCCTTCTATGATGGGGCTACAGAACTGATGGACAGCGGTAGAGCAGTTGATGTCATCTACCTGGATTTGTGTAAAGCGTTCGACACTGTCCCACACGACATCCTTGTCTCTAAATTGGAGAGACAACAATTTCATGAATGGACCACTCGGTGGATAAAGAACTGGCTGGATGGCCGCACACAAAGAGTTGTGGTCAATGGCTCAATGTCTACCTGGAGACCAGTAACGAGTGGTGTCCCTCAGGGATCAGTGTTGGGACCGGTCTTGTTCAACATCTTTGTCGCTGACATGGACAGTGGGATTGAGTGCGCCCTCAGCAAGTTTGCTGATGACACCAAGCTGTGTGGTTCAGTTGATACGCTGGAGGGGAGGAATGCCATCCAGAGGGACCTTGACACGCTTGTGAGGTGGGCTGATGCCAACCTCATGAAGTTTAACCATGCCAAGTGCAAGGTCCTACACCTGGGTCGGAGCAATCCCAGGCACAGCTGCAGGTTGGGCAGAGAAGAGATTCAGAGCAGCCCTGAGGAGAAGGACTTGGGGGTGCTGGTTGATGAGAAAATGAACATGAGCCGGCTTCAGTGTGCGCTTGCAGCCCAGAAAGCCAACCGTATCCTGGGCTGCATCAAAAGGAGCGTGACCAGCAGGTCGAAGGAGGTGATCCTGCCCCTTTATTCTGCTCTCATGAGACCTCACTTGGAGTATTGTGTGCAGTTCTGGTGTCCTCAACATAAAAAGGACATGGAACTGTTGGAACAAGTCCAGAGGAGGGCCACGAGGATGATCAGGGGACTGGAGCACCTCCCGTATGAAGACAGGCTGAGAAAGTTGGGGCTGTTCAGCCTGGAGAAGAGAAGGCTGCGTGGAGACCTCATAGCAGCCTTCCAGTATCTGAAGGGGGCCTATAGGGATGCTGGGGGTGGACTCTTCATTAGGGACTGTAGTGGTAGGACAAGGGGTAATGGGTTAAAACTTGAACAGGGGATGTTTAGATTGGATATAAGGAGGAAATTCTTTCCTGTTAGGGTGGTGAGGCACTGGAATAGGTTGCCCAGGGAGGTTGTGAATGCTTCATCCCTGGCAGTGTTCAAGGCCAGGTTGGACGAGGCCTTGGGTAATATGGTTTAGAGCGAGGTGTCCCTGCCCATGGCAGGGGGTGGGAACTTGATGATCTTAAGGTCCTTTCCAACCCTAACTATTCTATGATTCTATGATTCTGTGATTTGTCCTGCTGAGCAACAAGGTAACCTGATGGCAGTACTGCTGTACTCCTTCCTATTCCTGAGTCTCCCTGAGGTGTGTGCAGACTATTTGGCTACAAACATACCTGCAGTGTCAGCACCTGGTTCATGTGCCAGGCCCACAGGGACCTGAGTCGATCACAGGAGTTAAACAGCAGTAAATGAAGAAGTTGACCTCAGTGAGTGACTGTAAAATTATCCTGTGGACACTTTTACAGCAGTTTACATCCCTGAGTGATTTAGCTTACTTTAGTAAATCTCAAAAGTTTTATAGCTGACTCCTATGGAAAGCTCCTATGGAAAAGGAAGTTAATTCTTACAATGCACTACCACAATGTAAAAGTTGCATAAAATGCTTTCATTGATTTTTTTTTCCTTCTATTTCATTGATTGTGTAATGGAAGGATCCCTATTTCTGTGTGCTGCTGTTTTTGTGAAAATCAATATGTTTATAAAATGTAGCCTTAACTGACAGCTTTTCCTCAGATCTAACAAAATCCCTACCAAGGAGGTGTTTTCTTGCCACAAAGATGTCTTAAGACATTTTACAGCTACAGATTGAGTATTGTATTGTAGCCTCTTCACTGGTTTAGCAGGACGCAGGCAGCTACTGGGTCATACAGATAACTGAGGTTTCACAGGTCAGCTACTTAGCCTAGAGTCTGCTCTCTAGCCTAGAGTTCTGTTCTCTAATGTAACCGGTTTTATTTTTGTCTTTTTTAAAAGCTTCTTTAGTTACAAAGAAAAAGAAAAAAAATGCAGGTTTGATCTACCTTATTTAAAAGTAGCACTAGTAATCTTTCTGATATGAGAATGTTCTTTTCACCTAAGCACCGATTCTGAAGTTTTAATTACAAATCAGGTGCAAACATCGTTGGTTTTCTTGCAGCTGGAAGGAGTGTTGAAGAAAAGAGAGGCAACGATGTTTCTCCTTGCAGAACATGAAAGCACATTACTGTGCCCTCATGCTCAGAGCAGGTTATGGCTCTTGCTCCCACCTGGTGCAGAATGGGAAAATACTACCATTTTTCCCTAAATGCCAGCCGGACAGTCTCGTTCTTCTCTGCGTCCTGGGACTTCAGTTATCTCACTTTTACATTGTCCTCCTCCTGTGCTGAGTTACCACAGTGAGCAGGAGGAGCGCAGGTACTTCCCCTGTCGGGCAGGAGATGCTTTGGTGCTCTGTACCTTTAAGGGGCTGACCCTATCCCGCGGTGAGCTGTTATAAGGGCAGGTAGAGAAGCGGTGCCCCGAGCAGAGAGCTGGCAGCAGAGCGGGGCGCAGCTCACCTATAATGACTGGCCACCGCATCTGGGGATATGGGAAGGATGACGGTAGGTCTTAGCATTTCCGTGCTGCATCTCTCTCTCTTCCCCCACTCGTTTTCTTTCTAGAGCTGTTGCCTAAGCCCTGCAGAGCTCCTCTGCATTTTGATGTCTGCAAGCACCAAGTATGTACAGCAGGTAATTAATTACTTTCTTGATAATAAATAGCATCCAGAAAGTGGCCCCGAAAGAGGCACAAATGTGTGACTGCTGCCTTTCGTTGTTGGAATCAATGTCCCTAACCTGAGGGAAGCAGTGCTGAGTGGGCTTTTTTCAGGCTGCAGTTATTACAGATGGGTCCCTTTCCAAAAAGCTGTTAGGGAAAGGATTAACTGTGTCTGTGTCTCTAAAAGCAACTCTTTTAAGTAAAGAAGATTTAGTAGAGCAGTAATAGATCTGCTGATCAAGTACAGCAGTTGCAATGTGGTATCTATGCTAGCACAGATGTGGACAAAGTAAGGTATATGTTATATTTCTAGAACATGAGTAAATTGAACAGATGAGTTTCAGAGATCGCTACAGAACAGTTTATACTTTCTGATTTGACAGCTTTTAATTTAGTCATCCTCCTTTGCTTCCCACCTCCAAGAACGTATGTCACAGTGAGAGGATACATGAAGCTACTGAGCGATTCCTACAGCAGTGTTTTATAGCACCTGTGTCCTTTAGAGAGAAGGATGGATGACTGGCTGATGTCCAGTAAGGCAGTCTTTTGCGTAATGTTCAGGAACCAGTCTCTCTTAACAGCCATTATTTTAGTTTCTGTGGGTCCAAAAGCAAGTTTGAATACTAAGCGAAGCTGGTTAGTGCTATTAGACAGTGTTATGTGTTTGGGCATATAGGTTATAATAACAAAGCCAGTCTTACAAAGCTTATAAGAGACAAATTATATTGCCTAAGATTGTGTAACAGCATTTAAATCTGAATCTGCTGCATAGTCAGGCTGAGAAAAGATACTATTTTATCAGCTTAGCTTTTCAGAAAATGCCAAAGACAAATAAAATCATAATAGATTACTTGTTTTGTTATGTAAACTCAAGGAGGGTAAATACATGTGCTTGACTTAAAAAAGTTTCTGCTCATGAAGGTATGTGGGAGTTTTACAGTTAAGTTCTTACTCTTAATACTTTATGAACATAAGCAATGGAAGATCTCAACTGCTTCTTGCATTACCATACTGAAGTAGAAAAAGTCGTAACTAATTCTTTGATGCAGATAAGGTTTTTATTATCTCAAACAGTTAAGAATGTTCCAGCTCTGGTGGCAGAGAGCTGTTATTAAATTGGTCTTTCTCACAACTCTATTGAGGTCAGGAAGTCCAAAAATGTTAATTATCACACTGTACCCTTCACTCAGGGTAGAGAGATACCATAATGGGCATGAGTAAAGAATGAAGCTGCCTCAAAGATTTACTGCAGTCATAAAATTACTTTAAAAATAACTGCATAGTCAGTAGCTAAGAGATTGAGTCATCTGCATCTAATTTGAATCACCGGAGCTTTTACACTATCTTTCCCAGGAAGAATTAAATGCTGTTTCTTTGAGGAGTGCATGTGTGCATGCAAGTGAGTTTACACCTGCACTGCCTTGGATGGTCTTCAGATACATCAGCAATGTAATTAGAAACTCCAGAGAGAATGAGTGGCACAAGTAACTGAAGATACAGCAGTCTGTGGATGTTCTGACTCAGTGTGTTTTGTACAAGATAGTTGAATCCCCCATCTTGCTGCAGCCTGTTTGTGCTAATAAAAACACAGCAGCTTAGAATTCAAATTAACTCCTCAGAGACCACACTTTTGAGTCACTCCTGCTCACCAAGCTTTACTTCAAACCTCATGAAAATCGGTAATCTTTATTTTGTGTATAGTAGGAAGAAAATAATGGGGTTCTCCTTTCTTTTCTTTTTGAAGGACCTTCAGAGTGGCACAGATCTTATCCTATTGCCCAAGGGAACCGCCAGTCACCTATTGATATAGTTTCTGCAAGAGCAGTTTATGACCCTAATCTGAAGCCACTCATTTTCTCCTATGAATCATGTACCTCTCTTAACATCTCCAACAATGGCCATTCAGTTATGGTTCAGTTTGAAGATACCGATGACAAGACAGGTGAGACTAATACACAGCCAACTAACTCTTTTGTGATTTAGTGAAGGGAAACAAGTAAGTATATTCTATGTGGTGTATTTATGATACATAATTTTAATTTAGAACAGGGCATACGGCCAGAGCCCTTTATATTTTGTCTTCTTGAGCCCCGTGTTTCTTGCCTTCACTTGAGATGCCTACAATGCAATATTGCACATCAGAACTCTGTGTCTGGAAAAGCTCTTGCATGCGGGAAATCAGAAGATTGTTTGCAGCGCTTACCTTCTAAATGAGGGTTGTCAGTTTGTTAGACAAGGAATCCATGCGTCTCTTCATCGCTCCTACACCACATCAGCATGCAGAGCAATATCTAAGCTCCTCACTACCCTCCTTCCATGATCATCCAAATCAAAGATGCTAACCAACATGCCAGTCCTGTCTGGCTCTCTGCCCAGTTTCCATTGACAGGGGTGGGGAAGAGAAAAGCATTAGCAGAGATGGGGTCATTATAATCATAGTCACTACACCAAGTTGTATCTGGACCAATCGCTGTTACCTTGTGTTTTTTTCTTTTTTTCTTTCCTGACTCATAGCAATTCAATTTCTTCGGAAATTATAAAACCTTCAGCCAATTCTGAGTTGGCAGCAGCTTGTGGATGTTGGACTATCTGCAGTTGTGTATTATTCTTGTCTCTTAGCTCTTGCCAGAGATTATAAATGCTTAAGTGATTGATTGCTTCTGTTAATCCTACTTCCATGGTAGAACTTGGTTTTGCATCTGTGGGGTAGGAGAGGAGCATTCAAGTGGGGATGATAACTTTTAAACCTATAAGCTGATTTCATTTGGGCATGTTTATTGATTCTAACTAAATAGGATACCCTACATAACAGAAAGTAACATGTTTTACATGACTTGTCTGTGCTGGTAGCCCTTTGAAATAAGGGCTGGGGGTTAAAATTCCAGCCATTCTGGTATAAAATTTCTCTTTGTGAATGAATCCACCCAGCCAAATGATCAGGTTTTCAAGCATCATCACTGACTTTGAAAAGAAGACTGGATGTTGATTTTCCCCAAAATCTTACTACACAGATCCATTAAGAATGACACCCTATGAAAGAGAATTTGTAAAATATGTGTGGAGTATTACCTTAGCTTGCTAACTACATTAATGCAATTCAAACCTGAACTTTATCTACATAACAGTGAACTTTATGCAGCTTGAGAACATGTGTTAAGCTGGATTAAACGATACAGACTCAGAGCACATGGAAATCAAGACCTCTGTCCTTGCTGCACTAAGCACATGCCTTGTTTCAATAATGCTTTTAAAGAAGAAGGCTGCTAGGAGTGGAAGACATGATTTAAAGTGGTTTTAGTTGTGTTGAAATAGATCTGGTGACTCACACCTCTGTATAAATGGCACAACAGCATTTGACAGTACGCCATCATAGCTAGATTTCTTAAAATAATATTTAAGACAGGTGATGGATGTTATTACTAAGTTCAGAATAACGTACAAGAACAGACTTAGATTCCTAATTAATACTAAATCCTTTGATTTGGCAACACCAGTTTCCTGCATAAAGGCCAGCTGGAACTATTAACATGTGGCAGCTCTGTGCAAGCCCCTGCTTTAATATTTTAAATTAAATATTACTGACTACATCAAAGATGAGTGTTTTACAGAAACTAAATGTCTTTCTAATTTTGTTGAAATAAGACTTTGATCAGGTTTTCATGTGTGTTGAGCAAAATTCATTTGATTTAGTGCCATATAAAATTACAGGAGGATAACTGATGCTGTTGGTAAAGTATCTTCTATAGATGGCATCTTAAACATTCATCAGTTCTTAAGTGTTATTTCTAAATGATGTATGAAGTTTCTCTGTAACATTTCCTCACTTTTATAAGGCAATTTGAGATTCTGAATGGTGTCGTGTGAAGTACAGCCTATTATATTACCTCTTTTATGGGATCAGGTTTTTAAAGGAAACAGAATATAGATAACCTCCACTGGATGTAAAGATACTCTAAAAAGGAAAGTCTTAGCTGTATTACTTACCTGATGTGAAGGTATCTACAGTGTTTTGCACAAACTCCCAAGTAGCCCTGTCAAAAATACTTTAACTACACAAATTTCAAATGGCTGATTTTTTTTTGTTTTGTTTCAGTTTTTTTTCCCCAATTTTTAACGTGTATTTACTATGTTTAACAAGAAAGGCATAACCATAACTATGGCTGCCACATCTTCATACATCACCTTTGAAAAAAGCTACAAAATTCTGTACAAATAGCCACTCCATCTTTTTAATTTAAAATTTTACATGAATTCAGGTGCTTTCCATTTAAGGAATGCAACCCTTCTAAATGTCTGGATGATGTATCTCTTCAATTTGGCAATTAGGAAATGCTACTAATTTTTTTTCTACTATTGTGCCAACAACAGTTAGTCTTTACTAACGGGAGCTAAAAAGGCAGAATGCTTAAGCTTTTTCCTTTGTTGTTTTTTTTTTTGCCTAGCCATCGGTGGTGGTCCCCTTGAGAATCCATTTCGGCTAAAGCAGTTTCACTTTCACTGGGGGACAAATCCCAGCCAGGGATCGGAGCACACAATTGATGGCAAGCCTTTTCCCTGTGAGGTAACAATGTGTGTTTTACAGTTGGATTAATTCATGCAAATGCTGTTGACAAATGACTTTGTCTGCAGTGGGGACTGAATGTCCTTTAAAATTCTGGTTGCTTACTCATGGTTAGGTCAGCACAGACGTTAATGAGCCAGTGCTATACATAGCTTAGAAATGTCTTTGTTTGGGGGCTATTGAAGTTCTGCAAAACAAGGACAAGGCACAGACCTTTCCCAGCTCAGTCTATCCCAAGTATGGCAGCATGGCATCCTGGAGTTTACCAGTAAGCAGCAGAGCATAGTGCTTTATGGGATGAAGGCCTATACCAGGGAAGATAGGTCACAGGTTAATGCCTGATTTGTTCCAATTAAAGCTATGTGGTGGGGTGAGTCTTGGTGGGCACCTGGTGTCCAGCCATGCTGATCTATCAGTTGCCTCCTCAGCTGGGCAGGTGAAAGAAGGTGATCAGGACAGGAAGAGATCACTCGCCAGTTAGTCATGGGCAAAACAGAACTTGACTTGAGAAAAATCTGTTTAATTTATTACCAAACAAATTGGTAGGATAATGAGAAATAAAACCAAATCCTTGATAAACACCTTTCTCCCAGGTTTAAATTTACTCCTGATTTCCTCTGCCTCCTTCCACCCCTGGCACAGTGGTATGGGGAATAAGGGTTGTGGTCACAACCTTACAAGTTTTCTTCTGCTCCTTCCTCCTCAGGGGAGGACTCTTCATGCTCTTCCCCTGCTTCAGTGTGGGGTCTCTCCCATGGAAGACAGTCCTCCATGAACTTCTACAACATGAGCCCTTTGCACAGGCTGCAGTTCTTCATGAACGGCTCCAGCGTGGGTCCCCTCCACAGGGTGCAGTCCTTCAGGAACAGACTGCCCCAGCATGGGTCCCCCATGGGGTCACCAGTCCTGATAGCAAACCTGCTCCAGCCTGGGCTTCCCACAGGGTCACAGCTGTCTTTGGGCATCCCCCTGCTCTGGTGTGAGTTCCTCTCTGGGCTGCAGGTCGATATCTGTTCCACCATGGACCTCCATGGGTTGCAGGGGAATAGCCTGCCTCACCATGGGCTGCAGGAGAATCTCTGCTCCAGTGCCTGGAATGCCTCTTTGCCTCCTTCTGCACTGACCTTGGTGTCTGCAGAGCTGTTCCTCTAACATATTCTCACTCCTCTTTCCAGCTGAAGCTGCACTGTTTTTTCCCCTTAAATACGTAGTCCCAGAGGTGCTACCATCACTGATGCCTCAGCCTTGGCCAGTGGTGGAGTCTGTCTTGGAGTTGGCTGGCATTGGCTCTATTGCACACAGGCAGAGCTCCCAGTAACTTCTCACAGAAAACACCCCTGTACCCCACCTGCTACGAAGACTGTGCCATGCAAGCCCAATACAGGTTGATACACAGCAACTTTGTCCAGTGTCTGTCCATGTTGATGGACTGGTTCAAAAGTCTGAACTTGTTAATCCTTCCAAAGATGCCTTTGGAGTAAAAACTACATTATGTTATAAATGACTATTAGTGTCTGTTCGCATGAGACAAACTATGTTAGCAACTTCTATTACTAATTTGTTTAATTCCTGTTTGTTATTTTTCTTTAAAGCTCCACTTAGTTCACTGGAATGCCAGAAAATACGCAACATTTGGAGAAGCAGCAGCAGCTCCAGATGGCTTGGCAGTAGTTGCTGTTTTCTTGGAGGTAAGAATTGCAAAAATAGCATGTTTAGATGATGAAAAGCATTATGCTGTCAAGTGTTTGAGAACCAAGCTGCATATTTAAGAAGTGCTTAAGGAAAACAGATGACTTATTGGAGGCAGTAACTCATTGCAAATTGCTGTTAAAGTTATGTTAGTAGGAATGTTGAGATTCAGATAAGAAAACAACACCTATTGAAAGCATAATTATAGTCATTCTTATTTAATTTGTCTATTCCATTATTTTAGATTGGGCAAGAACATGCCAGTATGAACAGACTCACTGATGCTTTTTACATGGTAAAATTTAAAGTAAGTCTTAAGCTCTTTATTTGTTTTGGGGATATCCTTTAAAAATCAGGCTCATGTACATGTTTGAGACAAAAATGGAAAAACACCCACCACAAATCTCCCATCATTAGAATATCACTGTAGTTATATTCTCCTTTTCCCCTCCGAAGTTCATCTCACTTGCGTAATCTCAAGTGCTTCACAAATCTGTGCTGGCCCCACTGGTCATTCAGAGGTTGTACCTTTCCCAGAGCGTCTAAAAATCAAAAGCTCCATGACTCTTCAGGCTCAGCTTTTAGACTTGGCCAAATAATCCTCTTCCATTGAGCCTCACCTTGAACAAGTTGAAGTTGGCTGTCTGTCTTCTGCTATAAAGCTCTGTTGGGGGACAATTTTATGAGGTTGTCAGGGTTTAAGCCTAGCCAGTAACTCAGAACCATGCAGCTGCTTATGCGCTGCCCCCGCTCTTGGAGGGATGGGAAGGAGAATCGAAAGAATGTAACTCCCACGGGTTGAGATAAGAGCAGTACAGTAACTAAGGTATAACACAAACCACTACTGCTACCACCAATAATAATAATGATAAGGGAGATAACAACAAAAGAGAATACAACCGCTGACCGATACACAGCCTGACCAAGCAGTGATCTAACCCTTCTGGGTAACTGCCCCCAGTTTATATAGTGGGCATGAAGTGCTGTGGTATGGAATATACCTTTTTTTGTTAGTTTGTGTCAGGTGTCCTGTCTCTGCTTCCTCCTGGCTTCCCCTCCTCCCTGACAGAGCATGAGACTCAGAAAGTCCTTGGTCAGAGTAGACGTTACTGAGCAGCAACTGAAAGCATTGGTGTTATCAGTATGTTGTGGTTTAACCCCAGCCAGACAGCTTGTCCACTCCCCCCCCCACCCCCCCTTCTTGCCCTTCCCTATTCTCGGAGGGACGGAGAGGAGAATCAAAAAGAATGCAACTCCCATGGGTTGAGATAAGAACAGTTTAGTAACTAAGGTATAACACAAATCACTATTGCTACCACCAATAATAGTAATGATAAAGGAAATAACAAGGGAAGAGAATACAACACCTCACCACCAGCCGACTGATAACTCGCCCCCCCCAGCCCAACCAAGCACCGACCGATACCTCCTCAACCCCGCAGTCCTATCCCTTCCAGGTAACTCCCAGTTACCTCCTGGGCATGACGTGCTGTGGTATGGAATACCTCTTTGGTCAGGTTGGGTCAGGTGTCCTGTCTCTGCTTCCTCCCAGCTTCCCTCCTCCCTGGCAGAGCATGCGGCTCACAAAGTCCTTGGCCAAACCAAAACATCATTGTTTTTCAGCTCTGTTCCCAGCTGAAAGTCAAAACACAGCACTGCACCAGCTACCAAGAAAGAGAAAAATGACTGCCACTGCTAAACCCAGGACACAGCGCTGTTCCCAGGCCAAAAGTAAAAATCACAGCACTGCATCAGCTACTAAGAAGGAGAAAAAATGGCTGCTGCTGCTGAACCCAGGACAGAGGTCCTGAGCAGTCCAATCTTGTAGTGATATGTGATATATCACTATATGATATATGCTCTTTAACCACATGTGTCTGAGAGCTTTGAAGATAGATACCTGCTGCGCTTTCTCAAGTGCTCTTTTGTCGTGGTTTTACCCCACCCAGACAGCTTGTTACCCACTCCCCCCCCTTTCTTGCCCTCCCCCTACTCCTGGAGGGACGGAGAGGAGAATCAGAAAGAATGCAACTCCCACGGGTTGAGATAAGAACAGTTTAGTACCTAAGGTATAACACAAATCACTACTGCTACCATCAATAATAGTAATGATAAAGGAAATAACAAGGGAAGAGAATACAACACCCCATCACCAGGCGACCGATAACTTGCTCCCCCAGCCCGACCAAGCACCGACCGATACCTCCTCCAACCCTGCAGTCCACCTGCCCTTCCGGCTAACTCCCAGTTACATCCTGGGCATGACGTGCTGTGGTATGGAATACCTCTTTGGTCAGTTTGGGTCAGGTGTCCTGTCTCTGCTTCCTCCCGGCCTCCCCTCCTCTCTGGCAGAGCATGAGGCTCACAAAGTCCTTGACCAAACCAAAACATCATTGTTTTTCAGCTCTGTTCCCAGCTGAAAGTCAAAACACAGCACTGCACCAGCTACCAAGAAAGAGAAAAATGACTGCCACTGCTAAACCCAGGACATTATCCACCCCTTATTCCATACCATTCACGTCATGCTCAGATCCCACATTTTCAATATACCATCACTCTTATCTAGGTGCACTTTCATCGTAGCGCATGGACCAGTCCCTATAAAGCTGCTGAGTCCATCTGGTCCATGATGCCAGGCTCCATCTCTTGTAACAGTCTTTCAGAGCAGGAGAGGCTGTGTGCAGTGTTCACACATATGAATAACCTGGGCAATAGTGTCCATTGCTAAGTCCACCCCTCGATCATGAGTCCATCTCGATGTTGCATCTCTGCTCTGTTGGCCTTAAGGGTCATGGGCCCACCAGGCTTAAAATAATTCACTGTCCTTCCATCTCCAATGTTTCCAAAGCACTGGAGGGGCCCAGTGGACTAGATACTTGCCCATACTGTCCCACACGCCCTGCCACTCATGGCTGTCCAGCCTTGGGGAAAACCTCTTGGTCCTCCCATATTGTTGTCTAACCCCAGACAAGACCCAAACCCGACTCTGCTTGAATTTTGGGATCAGACGCAATGGTGGTGGGCAAAACACACTCTGCGTATGTGCCAACATAGTGAACACCATCACAATCAGCAGGCAGGTCCCAAGGGTACCCAAAGGCCATTCAAAACCTTCAGAACTCTCAAACGATGCTGCTGTACTTGTCCCTGGGGCTGGTGTAGCTGCTGTGCTTGCCGGCTCTCCCACCACCAGCTTCTCTTTTCCTGAGTCCAGCTCTTCCTCCTCTGCCTTGCTGGGAAATGCTGCGGGGTCTCCTGCGTCCTCCTGGGGATCGGCGGGCGGCTTCCGGGGAATGCTCTCGGCCGTTGCGGGGCTGGGCTCGGCCGCGGGGCTCGGCTCCTCTGCGGGGCTCGGCTCCTGCGCCGCCTTCTCCCGCTCCTCGACCGCCCCGACCTCCTCCACCGGCAGCCGTCCCCTCGCGGCCTCCGGTCCCGCTCCCGCTTGGTCCCCGGGGCCGCTCTCCCGGGCCGCTTCAGCAGCCGCCGGCTCCCGGGGCCGCCCCCGATCGGCTCCCCAGAGCCTCACGCAGACGGAGGCGAGGGCGAGGGCCAGGACGGTGAGGAGCAGCCGGACGGCCAGGGACCAGTCCATGGCCACGTCCGTCCCGCCCTGCTGCTGGAGCTCGCCCGTATTACAAGTCATTGCCATAAAGTACAGTGAGACAAGAACCTTAGCCCAAGCCCCACACTTGATAAACACTAACACAGCAAATACCGGCTCTAAGTAAGTTACAACATTCTGAAACTGTGAGATCAAGAGGAACAACTCTGAGATCCAATAAATCAGCATTGTGATGGTCAGATCTGTCGTTATCTCAACCCCTCGTGCCCCACGTTGGGCGCCAAAAAGAACTGTCGTGGTTTAACCCACAGCCAGACAGCTTGTTACCCACTCCCCCCCCTTTCTTGCCCTCCCCCTACTCCTGGAGGGACGGAGAGGAGAATCAGAAAGAATGCAACTCCCACGGGTTGAGATAAGAACAGTTTAGTACCTAAGGTATAACACAAATCACTAATGCTAACACCAATAATAGTAATGATAAATGAAATAACAAGGGAAGAGAATACAACACCCCATCACCAGCCGACCGATAACTTGACCCCCAGTCCGATTAAGCACCGACCGATACCTCCTCCAACCCTGCAGTCAACCCAGCCCTTCCGGCTAACTCCCAGTTACCTCCTGGGCATGACGTGCTGTGGTATGGAATACCTCTTTGGTCAGTTTGGGTCAGGTGCCCTGTCTCTGCTTCCTCCCGGCTCCCCTCCTCTCTGGCAGAGCATGAGGCTCACAAAGTCCTTGACCAAACCAAAACATCATTGTTTTTCAGCTCTGTTCCCAGCTGAAAGTCAAAACACAGCACTGCACCAGCTACCAAGAAAGAGAAAAATGACTGCTACTGCTAAACCCAGGACAGCTTTCTAATCAGACTGATTAGACCACTACAAATGTTATCCTTTCTGGATTTACATGAGGCTAATGCATTCTATAACATGCATGTGTTGTGTTATGCAAAATTATATCTAATGCTTGAGTGGGCATATTATTTCTTGCTCCTCCATATAATGCTTATGAAGGACAAGAACACAGCAGTGTGTAGGCTCCAGACACACTAATGATATTTTGATGTTTAAGTTATTTCTTCCATTTGTAGGAAAGAAATAGTTATCCCTCAGCTGTAGTGGTGGAAGTTCTGCAGGTTTGTCACTGGGAATAAGCTGCACATTCTGCTTCTTATAAGTGATTTTACAGACAATTGGACAGTGCTTTTTGAGTAACTAAGTACCTTTCATATACTCCTACAAGCTGAAAAATCTTGCCCTAGACTATGGTAGTTAAGGCAATCACGACTTCAGGGGACACCTCCTATTTCTACAGGTCTTTCGGTTCACCAACCCGCATCTAATTTTAGACTTGAACATTTGATTTTTAAAGCACATATTTGTCCTAGCAGACATGACTGTTTGAGGCCAAGTTTTCCATAGTATATATTCTCTACAAAAATAGATGTGAAAGAACAGAAAATAGCAGGTAATGACACAAGGAATTCTGTTACGATATTATCTAGAGATCCCACTGAACACTATATGTTTAATAAGCTTCCTGCTTATTTTTAGACCTTTTGTGACAAGAGCTGAACTTTGGTAGGGGCAATGGGGCAAGAACTCAAAGTCCGGTAAGCCAGGAGCAGGAATAAGACTTGCCATGTTACTCTTGTAAAACTTGTTAGGTAACCAAAGCTTTGTAGACTTTTCCTTTCTGCTAGTTTTTAATGTTGCTGTAGCCTTTCTTATTTTAAAATAATAATTAAATTTAGTTTGTACTTAAGAGTAAAAAGATAAATTTCAAGTTTGTGGTTTTTTTTTTTTTTTTTTTGTTCCTTCCCCTCCCCCAGGGAACAAAAGCTCAATTTAGTAGCTTCAACCCTAAATGTCTCCTGCCATTGAATCCAGATTATTGGACATACCTTGGTTCTTTGACAACACCACCCCTTAATGAGAGTGTAACATGGATAGTGCTGAAAGAAGCAATCAGCATTTCTGAGAAACAGGTAAACTTCTGATACTCTCCTAGCTCTTGTAGGACTCAAGGCTGGATAAACAGGCAGTGACTGATTAGATTTGTAATGGGGCTAAGCTGAAAGACCATTAACCTGTGAATAATCAGGCTGCTTAATAACCAGAGCTTTTGATTTTTGTTAATACTCTATAGGATCTTTGCTTGAATCTGTTCTATCAATAGATTAAAATGTACTGAATACTTTCCTTTTGTTGTTAAAAACATAACAAAACTTTAGTATCAATTGCCCTCTTGAGCAGTGAATTATTTTGCCCAAATTTACAGCTGGAGAAATTTCGCATGCTCCTCTTCACCAGTGAGGAAGACCAGAGGATCCAAATGGTCAATAATTTTCGCCCCCCTCAGCCTCTTAAGGGGAGAGTAGTTCGAGCTTCCTTCAAGGCCTGAAAAAAACTGATAATGGCACTGAGATATCCACGAGCTTCCGCATCTGAGATACTATAAACAGGAACTCTTGTCTTCAGATTACTTCTGGAACACACAAGATAATCATTTCCATGAACACTCAACCTGGAGGGGGATAATCTTCTGACTTTATATTTTATTCTAATTGCTCATTCTTTTCAGAAATGACATATTTTTAATAAAAGGAATAGTTGAATAAACCACCATGTCTCCAAGACCTGAAACTCTAAAAATTAAGATGAAATTCAAATCCCACTTTGTATAAAATGGGAAATTATGTGGTGACGTAGTACCAGTGGTCACAACTTCTAATTGTCTTCTTTAATACATGATGAAATAGTCAACAATCTTGGGCAAATTGCAATGAAGTTTTCCTTACTGATTGTTAGCATTTTCTGAGCTCTGTTTAATTTCAAGATTGCTTTCACTGTGTTCCTGGTGTCTGTCAACCTATAGAGTGCACGTGAATAGCACTGGCAAAATGGTTTTTACTCACCTCAAGTAGCCACTGGTATGAAAACCACATATATATTAAGTATACGTATATTTACAACTAATTTAAAATAATATGAATGCTGTGTTTAAAAGCAGGCCACTTTATTGCACAGTGTTGCTCAAATACTTTTTTTTAGCCATGCAGCACACATATCTAAATGCCCTTGTCAGTTTTGTTTTAAATAACATCTCTAGCAATTCAGGTATATGTTTTTTGGTTCTCAGTTTTTCATATTCTACCTCAGTTACATGATTTGCTCTGCAATATGACCTCCTTCACTGAAATCTTGTTTACTGTAAGGACTGCACTGAATGTACATTGCTGCACAATCCCCCCTTCACTACGGCCACCTGTCCTGTCAGGGATACTCCCTGCAGATATGAGGTTTACATCCTTTTACCTCTTAGAAAGAAAGTTGCTTTAGAAAAGCTATGTGTTAGCGTTGCTGCTTCTGCAGCTGTGTAACAAATTCAGACTTGTGTACTAAATACAGTGATGTTATCTGTAACTACCCACAGTCTAATTTCAGGTACTTCAATTTTGAGCTTTAAATGTTCTACTTCATTTGTATAGTTTAGATAGAAATTGATGATATTTATCAATTCTTATCAGCTTAGATGGAGAAATCATTGAAGATGTACAGTGTAAAGCAAAGCAAGGAGAAAGGGAGAGGGATGAAAGCAAGAGCTACTGTGGGCTGTTCCCCTTTCTCAAAAAAGGGAGAAAGACACTAGATGTGAAGCACAGTACAAGGAATGGAAAACTAGAATTCTAGACCTAACTCTTACACAGTTTCTCTGGTACACTGACTTAAATCATCCTGTTCCTCAGTTTCCTCTTATATAAAAAAACTCATAGTAGCCTTCCAGTATCTGAAGGGGCATACAAGGATGCAGAGATGGACTCATCCTCAGGGACTATAGTGACAGGACAAGGGCTAATGAATGGGTTCAAACATACACAGGGGAAGTTCAGGTTAGGTATCAGGAAAAAGTTCTTTACTGTGAGAGTAATGAGGCTCTGGAACAGGTTGCCCAAAGAAATGGTAAATGCTCCATCCCTGACAGTGTTCAAGGCCAGGCTGAGACAGAGCCTTGGGTGACATGGTCTAGGGTGAGGTGTCCCTGCCTGTGGCAGGGGTGTTGGAAGTAGATGATCTCAAAGCCCTTTCTAACCTAAACCATTCTGTGAAAAGGAGGGTAACATTGACCTACCTCACAAAGATCTTGTGAGGGCTAATTCAGCATTGTTTTAGATGTGAGATTCTTACATAGCAGATGCAAGGGAAACAGAAAATCATTACAAAATACAATGTATTTAGCTATTATGAATGTAAATTTGCTAGTAATGCAAACTGGTATTGCAGAAAATCAATTTAATTTATTTTACAAATGAAAGAAATGAGTGTGCATCTCTGTGCTTTGTTTTGATTAAAGCTACCTCTCCCTACTTACAGCACTGTTTTTCTCAGACTTTCATTAACAGAAATGCTGTTTGGTATCTTCAGCTGGTGCATCTAAATCTGATCAAATGCTTTGATTGTTTACCTTCAGTTTCATGGAAACCTCGATTATGCTAAAGTAGAATGATCCAAGGACAGATAAATTATGCCCCCAAAAACTTCAGGGCTTTTTTAATTTCCACAAAGTCTACCTCTGTTTAAAAACTATTTTTCATCTATATTGCAAGTGTTCTCATCTTCTGAGACTAAACAGGGTATTTGGTTTTTTTAGCTTAAAGCTTTTACTCAAGAGATTCTGACTTCTTGCCTGGTCAGTTAGATTATTATTTTAATGACTTTTATGTTCCTGTTAAAATTAAAACCTCACAAAGAGACAAACTGTAAAATGTAAAAGGTCTTTTAAAAGAATCTCTACATATTGGATAGTCCAAATACATTTTATTAGGGGTAAATTAAAATACTTTCCTCATTAAAGTGTAACTAATATTACTTACCATAGATAGCTTAATCAAGTACTGTTGCATTAGTATGAGTACACACTTTCACAGGACAAGTCACTGATCAATATTTTCAATTTTCTCATTTATGGAGTATTAGGCGATTTCTGCTCACTCACCCTCTCATGAAAGGTAAAGAGAGTTTTTATACCAACACATCTGTTTATTTCCCAGCTACAAGCAGTCTAATAAAGTAAAAATCTGATTTATCCACAGGATGTGTCCATTCTGTGACCTTGAACACAGTACTTAAGCTTCTTTAAGGGTGGCTTAATCATGTATAACAGAAGTGTATAATAGTTAGCTCCCAAAGTTATTGTAGAAGCTTAGCTACTGTAAGGAGCTTTAAATGCTGAATCCTCACAAGGTGTTCAGTTCCTGGGAGAAACTGGATTATACCTTCCTTCAGAAATAAATTTCATCTTATTTACAGGGTGGGGTATTTTGTGTGTGTGTGTGTGGTTTGGTTTTTTTCTTTGTTTGTTTGGTTGGGGTTTTTTTCTCATTTGAATCAAAGAACATGATCTCTTTTAACCATGGTAAACCAATATAAAAGGAAGCCCTTTAGATTCTTAGTTTCTTGAAACCTTGGTCATCCATCTTCTACCAGCTACGTTAAAGGAAAAATAGCAGTTGACTTTAACTATTCCAGCAAGACTTAGCTCAACTTCTAATCGGATCACAGTTGTCAGGACTAAGAGAACACGAGGCCTCGTATTTAGCACAGGGACGGAAATTGCACAGCTGTAAATGCTAGACTAGAAATGCCATCTAGTGGCTGGCTGTTTACCACAGCGCTTAGAACAATTTTTAAGGCCAATTCAGTCAAAACACAACAGATGAGCAAATTAACTTTAACAACAATCGGTTTTAAAGGCATAGCTGAGAGTAATCGAAATCCCTGTCCTGGCTCTGCACATGTAGTCGTTAAAATGCCTTTATTAGATAAAAATCGATCTTACAAAAGAAACTCAATAAATTAGTTCCAATTTTTTATTCCTCTCTTCACTGATAGAGTGAAGATGCCAACTGCCTGGTAAACTGCACATTATCTTTAATAGCTATAGTTAAGGTCCAATTTAGTTGTGGGGTTTTAGTTTAGTTGGCTTGGGTTTTGGTGGATTTTGGTTGTTTTTTTTTTTTTTGTTTTGTTTTGTTTTGTTGTTTGGGTTTTTGTTTGTTTTGTTGTTTTTTTTTTTTGTTCCCATCCTCTGCAAACAAAGATTTTTAGGCAGTTTCAGTGATATAGTTGATATGATGTAGCAGTGATTTATAATGATATATTTCAGGATGAGTGCAAATTAACCCAAATATAAGCATCACAGAAAAAGTGTTGCAAGGTGTTTTGTCACTAGGTGATGCTTTTGGTGGTGTTCAAAGGTCAGAAAGATAATAAAAAGGATTTCAGAAAAAAAGCAAAGATAAGCCTGAGGAGAAAAAAAAAAAAAAACAGAGTGGGGGAGGGATGTTACCTTATACCTTAGCCATTTTCCTCTCTGAATTCCTTCTTCATGTGAATGTGACCATTTAGTAAAGACACTGCATCTTGCTCTATGCTGCCTGTAAGAGGGGGTCTCAAGTTTTTTCCTCACCCTGAATGAATTACTGTACACTGATGAAACTTGACTGAGTTTAACATAAATATTCTCAGTTTGCATGGCTGTAAGGCAGAAAATATTTATTCCTCTGATGTTCCATTTATACCATTACTTGCGTTACATTTGAATTTTGCCTTTACATTTTTGCTTGCCCAAGGAAGTTGTGAATGCTCCATCCCTGGCAGTGTTCAAGGCTGGGTTGTAGAGAGCCTTGGGTGACATGGTTTAGTATGAGGTGTCCCTGCCCATGGCAGGGGGTTTGAACTTGATGATCTTAAGGTCCTTTCTACCCTAACTATTCTATGATTCCATGATTTTTGTAAACATTTCAGCCCCTCACTCCATGTAGTGAACAGCAACATAGTAATGCAAACCATCATTTTGCTTCATTTCATATGAATATAGTGGAATATTAAATGAAGCAATTCAGGAGTCAGCTCATCCTATTCATTGGTTGGAGGGAAGAAGGTGGAATGAGGGCAGGGAGGAAAGGAATATAATTCATTTTCTACACATGAGCACTTTGGACCAACATATAAGACTTCTCTGCACTTGTAAGCTGTCCTAAAGAAGTTCCCCAAGAAAACTTACTTTTACAGTGGTACAGAACCTTCACTGAGCATGTATTTCAGTTTAACAAACCAGTTTGTAAGCAATGTCCAGTAACAATTTTATATGTGGCGTTCAGATCCAGTTACAGCAACTAGAAAGGCCTTTGCCTTAGTGAAATTACATTAACTTAAACTGGATCTTTGGTTTAAGCCCTGCAACTTTGTATAGAGACACACTGACAGACTCTGCTGTTGCAGCAGAGGTTAAATGAAGTTGGAGAGTTGGACTGGCATTTTTCCTACAGTTGTTCATTGTGTTTACCTCTGTTCATTGACATTTGCAGCTTGTTTGCTTTCCTAGCACTTGAGTATTTGTTTTAGATTATATAGGCAGATCAAAGACTGGAATTTGCTGTAACCAAAATAGGAAAATGCAATTGCTTTGTCAGACTTAGAGGAAATCTGTTTTTCTGTCTCAAAAAGAGATCTCTGGATCTAAGGTGCTAATCAGCCTTCTGTGAAAATTCAGAATATGATATACAGCAAATTAAATGTATGCCATTATTCACAGGGCAAAATGCACACAGTAAACAGCTGACATTTTTTAAAGACTTCCAGCAGGAAGATATCCAAGTGTTTTGTGGGCTGGTGTTGAATTAATTTCCATTCAGAAGCTGGTTAGCTAGACTGTTATGCTCTTTGTCAAAGGCAAGTTCCAACTCAATCTGTATTTTCTAAGTGGGACCAGAGAGTCAATTCATTCAAGGGACTTGCCTTCCTCTGCATGGTGGTTAGTCACATGTTTGGATCTATGGCCATTTTCTGGTGTGTATCACTAGACTGAGTCTTTCCACTTCAGGAAAACTTTAAGTAAACTACTTTTCTTTGAATTCAAATCGTGTTACTTACTAGTCAGCTTTTGGGAAAATTATTAGTTGTTTGTTAGAAGTAGTATTCTGATTTTTAACTTGATTTCTTAGGAACATCAGGCTTATTTAACAGTTCTGTTCTTTGTATGTCCCCATAAGAAGAAATGTTTACAAAGCACTAGTAGTCTCCCACCTCTAATGAATATAAATTGGTTAATGGAAAGTAAGCTATCATAGCACCTGCTATGGGGGCAGTAGGAACTGAGATGCATCTTCAGCTTCTGGAAACAGAAGTGGTATATATCACACTAAATCAGCCACAGCCAGTTGCCCAAATTCGCAAGTGGAGGAAAAAAAAAAAAAAGTTCCATGGAAAGAAATTTCCAAGGAAATCCCAAATAGTGCAGTGTCAGTGTAAGGAAAGTCAGATAGGAAACTTCAGGTTTCCCTGTCAGGTTAGTCACAGAATTAGCCTCCTTTTATAAAAGGACATGAAAAATAAGAAACATGCAGTGAAACTGATGAAGTCTCTTTCACAGTCTCACACTTCTCCATCCATACAGACTTACAAGTTGGCTGAACAAACTTAAGCAGTGTACTCCTGTCTGAAACATCTGGTAAGATTTATCTGCTTAGCTACTCCTGAGGTAGCAACTTTAGGTCACAATTAAAGTCATCGTGTACGTGTGTTCACTGCAACCTGTGTCATGTAGACCTCTCAGGCTCAAATAAATATTTCATTTAATCTGGACCCCACTGAAGCCTTCACTGGGAGCTGGATCATGGCCTAAACAAGCAACAGAAATGAGCATGAAAATGTGTTTGCAAAGAAAATCAAAGTTGCTGACACTACAAGTACACAGACAAAATGAAACCTTAAAAAATCTAAATATAGCATTTCTATGTTTTAACTTATCCCTGCACCTTAGTGCAATGCCCTGGGAATTAGGGTCATTTGCTTATAAATACTGGTAAGAACTTTTCTCCTGGCAGAAGATACTCAGTACTGTACTGAGTGATAGTTTATCTATAAACAGGGAAGTCAAAGCCAAATCCTAGTTTTATTTAACGAAACTTGAGTTACAGTTTTCTTGGATACAAACTAACAAGATAGAGCACCATGGCAACCGAGACACTGTTGCCACAGAAATTTGCCATTTTAATTAGCTATTCCTGAAGACACAAATACTACAAGCTTGTGCAATATTGTTTCTTTCCTCAAACCATATCAAGGAGTAGCATTTCTATTTTAAAAATCTTTAATCATACGTTGTTCTGGCTCATCAGCATAACCAAACACTCCCAAGCAGGATCTAAATCTCAGTTCAATTTCATATCTAGTCCTGTCAAGTACTGGTTATTAACATTGAAATACATTAAGTTTCTTGGAAGCCTCCAATACAGTATTTCTTCTTGTGTTTAGAAAATAGTGAATGAAAGCAACATCTTCTTCTGGAGGACTGTAAATTGTTTCGCCTTCATTAACACATTTCCCAAATCACTTCAGCTTATGCATACGAGCTTATGGAATTACTGCATGAAGTGAGTGATAAGTAATAGCGTTCAGCTGAACAGAAGTATTTAAAAATGCGAGGAGCACAGAAAATCTGAGCAGTCAAGTTAGTTTTCAGGCTGCTCTATGAGGCTTTATCACTGTTGTGAATAGTGCAAAAGCTGAACAGAATTGGTAGGTGAGAGTAAAGAGCGCTTTGAGACCCAGAAATGACTGCTCCTATACCTGTGCAGTGGAGCAAAGAGAAGAGGTGCAGGTAAGGGCTGGTAAGGGCTGCACTAGTACAGCAGATTTGTCAGACAAAATAGTCATGTCAAACTTAAGATTTTTTTTTTTCATGTGTGTTAAAATATTGCCCTTGAATTTTTCTCTGAAGTGATCTTCTATTTCTTTCTTTTTTCCTTTGGTTTGGTTTTCTATTTGACATGAAACTATGTTTCACTGTGTTAAAAAAAGCCTAAAAAACGGATGAAAGCTCAGACTCACAAAGATGGTTGCACATCCTTCCACTTGAGACAGCCTGGGAACACGTTGATTTCATCTAGGATACCTGCAACATGTTATTCCGATGAAACAAACTTTGGGACAAGAAGCCAGGAGAATAAAAAAATGCACTATTAAAATCAAAGCGTCTTGTGACTTGTGAGCCTCCGTTTTAGGGTAGACCATCATGCCAGGTTAAAGCAAGGAGTACTTAGTAACCAGCCCATAATACACAATAACTTATTAACCACCCTGCACTTTGGGCCTGTGCCTTGTCTTGCTACATGTTATAAAACCACTCCGTACAAATTTTAACTGGGAGAAGCAGCCGCATGAATCATCAAAAGAAACCAAAACCACAAAACAACACCAAAAACAAAAACAAAACAAAAAATAAACAACCCACCAAATGAGGAGCCCCAAAATGAGCCTTAACTTTTGCTCTCCATAATTTATGTGACCGTTTTCAGAAGGGCTTTTCAAGTTTTGACGCTCATCAGCTGGTGGTCTCAGCACTGAAGACTGTGGAATTGTATTTAAACGAAGCAAACAAAAATCCTAAGGACCCTGCCTCAAGAGAATGTAGTTTTTTGACCCTTACCCATAAGGAAAATAAATGTTGCTAATGGTTTTATTTCCCCTAACACATCTCATCTGCTCGCTTTTGTCGCTCAGGTTATTACCCTGCTTGAAAGCATGCAGGGAAGTTAGAAGCGGAGGCCGGGATCGCGGGGCCTTCTCTCAGCACCTCAGCCGTGAGGCAGCCAAGCTCTGCGGACCAGCGCGGGCAGCTGAGGTGACAGGAGCCGCCGGGCCCCGTTCCGGTGATCCCTGCTCCGCGCTAGGCCCGGGCGGCAGCTCCACAGCCGTGCCTGAGCTCGCCGTGCAAAGGCAGGAGCTGAGGAGAACATGGCGGAGCGCGGAGGGGCGGGAGGCCGCGCTCAGCCCCGCGTGCTTCACGCGTCCCGCCGCGTCCTGACAGGACCCCGCGCACCGCCCCGGGCGCGGCAGTTACCGGAGGCGGGTCTCCGGGGGCGGGGCTGGCGGCGGGGCCGCGGGTTGGGCTGCAGCGCCGTCAGTCAGTGCCGTCAGTCCTCTCCCGCCGCTCCGGACACCCCGGAACCTGCAGGCGGCTGCGGGCGGTGTATGTAAGAGCGGCGCAGTGGCTGCCTCAGTGCTGCGCGGAAAGGGAGTCGGTGTCGTCGGTGTCGTCGGTGTCGTCGGTGTCGTCGGTGTCGTCGGTGTCGTCGGTGTCGTCGGTGTCGTCGGTGTCGTCGGTGTCGTCGGTGTCGTCGGTGTCGTCGGTGTCGTCGGTGTCGCTGCCGGTGCCGCCCCGGGTGAGCCGCCGCGCCGCGCAGTTGGGGCTCGCCTGGGCGGTGGCCGCCGGCTCTTCCGCCGCGACACCGACTGAGTTGGGCGGGAGGCGATAACGCGGGGCTAAAGGGAGAGGAGCCGGGCCTAGCTTGATGAGTTTGCTGAAGGGGCAGCCTCCCGGTAGCGGGAGCGGGGAGCAGTGCGGGCAGGGAGGCCGCGGGGAGAAGCCTGCGGGGAGATATGCGGCTGGAGCTGTGTGTGCGCGATGGGGTGTGAGGTGTCAGTGGGCAGCTTGTGGGAGGTCGTGTGGTGGGGCTGGTGGGTGTGGGATGTGTGTGGGGTAAGGGTTGGGTGTGTAGGGGCTGTGTAGGCAGTGTCGGGAGCGAGGGGCCCATGGGGTGTTGGGCGCTGTATGTGGGAGCTGCTGCAGGGCTGTAAGGCTGAATGTAATGGATATCTGTTATTTTACTGCACAGCGTGAACTCCTCTCTCCTGCGAGCCCCCGGTGTGTAACCCGGCTAACCAGCAGCTGGCGGGCTGTGTTGTGGTGGCAGTTTCAGTTTCAGTGATTACACTAATTCACCTGATGAGGAAGTGTTGAAGTGGTAGGTGTGCCGCGTGGGGAGCATAAGCTTTATGTAATGGGCACTTACATAATGGTCTTTAGCACATTGCTTTTATTAGCAGTGCTACCGTATTTTAACACACTTGTGCTGCAGCGGCTAACGGGTGCGGGTGGGTGTCCTGGGCAGAAGCAGTGGGATCTGTACACTACGCTTGAATAGGAACCCAAGGATGTAAAGATGTAGTTATGGCAGCGAGTTCACAAATGTGCTCCAGGACTGATCAGTGCTACCTGACCGTAGGCAAACACATGCCTCTGGGGTATTGGGCAACTCTGCTTCTAGGAAAAAAAATGCTGTCTTGCAGTGTCTGTCAGTCAGCTGATGTGAGCAAGGTAAGTTTGCTTAAAACACTGTTTTTATTGGCTTTTGAGTCAGGAACATTGAAGCTGTCATTGTTTCTGTCTCTCTTGGCATTGGCAGTAAAGTTATGCTGCGCTTTTGCCTGCCCTCATAGGGTCCCAGAATGGTAGTGGTGGGGTCTTTGTTGAATGGCTTGTCTTTTCTGTTGTGAAGCATGGGTGATGCACTTCAGAAATATTTTGTTGCATGTTGCTTTTGTTTTCCAAATGGAATTTCAGTAAAGTCATTGGGTTCTATCAGTAGGCCTTTTGTTTACAATAGTTCAAGTTTGTTTTTAGCTCTTGCTGATTTCTTAAAAACACTTTAATGCAACAGCAGGGCTGGCTGCTAGTTTCTCATGAAATGCCCTGCTAAAAAGAACAATACTGCAGTGGTAGGTAGCACCTTTGGGCCAAGTCCTGGAACACGTTGTACTGCAGGCCGCCTGGAAGTGGTTCAGAGCATACAGAAAACTGTATTGTTCTAACTGGCTGCTACAGTGATCTTTTGGGAGTAATTGTAGTGCCAGTGTTACTATACAGTCAGCTTTTGAAATCCACGGGGCAAAATTGTGTTCTGGAGTAACCATCTGGTTGTACTTAGCCATTTCCCACAGCTTGAATAGCTTAAAGCAGGAGACAATATGATGGACATCTCCCATGGCAACTGAAGTTTTTCGGCTGGTGCCCTGGGTTTTAGTGATGTTGGCAGCAGAGCTTTTCACAGCTGCTTGTAATATTCACACCCCTAATGAAAAAGCAGAATTGTAAAAGCTGTCAATGTAACTGTGCTCTATCTATCACTGCATCAAAGTTCATAATGCTGTGATAAATACATTAATTAGCCAGCAGTGGAGTCTGCCTTCAGCTGCACAAAAAGTCTCACCTGTGTCAAGGTTGGTTATGACCTTGAAGGTAAAAAAAAAAAAAAAAAAACAAACCCAAAACAAAACCAACAATAGAAAACCAGTCAAGCTTATAAGCTGCAACAGAACTGGAAAGGTAGACTAGCTTGTTCTAGATGTCAGGATCATGGCAATCCATATAAATAATTAATTTCCCACATCTTTCCATTTCTCCATAGGATTTGAGTGCTGACCTTTTCTTGGTTTTGATACCTGGAGTGTATTAACAGAGCTGTGCTCTGTCAGGCTCTTTGAAGTTGAAACTTAGTTGTCATTGAAGTTCCTGTTTTCGAACTTGTAGGTTCTGTTTTTAGTTGTTCTGTTAGATAAGGCTTTTCTCTGTTGCAGTTTACAATTACATTTCTTGTAATGTTGCAATTTCTCCTTAGCCTTGCCACAATGAGGAAAAACATGCCTGGAAGATAAAAGTTAGCTTTCCTGATGAGTTAACTGGAGAAGGACAGTCCTTTCCTAAGGTTATAATTATGTGATGGAAGTTGCATCACTTAAAATGCCTCTATAGCAGTCTTCTGGGGAAAAAGTGTTCTGAATATTTCTGTGAGCTCTAGACTTGTTTTTGTGTCACTGTGTAGAAAGCTTCTTTGTGAATCTTCTAAGTTTTTTGCCTTTTCTTATATTCTAGGTCATAAGGATATTCTGTGTGACTGAAGGACAGTGCTGCTGTTTGTGGAGTGACTTACGATGTCAAGAACTGTATCATCCTGGATCTTAAGCTCAGCAAGAAATGGCATTGTTTTACAAGGAAAAGGACGTTTGTACTCCATCTGTATCCCAAACAGAAACAAGATAAAATGGAAGCTCATTTGTTCCAAAACACAGCTGTACCCTGCTGGAAGCAGCAGTTTAGACAATGTCTTCTCCTTAAAAGCATTCCGACACACATCTACTGAAGAAGAGCATTTTTCTTTCCAGTTGTCTCCATCACAAATCAATGATATACTCAGAGCAGGTGAATTATCCCATAAAGTATTGACTTTCAATGGTAAAAATGCAAATTCTGTGTTGAGGTTTGAAAGTAACCAGTTGGCATCCAACACCCCCATAGAAGACCGCAGAAGTGCAGCCACTTGTTTGCAGACCAAAGGGATGATGTTTGGGGTCTTTGACGGTCATGCAGGTTCTGCATGTGCTCAGGCAGTGAGTGACAGGCTCCTTCATTATATAGCAGTTTCTCTCATGTCTCGGCAAACCTTGGAGGAGCTTGAGCTTGCTGTGGAGTGCATGAAACCAGTGCTGCCTATCCTGCAGTGGCACAAGCATCCTAATGATGTAGAGTATCGAGAAATTACTTCACAATATTTTGAAAATCTCCGAGTTTACTGGCAGCATTTACTGGACCTAGACACTGAGCCAGGGTTCAGTTTAGAAGAAGCCATGATATGTGCATTCAAAAGGTTAGACTCGGACATATCACTGGAAGTTCAGGCACCCCAGGAAAATGAGTTGATGAGAAATGTTGCCCTTCAAGTAGCTTTTTCTGGTGCAACAGCCTGTGTAGCTCACATTGATGGTGTTCATTTACATGTTGCAAACACCGGTGATTGCAGAGCAATTTTAGGGGTTCATGAGGAAGATGGGACTTGGTCTACTCTCCCTCTGACCCGAGACCACAATGCCATTGATGAGTTTGAAATTAGAAGACTGAAAAGGGAACATCCTGGATCTGAGGAGAAAACACTATTTGTGAATGACAGGTTATTGGGGATTCTTATGCCTTCCAGGGCTTTTGGAGATGTGCAATTAAAGTGGAGTAAGGAATTGCAGCATAGCGTTCTTGAGAATAGCTGTGATGTTGAGGATTTAAATATTTACCAGTACGTTCCTCCAAACTACTATACACCCCCATATTTAACTGCAGAGCCTGAAGTCACATATCACAAATTAAGAAGCAAGGATAAGTTTCTAGTTATGGCTTCAGATGGACTGTGGGAGATGTTAAGTAATGAGAAGGTTGTAAAACTTGTTGCTGGACACCTTTCAGAGCTTAATGTGCAGAAACCACAACTGGCTTTTGAGAAACCAGTTAATTTGGGTTACATGCACAGTTTGTTACTTCAGAGGAAAAACAAAGGCATTGCCTCGCTTGACCAGAACATAGCTACTCATTTAATAAGGCATGCAATTGGAAGTAATGAGTATGGGGAGGTGGACCAAGAGAAACTTGCTGCAATGCTGACACTGCCTGAAGACCTTGCGAGAATGTACAGAGATGATATCACAGTTACTGTGGTGTATTTTAATTCAGAAACAATTGAAAATCACTACAGAAACAGTAAGTAGACCTGCATTGTTGCTGTTCTATACCACAACTTTGATACTGGAACCATTTCTGTCTTTCTCCGATAACCAAGCTGTTACCTGTGTTGCGGTCTGGAAGTTTCAAAATCTTTTTGTTACTTACTAGTCTCGAAAGTAACTTCCTAGAAGTGAGTTTGAAAGTTCCCTGGCTTTCTAGGTCTGTACATACTGAAGAAAAAAGTTTTGACAAAAGTTCATCGAAATGTAACTGAACTCAAGATTGCTGACCCAAATCTGATTCCATGGGAACCACTGTTAACCTTTCCAAATGAACAAAAGAGAGGAATTATACTGAGACTGGTGCAATTTAAGGGATGGCTAATACTTGTAGCTGCATGGAGGATAAGAAAGGCTCTGCTCTTGTGGAAAATGAGTAGCATACTATTGAAGCACTGTATTGAATTAAATAAATAAACTATCAAGCATCTATTTGATGTGTCACATACTTTAACAAATTGCTTTATATATGTGAAGACAACATTAAACAACTTCACGGAGCCCTGGGATTGTCTGACCTTGTCCTGGGTTCAGCAGTAGCAGTCATTTTTTCTTCTTAGTAGCTGGTGCAGTGCTCTGTTTTTGACTTTTGGCCTGGGAACAACGCTGATAACACCAATGTTTTTAGTGGCTGCTCAGTAATGTTTATTCTGACCAAGGACTTTCTAAGTCTCATGCTTTGCCAGGGAGGAGGGGAAGCTGGGAGGAAGCAGAGACAGGATGCCTGTCCCAAACTAAATAAAGAGGTATTCCATACCACAGTACATCATGCCCATTGTATGAACTGCGAGCAGTTACCCAGAAGGGCTAGATCACTGCTTGGTCAGGCTGGGTATTGGTCAGTGGGTGGTGAGTGGTTGTATTCTCTTCCCTGTTATTTGTTATTATTGGTGGTAGCAGTAGTGATTTGTGTTATACCTTAGTTACTGGACTGTTCTAATCTCAACCTGTGGGAGTTACATTATTTCGATTCTCCTACCCATCCCGCCAGGAGCCGGGGGGAGAAAGGGGGGAGTGAGTGAGTGGCTGCGTGGTTCTGAGTTACTGGCTGGGCTTAAACCGCGACAGTTCTTTTGGCGTCCAGCTTGGGGCACAAGGGGTTGAGATAATGACAGATCTGACCAGAGTGTGTCTAGTCGTATGTGTGATAAGCATTCATTCTTTCGGGTTAATAGTCACTCGTCACAATGCTGATTCATTGGCTCTCAAAGTTGTTGCACTTGATCTCACAGTTCCAGCATGTCATACCTTACTTAGAGCCGGTATTTGCTGTGTTAGTGTTTATTGGCTGGGGGTGCTTGGGCTAAGGTTCTTGTTTCATTATACTTTGTGGTAATGACTTGTAATTCAATAGACTCATTGATCATGAAACTGATCTGGCTTGCGTTCCCAGTCTGGTCATCACCTCTGTACTTTGGGAGGTATATAATGGAAGTGTTTAGCAATTACGCATCTCTTTTTTCCTCCTTGGGTGGTCAACCTATGAAGGAGACATTCCCTTACACTCCCAGCCCCCCCCCACTAGGCCATTTACAGCATCACTTGAGAGTTCTGAACATTTTGAATGGTCTTTGGATACCCTTGAGACATGTTGGCACGCATACATCGTGTGTTTTACCCACAACCATTTCAGCTGATCTTGAAAGTTAAGCAGAGTCGGGTTTGAGTTTTGTCTAGGGCTAGGTGACAATATAGGAGGGCCAGGATGAGTGGCAGGGTGTGTGGGGTAGTATGAGCAAATATCTAGGCCAGTGGGCCCCTCCAGTGCTTTGGAACTTCCCCAATGAACAAGTGCAAAATCCAGAAAAATTAGTAAAACACTTAAATGAGGTGTGTTGTCATCCTGGTCATACCAGAGAGGGACAAATCATGGCAAAGTGCTGGGGTTTGGCCTATGCTTACAGAGCGCTGTTCAACACTATCCAGCACCTTCAAAGGGAAAAAGATGTCTCTGTATCTGATGGCAAAGCAACAGACAACACAACTACTTCAACTCCAAGTACAGCAGCTACACCAACCCCAGTAACAAGTACAGCAGCTACACAAACCCCGACAGCAACAGACAGCGCAGCTGCTGGTGCTACTCAAACCCCAAGCACAGTGGTTGCACCAACCCCAACAACAGTCACTGCAGCCACTCCAACCACAGTGATAATCACTATAGCTAAACCAAAGTATCACCTCTTGCCAGTATTGGTTGCCCCTGTATCAAGGGAAAAAGCAAACAAGAGGCGCAAAAAGCAACCTGTACACTGAAGAAAGATGAAGAACCAATGCACTTGCTACATGGGACAGCATCTGGACTACATGGGACAGCATAATAGAATAATTATTATTATGTGGATCAGAGGCAGAAGAGATGACCGCAGACCTCAACCAAGCTACGGTATATGCAAAAAGATTTTACTCGTCATCCAGGGGAGCACATCATCACCTGGTTGCCCCGATGCTGGAATAATGGGGTGACCGTCACGAACTAGAACGTAGGGAACCCAAGCAGCTGGGATCATCTGCTAGGGAAGGGGGATTTGACAAAGCAATTGCAAGAGCGAAACAGTCCCTCAGCCTTTGTAGGTGGTACTTGGCAGCTGTGAAAGAAAGGTTTCCATACAAGGATGATGTTATGAGTTGTTTGGCCAACTGAGCTACTCTAGAGAAAGGCATCCAGTCTCTGAGGGCATCAGCAATTGCAGACATGATCTATCGCAGGCTAGATGCTGGGAATCCATCTGTAGATCCAGATGAAGTCGAATGTACACAACCCATGTGGCGGAAACTTACATGGAATGCACCGTCATCATATGCCCACTCACCTGGCATGACATAGCACCACTAAGAGTGGATGAAACGATTCGTCAACTCCGAGGGTTCGAAGACAATCTCACCCCTTTCATCATTTCACCTGTGGAAAAACTGTTCCAGGAGTTCAAACAATTGAGGGACGATCTATCTGATCTATCCAGCTCCCCACATGTACCAACGCATGTCTCAGCTATTAACAGAAGTTGTCCTACTGCTTGAGAGAGAAGATATAGGAGGTACACACCACTGGCCACCCTATGGTTTTACCTGTGGGATCATGGAGAAGACCTGATGAAGTGGGATGGAAAACCTACCTCAGCTTTGGAGAAACTTGTGTGTGGATTGGAGAGCAAAGGTCAAGGCTGATCATCCCATGAAAGCTGCGGCTTCAGTCTCTGGTGAGCAGGTTCCCAGATGGAGTGGAAGAGCTGATTTTACTCCAGTTCCTGTGATAAAGAAGACTAATCCCAGTCTACAAGATTTAAGTGAACAACCTTATGATCACTATTAGAGGGCCCCTGCCTCCAGCCAGGTGGAGGTAAGGGTCAACTGGATTTACTGGACTGTGGAACAGTGTCTTGTTGATCACATCTGTGGGGATCTGGGGACACCCATCGTGCCATTTAATTCCCCAAAATTGAATCTCCTGTGCAGGTCCCTTGACCTCACTCCATTTTATGGTAAAACTGGCTTTCAGCAGGATTTGGATTATTTTCCTCCCTTTCTCAAAAACTTCTTCTGCTGTATGTTGAGTACTTAAATTTTTCCCAAGATCTTAAGTAGATGATATCTGAGGGCATAAACAGGTAGCAGTTGTGGATTTGGGGCTTTTTGTGTGCTTTTCTTCTGGATAAAAATTCTCACTGCTTTTTCAGGCATTTAAATAATTTGTTTTAAAGATTATTTACAAGGAAACTAAAACCTGAAAAAGTAGCCATGTTTTTGACTAGCCAGGATTGACCTGTAATTTGGTGCTACAATTACCATCACTGAATGCATTCTTACAAAACCCTCTGTTCTGGAAAACTAATTTACTCTTTTGTTTTTTCAGCTAGTACACGTTGGAGTACATCCAGCAGCCTGGAGGCACATAGTGATACTTCTCAGATAAAATGAGTAGGCCTTTGCTAACAACAAAACAGGATTGCCTCAAGAGACCTGACAGGTCTTGGTGACATACCTAAAGCCTGCAGGAAGGCTTTAGGTATGTATAAGATGTTACAGAGACTGCTGAAATTCTTGTTGTTGGGTTTCTTACAGTAAGTAGAGTTACTGTACAGTGTGCCTTCATCTGTGAGGCTGGTCCTGTCGGATCCGAGGTTTCATCTCAGCAGCAAGGAATGAAGGTCAGGCCCTGTGTTCATCTCAGGAGGGGTCTGGCCTACCTATGAGGCAATTGGGTGAGGCGGGGAGAGCAGCATTTCAAAATCCTTGCAGCTTTAAGTGGGCTGTTTCTATTTGCTCTTACAGAGCCTTTTGCATGATTAGTTCCATGCCTCAATGCTTGATAAAAATCAAGCAGTAAAAGAATGCATTTCTAGACTACCTCTTAATAGAGAAATTACTTAAGAGTGTAGCTAGAGAAACAAAGGGGCTAACCCACATTGTTGCTGATATGAAATGATACTTTTAAAAGTGAAGATAATCTAGAAAACTTTTGATGTAAACATGCAACTACCAAAGAAATGAAGCTAACCAGCTACCTTTTTACCTAGTAATAAAATAAAAACAAGCTGTGTTGTTCTTTTCACCACCCAGAGGTGAAATCTAGGGTGTCTTTTAGACGAGCCCTTGTGGCACTGCATTATTTAAGTGTTACTCCTGGATATGTTATTGATTGTAGGTTGTTGTAACTGCAACTTGGTAATGATAGTTTTGGGGAACATGTTTGAAATAGGAAAGGTTCTATTTCGAATTTCATGTTAGTTTTGCCCAGTTTAACATGCAACACTAGAATTATTCTACTGTGGATAAGGATAATGTTAAACTAATTAGGGGTTTGTGTTTGTTTGTTTGTTTGCTTGTTTTTAATTGCAAATAATGAATTTAACTGCATGCTCCCTGCAATTTGTTGAAGGCCAATGAAAGCAACTTATCTGTACGTCTGGTAAGGAAAATAATGATTCCCCTTGTTTACTCTGGATCATAGACATTTTCATATCCTAACTGTAAATGCAATTAATAGGCATTAATAAAAGTAGTACTCTGTGATTTGGAAAAGAAGAAGTGTTTAAGTGAGTGAACTAAAACATTAATCTGCTCCTGCAAGCACAGTGATGTGAAGATTTGATAGCATGTTTAGATCCCAGTCCTACAATATTGGAATAATATTGCACATCTGTTTGGTTTAGGTTAGATTGTTCTGCTTGGTGTTTGTTTTCTTTATTTCATAGTAATCCAAAGAAGCAATAGTCCAAAAGTCACACAAATTCTGTTTCTCAGAAGTGGAATTATGGGCATTATGACTCTGACGTAAAATATCTGAGGTTAAGCACTGATGTAAATAGAATAAAAAATACTGTTTTCTTCTTAGAACTTAAACATCGGGTTGAAATATATCACTTTGTTTTTTATTACTCTACAGCTCTTATTCCATATTCTTAAATTATGATGCTTGCTTATATTTGGAGGGTTTTTTTTTTTGGTTGGGTTTTTTTTGTTGTTTTTGTTTTTCTTTTTTGATAACTTCTTTGTTTTTACAAGTAAAAACATTCATTTTATGCTTCAAACTAGTTTTCTTAAATGGATGAAAGGCAACATTTTGGCTGCTGTACAGGAATCTGTCATTCTTTCTGCTGAATGCTCATATTAAAGGACACCAGATTCCAGCTAGGAGAGCATGAATGTTTAAACAGAGGTAAAAGTGAATAGTTTGAGGAGACATTGCAAGTCTTCTCTGTGGTTTTTAGTTCTGTGGTTTCCCCACAATGGAAATCATTGTTAATACATACAAGTAAGGGCATCTTGGTAGTATTGAGCTTCCACTAAATTAATCAGTCAGTAGAGGGAGCACGAGTCCACCCGCCAAAATATCCGAGTTGCGCTTCAGTTAATCTACATTCATACATATTGTATTTTAATCAGGATAGGCTCATATGCACATACGTGTTCATGTTCACATGCACGAATGTGTTCATCAGCAGTGAGAACATCACTGTAACATTCACATCAGGTGTGTGTTGCAAATGTCTTAAAAATAATTCAACACCCCCCCCCCCCCAAATACATCATCTATAGAAACATTGATTAAGTCCTTGAATTACAACAGACCAGGCAAGTGTTCAGGTACTTAGTCTTTGAAGCTAAACTTTATTTCCACTAATTCCAAGTGGGAATGAGGGTTGTTTTTTGTTTGGTTGGTTGTTGTCTTGTTTTGTGGGTTTTGTGTGGGGCTTTTTTGTTTGTTCAGTTGGTTTGGTTTGGTTTTGGTTTAGTTTTGGTTTAGTTTTGGGGTTGGTTTGGTTTGGTTTGTTTTTTTATTTGTTTGCTTGGGTTTTTTTCCCCAAGAAAGAATATATTCATCTAAACATTGAGGACGAGCTTTTTGGTCCTCTTTTAGTCGAGGGGAGGTTCTCTGTTCAGAGCTATAATTGTACTGAGAACTGAAAATAAACTGTTCAAGCTTTGTAGTTTTGTCACATATCAATTGGTCACACTGGTGGTGTCTGCTCTTTATTACCACAGCCTTAATAGTACAGTAGTAAACTAAGTGTGGTTCTTTGGGGTTAACAAAGCATGATGTGACATCAAAAAAAGGTTTTCTTTCTTCATATCTCTTGTGAGAGGTTAACCTTCAAAGAAATATTATTGCCAAATAAAACACAGGAAATTTCACTAAATCTCTGTCTCTATCCTGAAGAGCTGACTCAAACTGCTACTGTCAGATCTCTCCAGCTGTTAGTCAGGTGACTGTCAGCCTGCTCTTTCTCACTGCATTAGTTAATTGCTGCTCAAGGACTTTACAGCCTCCTGGCCTGCACTACAGCACCATGCTAACAGGCAGTGGGGCATCTACTAGGGTTAGGCTGCTTTGAATCTGTGCTATTGGATACTCTCAGTGTTTTGGCTGAAGCTCTAGAACAACTTGAAAGAAAGTTGACTGGGAGCCAGGCAATTGTGGAGAGGAAGCAAAATTATTGTGGCTTCTATTTGGGTTCAGCGAAGTTAAGCTGGCGCTTCGCTTTTCTTTTAGGAAAAAAAAAAAAAGGTAAAAAAAAGGTATTTTTTTTTTTGCCTTCTGGTGAGCTTAGTTAAATTAGAAACAAGCCAGAAGGGGAAAATGTGATCAACAAGCAATGCTTAGAGAGCCTTAGGCAGCAGACAAGTGGATCGTAAAGTTTACTTCCTGTTTCTCCCTGCAGACATTTTGCAGCCAGTGCTACAGGGCGTTGCTCTAGAATAGGTTGGTTAGTTCAGACTCTGACTTCTCTCTGATCAGCCAAGATGCTGCCTGTACAAACTTCTTCCTGCAGGCTATGAAGTGCACTAGAAACACGCTCCTTGGTCTCAGGCAGGGGTTTTCGAGCTCTGATGGAGCCATCAACATGGTCTTTTCTGTTCTTGTTTAGTGGGCTTTGCTTCGTGCTCTCCGAAACGGCCTTTGTTGCTTTGAGGTGGCTCTTGCATCACTCTTCATGCTCCACAGTTCTGTGGCGTTTTTCTTAAAAAGGATAGCAGTTTCAGTGCGTTACCGATTAAATCTTTGATGTCGCACGTGCAGAACCGTGGCTCGCCAGAAGATGTCATCTGAGCTTTGCAAGAGCCGACGTGTTGTGAATAGGCTCTTCTATATTGTCTATGTGGCGTTTACAACTTAAATTTCAGGTGCTGCTGAAAATTTGAGTTTCAAAACCCCACAAATCACCTACACACATCTTAAAAATTGTATGTGATTTATTAGTACTCCCGATTTTGGTACTGTGTCTTCCACACACAGCACCGAGGGAATTCTCTAGTGTGGCAAGACGTGCTTTCAGCTGGGGGCATATGAGGGTGATCCTACAGTGCTATGAAAAAGCTTTTTCCAGCAATACAATACAGCACAGCAAATAACAAAACTTCTGGAGTGCTGGGTGATACAGAATGATTGCTTTGTCCTCATTGTTAACACAGGTAAGTGATGCAACCTCCTTGTAGACCAACTTTACCTTTTAATCCCAAAATTCAGCCTATGTTTGAGTCTCTGTTTCTAGGCCACTGTCTATGAAAATGAAATAATCAGACAATACTGGCAACTCAACTGAAAGATTAGAATGATAGGTGGTAGTGGGGCAGAATAAAGCTGATGTGTTTGGGTTACAGAGCTGATTCTCCGTGGACCTTCTTCACACATGGGCTTGGGTCATGCTCTGATTTCAAACCCATCTGGTATATTTGCTAATCAGATCTTTGCTGATCTATTAAACGTGAAATGTAGTCATTTGGCTGGATTTTCAGAGAAACTAGGTCATGGGTAAAATCTTCCAGGGTTGAGGATCACGTTGCATCATTTTTTTTAGACAGAATTGTCATGTCTTACTGTTCTCAAGCACATGTAAAGCAGATAAAAGCTCTGCATCCAACCCCTGTTCTGATGGTGTCATGCTTTAAGAAACACTGGCTTTCCCTGCTGTGCTATCCCCTGTGAACTCCTGTGGCATGTACGTAGGTCCTCTCTCTCACTTGCAGAGCTATGGTTTTAAGTAGGACATAATTCCGTACTTTCCAGACTGATAATAGTAGAGAGTAAATCCTGAATGACACGGCTCCTTTTAAAAAATGTGTCTAACAGTGCTGAAAAGTTTAGTTTATTTTTATTATGACTTTGCTTACAGCAGGCCCTGTGTCTTTGGAATCTTTGGCTACAGTACAGTAGATTGCAGTAGTGAATAGCCTGAAAGTTTCCTTGGTGACATGATGCAGAAGAGAGTGCAAAACCTTCTGTAAAACCAGCAAAAACTATGTACCATTGCTGCCCTTTGACATCCATGTTACTAAAAGCAAGAGGGGTTTCAATTTCCTTTTGACATTTTTCCATGTAGTTTTCCAACCACCCAACATAAAAGTAGGTGTACTCAGGTATCTTCATTCCCTTTTCTGGAGTGCAAGTTAATTTTCTATTCTATTTTTTTTCCAGTCATGCTTTTAGAGGCATTCTAGTGTTGTTTTCAGTGAATGCTGGTAATAAATATTTCTACCTTATTCACCTGCCAACTCATCTTTTATTCATCCTGCTGATGAAATCAATCTCCCATGAAACTTCCATTGCCAAAAGAGTTCAAAAACTTACCAACTATGAAAGTAGTGGATCTTTTAGCAGCTTAGTGTGAATTTTCTATGGCCTTATTACACACTTTTGAAGTTAATAATAGTGAAGTTCTGATGTTAAAGCAAGAGAAAGTATGCAACATGGTCAATGTATCAATATTTGAACCTGTTCTTATTACAGGCTATTATGTTCTTACTGCAAAAATGCCAATGTTGTACCAAAATAAAGACTTGGCTGTTCTTCTACCCTTCTGACTTCAGAGGTGGGGATTGGTGCAGCTGGACCTCAAGTCCTTAGTCAACAGATGCTGGTGCTCTTGCTTTATGGCAGTGGAACCACACATGGTTACTTGTGAAGTTTTGTGTCTTCGGAATTGGAGCTGAGAATAAATAAATTGGCAATGTTTATTAATGGAAAAAAGGAAGCACCGACAATACTGACTCTCTTTTTTTCATCTAGGGTAAGAGTGTGTTTATGTAGGAGCTTGGTGAGATAGACAACACTACTCAGTGGCATCCAGCTCAATCAAGCTGAAAATTCAGTGGAAATTCAGCTAAGTGGTAATTCTTTCTTTACACTTGAGTGGAAATTGCTAGTTTATGCAAGCTATTGACAGCATGATCTCAGCTTTAATTGCCATACCTCTTTATTTAGGAACGAGCACATAACTTTTCTGTAATTCAAAAAATCTTCCTCTGGTTGTATTTTGTAAATATGTTTTGTAAAAACTGTAAATTGTTGCAGGAGCCTACATATCTACATAAAAATTTAACAACATTACCAAATACATTTTAAACAGGCTTTGAACCAGACCAACTCATTTATGCAGCTTTATACATTCTATATAAATGTATCTAAAACCCATCATTTGGCCTACAGATGAAAAGTAGGAACTGTAGGCAAACTACTGTCCTGCAGAGTCATGAGTACAAGGATCCTGCTACTTTAAGTATATGTGTGTGATATGAAGATGTGATTTTTATGCTTTGTGAAGAGAAAGGAGGAGTATGAATATGCATCCAGTTAAACTTCTATCTGAAAAAGTTCTTTATACTTGACTAGATGAAAGTTCAGCTGCTTCAAGAGCTCTCCCATGACCTTAATCAGAGGCATGACTGCATGTTTCTGACACGTTCCTCAGCAGCATGTCAAAGTCTGGCTGTGATTTTCAAGATAGTGTTAAATTAAAACCAATCCTGCCAATGATGTAGCATTGCCTCTGAAGTCAGATCTCTGGGGGCACTAGTCAGTAGGATCATTATCCTCTGAGTTCTGGCAGTAGAGTAGAAAATAAGCAAATGTCCACCTCTGAAAAATTATGGAACATCTGATTCCGTGGCCTGGAATAGGAAATACACTGTCGTGTTTTCCTTGAGCTCAAGTAAGATTTCACTACCATAACATCCTGGGACTCAGTCCAGAGGCAATTGACCTCTCCTTGAAAACTTGGAAGGAGTAGAGAGTGTGAACCCCTGGACGTGTACATTCTGACTGCAAATGAGATGCAGTTTTAGATGTGCTGTGCCCATGGCTGATGATTACAGATCTGTGTTCCTATAGCTGTGCAGGAGTATTTTGCCTATTGGCTGATACAGTGTATTTTTGTTTATTGCTGACCAGTTTTTGAACTTTGCTCTTTGTTTCTGTAGCAGAAATAGGTTAGATCAATAACCTATTAATAACCTATTCAAGCTCAAAGTTCTATTCATCCTCACTCTCCTAACAAGAGGTATTTCCATTGTTCATTATTATGTGCCATTTCCATTTCAACCCCGACCTCATAAATCATAAATGAGCTTGAAGTATTCATTTCCCTCTTTCAGCACTACCTTCATCTAGTATTTGCTGACATGGCTTGTTACAACTTATTTTATAGCACAGTCAGGCCTTGTTTTCTGAACAGATGAATTCGTTGTTGGACAGGACTCTAAAAATAGAATTTAGGGTCCACCAAAATGAGAAATTCCAGCTAATTAGGATCTCATCTGGAACAATGTGATCTGATATAGAGAAGTTTTGAACTAATGAAACAAAAGCAAAGATCTAGCTAATTGGTTCTAAACTTTTACATTATGAAAGGGCTATTTCTGTATTTCTGTTAAGGATGATAGAAACCATCTGGAAAAGAGATTAAAGGCAGCATACATTGGAAAGAAAGGAGAAAAACTAGGGTAATTAAAGAAAATATGTGAAATGTATACCTTGGGTAAACAAATGACTTCTGGTATCTTCTGGTATTCTGAGCTACCTTCTTCAGATAAAAATTAAAGTCTTGTCAACCTCCGCTATCTTGTTCATATGTAAGAGGCAGTCGTGTCTCCTCTACCAGCACTTGGTGCTGAAGTGGTGAAGTCAATTTATGGGTATGTGACTCTATTTCAATATCTCAAGTAGAATTACTAATGGAAAATGTGTGAATCCTCAAACTACCTAGTGTCATGGGAGACTGAAGGCTTACTGCCTCAGCCAGAAATATGTCCTCTGAGAACACTGACAGTAACTGTGTGCATGTTTTGCTCTGACTGACACATCGTGCTTTTGGAAGCTGGAACTCTGGTGTTGGGACATGCATGAAGACTTTGCCCTAATTCTTCCCTTAGTGGCAGGCTTTAAACGTGGTTGGATGCCAGGCTAAGTCAATTTGTTTTGTTATCATGAAATAACATCCTAACTAATGTCTTTACTTCCTCCTTCCTTACTGAGGAGGAAAGTACACTGGGTAGGAGAAGACCCTATGTGAGACACAGTAAGTAACTGAAGTAGCTGTGGACAGTTTTTCTAGGATATTTGTTCTATATATTTATCTCACTGTTTTCTACAGTTTTCCCAGGACATACTAATTTTAGCTTTTTTACTGTGTACTGAAACCAGTTGAATCCATGTGTTGCCTCTAGAACCAACAGTTTATCACAGAAATTAATGACATGATTTTCTTAATAACTTAGATGTTTAAAATTATTGTGCTTTAAATAAGAAGCCTGTGAAATATACTGTTAGTGGATTAAGTATAATAATACACATCCTTAAAAAGTATATACTGTGCCCACTGTCTCTAACCAAAGCTGCCAATCACCATTAGTTCATAATTTGATGTATAGATGTTGACCTGCCTCATTAGTTACCAGCAGCGGATATTGTGCTACCATCTGACTCATCCTGCATTTAACTGCATACTGATGGGTGAGTGAACTGTTTGAGATAAAATAAGAAACTGCTTACAGATGTTGCTGTGTTGAACTAGGCCCTTTCACTTTGTGAAGGAGCCTTGCTGACAAGTGTGATGCTGTACGGTCTAGGTGAAAGCACAGCTTTCACTTTTCCCAGCGCACTACCAGAAGGTCTGTGTCCTTGTGAGTTGACTGACCTCAAAGCCACACAAAAAAAACTTGGTGCACATGAGACAAACACCAAAGGTAGCACTAACCATCTCTGGTCATGCAGTCGTTAACAGGGACAAGCTATTGAGCCAATTTTAAGAAACTGTTATGTCTCATAGTCTTACATCTTTTAGAAATGATGATTCACAACCTTTATTCATTAATGGGCATCTGATTCATCGCTGGTTACAGTGGAAACAGATTGTTACATTGTGGGATAATTGTTCATACTGCTTTGTAAAGACTCTGCAATTATTTCTATTATTGATGTCTACTTGGAGAATTTATAGCTCCTCTGTAAAAACCTATAACCTGCTAAGCTACAGCATTAGAGCAACCTCTAGATGAAGTGATTTAAAGTGGTCATTTTTAATTTATAAAAAGGTTTTCCTTAAAGATAAAGAAAAGGTTTCAAAGCATTCACAGCCTTTTCAGTAGCATATAGGACTATAGCTTTCATTTAAAAATAAAAAATGCAATAATTTTGTGTTCATTTAGCTAAATGGAAAGGTTTTGCAGTCACACATTTCAGCTTCAGACACTAATTTTCACCCTATAAAAATCGGAATGTTTGGAGGTAATCAACAAATTTTACAGGAAAATAAACCCTGCAATTACTTTTGTTTTCCTCAGGGAAGGGATGAAAACTCTCAATTTCTATGAAAAAGCAATTCAGATCTTCTGTCAGCACTTTTTAAAGTTAGATGACTTATTCAGGGACAGCTTAGATGAAATGAAGTATTAATTTTTAAAGTTTCACTGTCTATAACTTGAGCGGACCAATTCAGGTTGAATCATGACAACATGATGCCATTAGCCTTTAAGGCCACATTTGTTCCTTCCTACCTTGTGAAGAACCTTGATGCCTGTGGTCTAACTGGGTTTGAAATGTGCTGCTTCCATCCTGCACAGTAGAAGTTTGGTTCATTCCACATGGAAATGTTGCTCACTTCAAATCCCTTTATGAATGGTCACTAGTGGGTAATGGTGAGGGGGTTTTTGGGGAGACTGTTGTGAAGTTTTATGTGTTAGTGCCCATTTTACTGAATTGCCTGAGAATTCCAGGGGTCCGGCATAATGCTGAGAGAGCTGAGCTGATGAGTGGCATCAGATTGTGAATGTTCTTCAGCATCTCAAGATTAGAGAAACTGACTCACTTTGGGAAATTTTTATTCATAATAAGAAAAGTGATAGTAAAAGCAAATCTGATATTTAGCACTTGTTATTCCCATAATTTGGTCCAAAATGCTTTGTTAACTTTCCTATAGTCTTTGGCAAGCAGTAACTATCAGTTCTCCTTTACTGATCATACCTCCTTTGGAGATTGTGACTGCTGAGACAGATCTTGGCAACTTTGCAGAAGTCACTGTGTTTTGAGCTGATGGAATTTATACCAATGATACTGTGAAGTAATTATCTAAGAACAGATTTGTCCTGGTCACTAGGGCAGAAAGCTTTCCCTGTTGATATGAAATGATTGTTAGAAATTACTGTTTCTTCTTAGTTGCAATTTGTCAGGAGTGGGTGAAAAAGCAATGTTAAAACATGGAATTTTCATGGGTAAAAGTAAAGCCATTATAAGCTTTCAGGTACCGTGTCTTCAGGATGCGCTTCTGTCCAAAGGCCGTACAGTCAAGCTTAAAAAGTAGGTTATTCCCATCCTGTTGTTGTAACCCTTAATACATAGTTACTTTATCAGTAACTACACCAGTAACTATGCAGTCTACATCTTTCTTTTTTCTTACTATCCTTTATGCATTTCTTTTTATTTTATGTAAATACAGCTGATATATTTGACCATTCATTATTGTCTTCTGAAATAGTAATTGCTGTCAAGATGAAAGTATTAGGAGGGTAGGAAAGAAAACAGGCTCATATCTATTTATAACTATATATGTATATGTATTTTAAGCTATCTTTTATTGTTTGTCTTTGAATTGAGGCATTGTTTTCTCTGAGGACTGTGAATGTTTACCGAAAAAGTTAGAGGGTAACAGCAGCAGTAAGTGGAAGAGCACTGTTTTCTACCACACTTTAGACTGACCAAAAAGAACTGTTCTTATGTTTGTGTCCAGCTGGAACACACAGAATGTGAAGATCCCTGATTTTAATTTGTACTTTAGAGGTACTTTGGCAGTATGCACAGCTTTGCTCTAATACTCCTAATATCAGACACCATTTACCAACTGCTTTATTTCTATGTTCTTTTATCTAGTGTTTCACCTTCTTAGAGGGAGCACAACAGGATTAATGAGATAATCTTATCTTTTACAAGGTACTGGCAATGGCGAAGTAATAAGAGTACTAATAGCGCCTGTAACCTAATGTACAAAAGATTTTAAACCTTAATTCTATAATAGGTTTTGGGTTGTTCTCATTATATTTAACTCAAAACTCAAGTTTCAAATCAAGAGGTGTCCAGAAAAAGTCAGGGAAATAGAAAAAACAGAAGATAATTTGTTTACAGTTCAGAAGGTAAGTTTCAGTTAAAAACACAACTGGATGTATATGAACTTGTACTGATACAAAAAAGGAACCATGTAAATTATGGGTAGAGTTTCTAGTCTCTATGTGCTCATCAAAGGAAGAAAGCTGCACCGTCTGGGAACAAATGCATCTTTCCAGGTTTTTGCTTCAGGAAACAAGCAGGCTGCTTTGCCTCACAGCTCAGAGCATTTGGGCAAGAGAGCTTGTCTGAAATGTGATGCTGAGCATTGTCTGCTTTACAGTAAAAATATCACAGCTCTTCCAGAAAAGAGGCAGTAAATCTCCTGTTGAAATCTGGATGTAAGAGGAGCAGAGTTACTGTATTCAGAGATGTCTGTCACCAAGAAAAGCTAAAAATATTCTGGGTTTGAACCTTTGCTGACAGTGTGTAGGGCTTTATCTGCAGGACTCCTCTTGATTGTTAGCAAGGGAAAACAAGGAAGGAGCCTTAATGAGAACTTTAACCAAAAATGTTATCTAATGCACCTAATTTTTTTAGTACAGATTCTTTAGACTTTTATAGTACAGATACTTTCTAACTAAGAAAATACTTTAAACTGCGGAAGTTCACTGTGATTCCAGTACTTACCTTGTGTGTTTAGATATCTGCTAATCTCAACTGCTGAAAAAGTCTATTTATGTCTGTTTCTGGAAAAGGAAGGGTTTTCATCTGTGAGCTGAGAAAAGGTGAACACATGTCTAAAGAGACCCCACCCAGCTCTGACTGACAGCTGGTGTGCATATTACACAGATGACAAGAACTACTCATTTCTCGGTAAACCACTGAGTTATCTGCCTCTTGCCAAATGTTAATTACACAAATGTCTCTGTCCGTCAAGTGTGCATGTTGGGATTGCGGAGCATTTGACTCGATGCTAGATGTGTACTTTATCTGGCCTGCTGTCAGCAGAGTCCTCATTTCCACCTAGCACATCAAACTGGGGATGAGAAAAGCCTAAGGATTATGTGCTTGAAAATTTGCATGGAAGAGCAGTGATTCTGTTTGACATCAAGGTTTTCAAAAAAACCTTAGAAGTAAACCAATAACATTTCTGCATAAAATTGCCCTATGGTCTTTATAATTGATAGTTGTTTTGATTCTTCACCTTTAAAGACTAAATTACAAGGTGATTTCAGACATTAATTATGAGTTGCCTGTAGCTTGCATAATGGCATTCCCCCTTTTTGGCATTATTTCAGGCTTGAAATGAATTCAGAACAATTCCCCTCTACCTGGTAACATGCTGTCAACTACAAGCTGTGTGCATTGTTCCAATATTCTTATTGCTTATCTAACTCAGGCTGAGTAATGTAATCATAAACCTTACATGTTTAAGATACACAAATAGTGTTTCTAGTTAAAAACAGACAACCAAGCCAGTAGAAAAGAATTAAGGCTTTGACCTGTTGTTTGGGGATCAGTCTGGAAAATCCTTGGTATCACTTATCCACACAAGTGTAATGTACAGCAGGTTATAACATCCTTTAACGTGAGTATGTAGGCAGGTAAGCCAATAGTAAGATGAGTAGTTGTCTGAACCTGAGTTTGTTTACAAAGTATATTACTGCACATTAATGGTATGCATTGCCTGCTGGCTATTTTGCTACGGACAGTTTTTCAATTAAAGGTGTTGTGCAGTGGAATACAACACCATTCACTGAATAATATATATACTAAACAAGTGACCAGCTCTGACTCCAAAGACAGCAAACAGTTACTGGAGCACAATGCTGCTGCTTAGTTAAAAAAACTGTTGTTAGGACCTTTGTATAGTGCTGTGTTGGTATGACTGCTTAACTTTTGTTTCTGGCCACAGCTTGCTGAAGGAGGTCTGCACCACCTTTCATTTTAAGGGGAAGGCAAAATACTGTTTCTAATGCATCTGTTTCTGTTTCTAATGCATCTGTTTCTTAGTACAGATTCTTTAGGGGAAAGCATCTTTTCAGCTCAGAGCATCCTTGTCCATACGGATTGATTTTTCTTTTTGAAGTGTTTCCAGACACGAGATAGTGAAAAATGGTAAGAAGTAATATTTCCTTACCCTGGCTTAGGGTAAGTCTTACTGTAGACAAGCCTCTTAGGCACTCCTCAGTCTGTCCTAGAAGAGCTCAGCAAGAGAGTTTTATCATACTTAATTTTTCTAACTTTCAGATTTTATAACATTAATAAAAATGAGAGAGATCTGGTGTATGATAATGCAGCTCCTTTCTGATAATGACTGCATCTCTCAAGCTCTAATGCTTCGTAGTATTTTAGTTTTTTTCTAATAGGGGTCAGAATTAAAAATCACTGTTAAATTTCTAAGGTAAAGGAAGGGAACGTTTTCCTACATAAAAGCAGCTCATTGTTTTACTATATATTTTTCTGATGCCTGTATTCTGGTAGACAAGGTAAGTTATGACTCTTTATTAATTTTATTTGAGCCTGTTTTGTGTTGTTTTCTCAAATAAAGCAGTCTGGCAGATATGGTACAAGAAAATGCATATTCTTCCATGGGCTGTTTCCTCTAGTCAGACCTTGCTGTGGATACCTCAAAAAGGCAAAGAAGATATCGCTAAAGCATAGGTATATAGAAATAAGAATTGTATGACAGCTTTTAGAAATAAAACTCACTTTTTTTTCACCTGCATCATCTAAAAACATAGTAACTTTTCAATCCTTTTGTTTTCTTTTGTTCTTTTCATTTTAGTGTTTATAAGGAAAGCTTTCCATGGGAGCTTGTAGTCTCTCTTGCAGCATCTGAAATGGTCAAATGCTAAAGGAGAGGGATATTATGTACAGGGGGAGAAGAACAATTTACTAGTTGGATTAACATTAATGAATAAATTCATTAGCATGCCTTAGAGAGGAAAGTCTAAGGGACTGAATTTTTACTTAATGACCAGTGGGTATCAACATCAGTGAGCAACTAAGATAGATAGGTTTGTATTCAGCTGTAGCAATTGCTGCCCAGGCTTTGAATCTAATCTGGTCAGCTTTCAATCCTTTCAAAGTAATTGTGAAATGAATTGCATTCAGCAGTCTTAAAAAGTGTACCTTGAGTATGCCCTGCTAAAATAGGACAAATTGGAATCATCTTACTTGCAGGCTTAAGCAGCCTTAATGCACTGGTATTTAGGACCATATTTATTTACAGAAGAAATAAGTCTCTATTCACAGATTTCTTGTGAAATTAACTTTTAAAATTATTTCAAATATTGATAAAGTGTCCATACACTGATTTTTTTTTTCCTCCTATACTTTTATTACATAGATTTGCTGTTAAGTCATGTTGATGAAAAAGGGAACAGAAGCAAGAAACTACAATGGAAATAAAGCATTAAAAGTAGAGCTGGAGATCTGTTCCTTTTTTTTTTTTTTGATGACGGGCCATGGATTTGTTTTTATCTTCCCACTATTTGTCTGGCCTGAATGATGCATAGGGACTCCCCTCTTACTTCTATGTCTGTATGGTGCTAAGTACAACGGCTAGAGACTGAACTGCAGGCATGAAAGAACAGCAAACCGTAACTTGCACTACAGCTAAACCTGAAGGCAAGCTGAAAGCAAATCTTCAGTCCCATTAGAACTGAAGCAGTGCTGAAATGAGACCTCATAAAACTTGGAATGTCTGACACAATTTAAAGAAGTGTTTGCTGGAAATCACCAGGTTTGGCAACCAACAGGTTTTAACAACAAAGGAACTACTGTAGCTCTACAGGCTGATGAGGGTCTTTGCCAGCTGAATTCATGGCCTTGGAGATTTTCAGTCCTCTCTGGGTAATCTCTTACTTTTCTTAACCACCCTTGTTATAAAGAACATTTGTCTTATGCCTTTCCCTTGTTGCAACCTGTGACTACAGGTTTTTATGCCTTTGTGGCATTCCTTTGGGTATAGTCTGTCACAGTCTTCTGTATAAGCCCCACCTTTAGACAGCAGAAGACAACTCTTAAATTCCCTTATGGCCTTCTTTTCTCCAAGCTGAACAAACCCCATTCCATCACCCGCTTCTTACACATTATGTGTTCAAGTTCCCTACCATCCTTGTGGCTCTCCACTCTACTCTCTCCAATGGAGAGAGCTGAAAAGCCCAAAACTGGACACAGTATGGCACATGTGGCTCCTCACACAGCTTCTCTCTCTTCAAGTTGTCCTTCCACAGTGTCCACTTATTTCTATCTCCCTGTATTGTTTTCCTAGGTAAAAGTTGATAGTCTGGGCTTGTATTTAGTCAGCTGCAAATGACACCATGATCATTAAAATGGTAATGATTGTTTGAAAAATCTTACCAGTTACATTAAGATTTATAAGGATGGGAAAATTAAATTACCTTCCAGATTCTGTATGCACTGTGGTAAGCTAGGTCTAATTTGTGAAGCATTTTTTAAGCTGCAGAACATTTAGTAGCAATACACATTTCCCTGAGATTTGGCTCTGACTACAATAGTAAATATCAGAAACACAATTCACTATAACGTTGGTAGCAATGACTAAATTGGGTGGTGCTGCCAAAATGTTACTGTTCTGTTATCTAGTTGTACTGAATGATGTGAGGTAAAATAACAGGAGCTCTGCCTACGCACTAGCTTCTGGTGCTGTTTATGGCTGGTAAAGTTGTGCTACTGGGAAATCATGACTTAAAAAAAACCTGTTTGGATAAGGACATCTTCAATCTGCACTATGAATAAATAGGGAGCTTCTATCTGCCAGAGGGTGAATTTGGCATCTGTCATTAGTACCACATTTTCTTATTAACATAAATAAATAAATATATATATATCTTGTCTTCAGGTCATTAAATGAGGAAATGTATGAGACTCATCCCATGGTTACATTTCACTTCTAGTTAATTCAATTAAAATTATTTTCAGTTATGTTAAGTATCAGACCATCAGACATCTTAGAACTTCTTGAAGTGACAAGTCCTTCATACCCCTGCAATGATTTGGAAAACCTCACATGATAATACAGTCTCTATTTTCTAGGTCAGCTGTTCCGTTAGTGAGTACAAACAGCCAGTAAAATAAACATACTCCCTATCTCTAAGAAAAACCACAAGTCCTCTGACAGCACCTGAGCTATGTGCAAAAGTAGTTGTATAGGCTAAAGATCATCAAAGTTTCTGCAAGCATTTGTGCCAAAAATAGCAAATGTTTGGTATCTTAAATCAAAGGGTTGCTATAAAAAGATGCTTCTAAGCCTGTGGAGTATCCATGTCATTCGACAGGATGGTTTATTTTTGGCATGAGCGTTGACACAGCCACTTACAATCAAGGCAGATAGAGTCACTGAACCGTGAGTTCTAGGAGCAATGCTGCACAAAGAGCACTGTGACTCTCACGTGAGGAAAGCCAGGGAACGTCACTGTCTGTGAGCTGTGTATCTTAGAGGAGAAATTATAATTATATAACACAGAGCTGTATCGTTGTTGCTGTAGTCTTCTAAGATCTGTGCTTCCCAAAACAACTCAAAGGCCCTGCACATGGTGACCCTTTCTGTAGGCTGAAAGGGCAAAATGCTGCATTGTTTATCAGGGAGCAGCGGCTGTTTAAGTGTCAGAAGAGATGTTCATTACCCAAGAGGAGAGCTGGAAGGCTCTCTGTTATCACAGCCTTTTTTGACCCCCATACTTGAACTCTGGGACAGTTGGGGTTTTTTGATAGTTGAAGTAGAAAGCTGTTTCCAAAAAAAGTTGTCCACTTTTATGCTCCTCGGTACCATTGTATTTGAGGGCTTTGCAATCTTACCCTGAAGAACCCCTGCAAATATTTTTCAAGCCAATAACTTGTTCAAGGTCACAGAAGAAATCTCTCATGGTGCAAGATGTGAAAGCAGGTTTCCTAAGCGTGTCTGTCCTCTGCAGGACTGTCGATGTCTGACAAAGGGTATCCTTTGGCAGAAGATTTTCTTCTGGCAGACAGGCCGAGTCAATTTTGCTGGACTTCTGTAGTGCAGTTGTACCTAAATGCCACCTTTTGGCCAGCACATGCTGCAAATGGCAAAATGCCATACCAGTGTGCTGGGGAAGAAGACTGAACGCTTCAAGAGAGCAGATTGCAGGCTGGCAGCTCAGACAGCAGTTCTTCCTGAGCACTGCTGCTTGCTGTGCTGCCTGGCAGAGTGCGCCTTGTAGGAAAGGACTTGGGGCAATCAACAGTCCCTAATTTGCACAGGTGTAGTATGAGGTAGGATCTAGGCCTTAGTCCTTTTCTTCTTAATTGAAATTAATGAATTATCCAGCTTCAGATTCCAATTTCTTGCTGAGGCTAAGAAATGGGCAAAACCCAACTGATGTTACAACAAATTCTTGGTATTGCATATTAGCTGTATATATTCTGCTTTCAGGATACATAGTTGAACATAGTATTTGCCAAGTTTCATGACTTAATTTTATACACATTCTTGGGATCTCAGAGAGATTTGAGTCTTCTTATTAATTTACTGAGGCTATTTTCAGCTTCTGCAGTACTAATAAGTAACTCTGCTCCTGCTCTTTTTTTAATCTTCAGAAGATTTTAAAAAAGACTCTTTCCTAAAATAAGGTTTTCCCTGCTCCCATGTTTTTCCACTGGGTACAGCATCTTTTCAGGATGTACGGTTTGATCTGGCTTTGGCGGCAGAAGTTGAAGAGCCTCCTGTTGATTACACAGACCGCCTGAGGGTCCTGCAAAGATCTTCAGTGGTTGGTCGTGTTCAAGTTCCACTTCACTGTTTCTGGCAACAAGCCCACCACGCACAGACACTGTTGACAGGATGGAGGCTAAGGAAAACGTCAGAAAAATGTCAAGAAATGAAGCGTGTGTGTGACTTCCCTCTTTCCCGCAGATTATTAGAAGTAGAGGCATAGCTCTATGACTGAGTCCTGCCTTTCTGCAGGGTTATTTCCATTTACAGCCACACTTCTATTGCTTCTGTTCCTCCAGGTTACATAAAATCCCTTATAAACACTGGAAACATTTGCATCTGGTGCTTGCATATATTACTCTGTTCTTGCCTTCAGTCTTGATGTTATCATCTTAAAAATTACATTAAAAGTTCAGTTTTCTTCCTTACAAAATGATTAAACAGACTAAAATAAATCTTAGTAGTGTGAATACAGCCTAATACTAGTGCAAATGTGAAGTACCTGTACTGAAGTTAGTGACTTAAATGAATTAAAAATCAATTTACTCAAAGCAAAATTAAGACTTTGGATGTGGCTGGCCACAAATTTTCTGTTACGGGCTGGTAACAAATCTCCTTTTGCACAAAAGCTGAAAAAAAAAAAAAAAAAGAAAAAGCTTAAACCCAATACCATTAATTTGCCCCTGAATTCTTGTAAAATGAATCCCCTGCCAAGTTTCCAGGGAATGTGTTTGATAAGGACTGGGCATCGTTGTGACCTTACTAAATGCTCTCCTAGTGTGGGAATATATCTTACACACTGTGCCCAGTAAGAATAGTAACATTGCTAACTTTGTAACAGATAGCTAAAACCAGACTACTTCACACCTTGTGTAAATTATTCCAGTATCTATGTGGATGATGTGCAAAAACTAACTATGTGAGACCAAAGGTTTGATTTAAAACTGAAAGGGTATGAGAAGAGAGAGCTCAAATGATGACTTGGGTAATTAAAACTGTCTAATCTGGCTCCTTTCTGATTCTAGAGTTACGCATGAAGGTTTGCATTGCAATTCAGTCCATTAATGATGAATAGTTGGATAGACAACTGTGGAGCTCACATCACCTTCTTTCCATGGTTTGTTGATGGAAAAATAGCACTTCAGTGGTTAAAATTCGAGTGACATGAGAAGTATAGGTGATACCACTAAACAAAAATTCCACAGAAATGCCCTTCCACAGCACACTGGGGTCTAGAAATACCCCCCTCTCTTATCTCCCCTCTTCCCGTTTATTTTATGTTTTAAAAGGGACTGAAACACTGCAGAATCTGATACATAGGTAGAGGCCTGAATGCTGTGTTAACAAAGGCAACAGCATTATTGCTTTGTTGACCTCCAGTTTCTAAGGGACTTTTGAAGGTAAGCTATTTAATTCTGGTTGAATAAACTCTGCTTTGTAACACATTAAACACACTTCATAAAACTGCACAGTTAAGCCTAGGTATACTGCTAATTTAATCTATTTTTGAAGAAAACTTTGCAGACTTTCTCTATAGGTGTATTTTATTGTTAGATTGTAATGTTCACTTTATAACAGGGCTTGGCAATTGTGTAGTAAACTAAAACATATATTGAAAGAGTATGCTTTGGGATTGATTAGCTAGGCAGCACACCAGTTACCAGAGTTTAGAGTGAATCTGCTGTCTAAAATAGACTGGGACATCCAATCAATACATCCATTTTTTAAAACAGGGCAAGACTGTTAAGTCTGACAGAATGCACTGGCATGAAAGTGGTCTGTGTTGTTTGTATTTTTGAATAGTGTTAACACAAAGCTATGTATTTATTTGATGTTTCAATGAAAACCTGCTATGACTTGGTGATAATAAACTTTGTAATAGATTTACAAATCTTCGTTGTTTAACCAGATTTTCAGAATGGCTATTACTGAGTCTGACTTTCAGAAATTCCTGTTCCATGCTTTACGAGTGGTAAGTCCTTTGAAAATTCAGAATAAACTTTGCCAGTTGGCCTATTTCAAAGCGTAAGACTACTTTAAGTTCACATGACATATTAGCTGGGGGAAACTAAGTAGATGCAGGTGTTTACAGTGTATTTGCACTGTATGTTCAATGATACATGTATTTTACTTCGATATCTGCATGGCCTTCTGCTATGTTGTTTTTCTTAAATGTCTCTGAAATATTTCCAGTTCCAATACTTATTTGTATTGGGAAATAATTTATTATTTGGCATTCTCAACATGAAAATTTAAGAAATTTGTAATGTTTGCATCACAAACCAAGCTTTCACTGAAACCTTCTATTCCGTGGCTGAATGGATAGAAAAATACTGTATTCTGTCACAATTTTGAGAGGAAATTGATATTAAACTGTTAGAATTCAGATATTCTTGTCCTACATTCCTTCATATTTTCTAAAATATATACTCTCTGAAGCATCAGAAAAATCTCACTTTTCAGCCAAGTGAACTATCTACCTTGGCTTTTCAGACTTTTTCTATGGAATTACTGTTTTTCTTTTTTAAAAGATGAAGTTAATCAAAATGATTTGGCAAACAAAATCAAATGAACTGTAACTACCCTTCATTACCATGCTGTATCTTTCCAAATTTATCCCAGCTTTTCTGCAAGATGCTCGTTTTGCTAACAATGGGATTTTAAAAATATTGCTTTATGCACTCTGTGCTCTGCAGATCTAATTTTCAACTAGAGTCTGCAGTGTTCTGGGAATCCTTGCATAATCTGGAATGTGCTATAAATAGAACATGCACTCAAAGGAAGGAAAGCGTGACTTATTTTGTAACTATATGCTTGCCACAGATCCAGCTTTCATCCAAAGTCAAATTGCTTTTGTCAGGGCTGCCAAGTTGTCAGTTAGGCAGAGAAATTTCCTGCAATGCGCAAGGTGACTTTTCAGACTAAAGGGAGTGGGGGAGGAAGGAGGTTTCCCTTCTGCTGAGTAACTGGTTTCAGTCCTTTTTACTAGGCTTTTTATATCTTCAGTTGAAGATACTCACCCACAATGAGATCAGACTGACTGTTCAAGAAGGTCTATGAGACACTGAGTTATGGTCTGTATTGGGTCCCTGTTGGTACCAGCAGATCTACTACTGGAAAGAGCTGAATGAACATTTGCAACACTGAGTAACGAGGACATAAGTGAGAAATTGTACCTTCATCCCATTTCTGTATGCTGTTCACAGCTGCTGATCTGACAGGAGAGGTGGTTAGGTCTTCCACAGGAAGAAGCCATGTGGAGACCACTACAGCCCTCTTAAGACACTAGCTCTTAACAGGAGGTGCAGCTTGCAGCAAGGGGACTTCATTCCAGGAAGAGAGAGAAAACAGCAATGCAAGAATCAGTGTCTGAGTCCAGATTTCTGTCTGGTTGATTGCTTGCTTACGTGTGTGCCAATGTTTGAAGGGCATTCTGGAGCAAGAAGGTGGCTCTTACTTTCTCAAGTCTGTGATCTTACCATGTTTTGTGTCTTCCTTAGGTCTGTTCTTTCGAATCTTCCTGAATCCAGATGAACAATGTGATTTTGCTGTAACTATGGAAAGCTCTGAAATACAGACCTATTTTGTGTATTTCTACTCACTCTGTCTGTGAAAATCGATTCCTTCTTCTACTTGTATTCTGCGAATGCTCCTCAGTCAGGTCATCAAATAATTGCAACGACTCCATTCCCAATAAGCTGAAATGAAAAAATCAGTCTGTCTTATCCAATTTCCCCAAAACTCCGATATATCAAAAGACCTAATCTTAAACACTGCTGAAATATTAATAAAATTGGAGGATGATAAAAAGACGGAAAAGCAGAAACTCATTCCTGTACCTTGGATTTCTGAGTATGTCACTAAAATTATTGAATTTTGAAATGAAGAAAAAGCAGATGGTGGTAATTTAGGGTTTCTGTCATCCTCATTGAAAGGTAAAATGTTACTTTGTAGCTAAAATGTTACTTTGTAGCTAAACCACTCCTACAAAGCAGCTACTCTTGATGACTTAAGAAGTAATGGTGAGATCACCACAGCAGAGGGAATCCTCATGAGCCTGAAATTCACATCACAGCTCTAGTGGACCCCTCTTCCCCCTTTCCTGCCAGGAAAATTTTGTGTGGCTACACCACTTGTCTTAACAATTTCTATTTATAATAGCCCTCTTGGGTTTACTGGCAGTTGGCATTACTGAAAGCAAACTTTACCCTAGTGCACCCTGTGCTCGGGTGCACTTGGGCAATGTCCAGCTCCAGAGTGAACATAAGACCTTTTTTGCAAAGCTGCTCAGATGTGAGCCAGACTACAGTGACATTCTGGAATGATGTTACAAGATACGGGTAAACTCCCTAAGTATGTTTGGGAACAGTTTCCAGACACATGGTTCCGACTAGGAAGAATTTTGGTATTTTTCACAGCTTGGTGTTGTTTTGATCATGTGCACAGAGAATCAGTCACCAATTTCAAATGAAATCCCACCTCTAGAAGGAAGACCTTGTGTGTAAAGCACAATTCTAAGCTACTAGGAAAAAGCCACTAGAGTGAAAGACGGAAAAGTTTGTCCCTAAATTGAGCATGATTTACAACTTAAAATAATAAATCAGTGAAATACTTGATGACTTTGAAGGTTTCAAAGCCTCAAGAAACATTTGTTGAGCCATTATTAGGACTGTCAGCCCTGTTCTTTAAATCTATACTGTTCAAATCAGGAAATCCTAGTGGTCTTGCATTATTCCATTCTGTGTGGTCATAAAGTTAGCATAAAATATAACCTCAAACAAGCTATGTTATTGGAACTTCTTATTTTTCTTTTCTTACTAATTCTAGTAATTTTCTGCCACTTGCATTAAAAAAAAATCAAACCAGATGGGGACTCTAGTGTCAGAAAATTTTATTCTTTTGCTTTTAGTAAGTGACTAGGAAGATTACTCTGTTTCTTAGTCATTGCTCTGAATTTGATCCAAAGTAACAAGGAATAAAAATGTTGAGGTGTTCTAATAATGGAATTTGTGGTTCCAGCTGAACTTCAAAAAGAGTATTATCTGAGTTGCAGAGGAGCTCTAATGTTTTCAGTTCCCTTCGCTGTTCTGAAACCTCATATATGGTAGCACTTCACACAGCTGGACCTTTCCAGTGAATCTTCTTTGATGACCTCATGCCCTTTCAGAAGTCTCACAGCCCCTTTGGCAGGCAGGAAAACATTCCCATTGTACAAAAAGGGGAGGCTGAGGTACCAAGGAGGGAAATTCCCTGGTTGTGCACAGTAAACCTCAGCTGCCTGGACTTCCATTCTACCTACAAAACATACCTAAAACAAAACCAGAAAGGCTTCTGAGAGCCCCTGGCATACTGCATATTTAATTGAATCATGTAACAAAAAATGACTGCCTGTGAGGCTGAAGAGAAGCAATATGATATTAATGTGCAGCTTAGGCAGGGGATTAGTAAAAGTAAGTCATAAAACTGTTTAAGAAGAGAAAAGAACAAAGTCTGTTTGAATTTATGAAAGTAAGATACTAGGTAGGACACAAATGCTAATTGTAGGAGACATTTTTGAGGAGTCCAGTAAAAACAGCAGACAACATGCTTGTCTAGCAAACTATCAAGTTTGAGACTTGCTAGTGTCAGGTACTATTAATTTTTAATATCTAACCACAGATTCTCTGGGGACTTTTAATCTGTTTTCTCACCTTTTACCAAGGAAAGGTAGAAAAAAAAAAAGAACATGAGCTGGATCCAGAAAATCTTTACCAGGCCTTCCCACAGTACACACTGAACTTTTCCCTTCCATCTGTCTTTAGTCAGTGCCTCTGGAAAATCTACAGACAGCACAAACATCTTACACTCAGGAGGTCACTGTCTCTGGAATTTGTTAGGCAAGATGGTAAAAATGCTGTCTTTGAAGACAGTGACTTAAATCACTGGATATTCTCAGCCAAGGAAAGAAATGAAGCTACTGATGTTCTCCCAGATTTGCCTTCTGAGAGGAGGAATCAGCTGAAGTGCTTAAACTCCACTGAGCATAGAGAAGTTCTAATCACAGCAAGTTTTGTCCATTCAGAATGTAGTTCCCATAATCAAATACCCAAGAAATAAGTAAATACATACATAAAATGGTGAGAACTACTCCCTTAGCCTGTTTCCTGCCCACATCCCTGCTTTTTCCTTGTCTTCACAGACACTCTGAGGTAACTTCTTTTTTATATTTATTTAGAACTCCATGCTATTGCAGATTCTTACATTCTGATGGTACAGAAGATTTATGCTTACAAGTCATTGGTATAAATATCACTTACTTCTGAAAAGCAGTCCCAGATTTATTCTGGGAAATATCTTTCTCCTAAAAGCACATTTCTTTAATGCTGACAATAATTTTCTTTATATCTTAGCTTCTTATGAAAATGAGATGTACACTATCATATTATGAGCAATTACACAGTCTTATGTCCCTGAAGAAGTTTTAAAACCCCTGGGATAATTTTAGCCAAATTTGACAGAAAAACCACAACCAAAACAAAAAAAAGTCTAATTCATAATTAAGTTTCAATAAAACTGAAGCCTGTATAGAAGAGAAAATCTGCACTAGTGCTGTCACTGAGGGAAGCAGAGGTGCACACACTCTGTTTAGCAGAGGCCAGCTAACCAATCTACAGGCAAGTGCTGTCTGAGGATGTTTCAGACATGCAGGGAGAGAAACTATTAATACACTGATGTGTATTTGTAAGCATTTGTGGAGATGAAGAACACAAATTGATAGAAAGCAGGCCTCTCATTATTTCCAGCGCTCACAAAAGAACTTGCCTTTGATCAGCAGAGTCTTACGAAGTTTGGAGACCTGAAAAGATGCTGGAATTCTTCCCTAGTGTTGTGCTTTGACTTTTAGCAATAAATTAATATGGTCAAGCAATAAAATTAAAAGCTGCTTTTGAAAATTTGACCCCAAAGTTCATCCTTAGTAATTTAGGTTTTACTTCAGCAAGGCACATCCATATATCCTGAAGTAAAACTAGCAGTAAACAATTGTTTAAGTACCTTGTTGAACTATATCCAAACATCATAAAAAGGCACACATAATATTCTTCACTAAAAAATAATTAACCTACTAAATTACTACAATCTTGATTCAAGTACCTTTACAGTAACAGTTTTTTAAGACCTTGGTAGAAAACCTGAAGTCCTTTTAACTCATATAAAGCTGTATTCTTGAAAGAAGACAATATCTTGACTTGATTTGGAATACTGGAAGTGTGATTCCCAAAATAGCATATGGCTGAAAACAGGCTGTTACCTAAGTAGAATATACACTTTTCCATTTTATCCTGGGTATGATGTTTTAAAGGTGGTCAGTTGATTAATGTAACCACAAGAGATTTCTCACATGAAGCAGAAATGGACACTAAAAATTCATCAGTGCTAAAAGAGATGAGGGTTAATCAGGATTACCGAAACTAAGTCTCTCTTTTTAATGCTATTGTACCCAGCTTTGGAAGATATCATCATATTCATTGTACACTGAGTATTTTTGTATTTTGCTGGGAGTCTTTAGCAATGGTGTGCTCTTTATCAGTTCTGGCTGTACACATAGTAGTTCACTCAGGTTGTATTGGTAACAGGGCCCAAGCCAAAGTGAATTTCTTACTTTAGTCCATGAGCAATGATTGCTAGGAAGCTATTGTTTTATTTAGAATTACTGCTTGGCTAGTATAGAGAAAGAAAAGCCAGATCCTTGACCCAGTATTTCCTCCAGTTGTCTCTGCTTAGACCCATGAGCAGATCATAAACAACCCTTTTTTCTTTTGATTTTCACAGGAATTTGTGTTTAACAGAACTCTCTAATGCACATGAGAAGTCAAAACCAAAATCATGTGCATTTTAACAGTCTTGATAGGACAAGAGGTAATGGGTTCAAACTTAAATAGTGGAAGTTTAGGTTAGGTATATGGAAGAAGTTCTTTACAGTGAGGGTGGTGAGGCACTGGAATGGGATGCCCAAAGAAGTTGTGAACGCTCCATCCCCAGCAGCGTTCAAGGCCAGGTTGGACAGAGCCTTGGGTGACATGGTTTAGTGTGAGGTATCCCTGCCCATGGCAAGGGGGTTGGAACTGGATGATCTTAAGGTCCTTTCCAACCCTAACCCTTCTATGACTCTATGATTTCTACATTGTTTTTTCTCATCAGCTCTTACTTGACTTTCATATGATATGTTCTACTCTTATAATTTGGAGGGAGTGTATGAAAAGAGGCCAGGTACCTTAAATTATCAGATATTTGTAATGAGCCTGTGTACTATCATGTAGCAGAAGGCAGCTATGAATTAGGTAAGGCAAAATGCGAGTAGTAGGGGAGCAGTCACTTACTTGTACATGCATGTGACTTTCAGACAAGGTGAGAGTCATAGAGCAGCTTAATGCACACAGAAAAAGGTTTTCAGATTGAGTAAATCCATTGCCCATAACTTACAGATTGCGTATTACTTGAAAACATTAATATTTCAGTGTTAAACACTGTAACAAACTGCACTGAAATCTTGGTTACTCTATTTGAATAGCTTTAAAACAGACTTAAATGAGATGCACTTTCAGTAAATTCTCCTGAAATGAGCAACATGCATTTCAGTGAAGTGGGAGTCACTTCCTGAACTTTTCCTTATTTCTTTCAGCTTCCTAAAAATACATCTTCTATGGGCTGATATACATTTGGAATACTTAGGGAGGGAATCCCTGGTGATGTCACTGTACACACAGGCGTTGTGGCTTGAGCCAAACGGTAACTCAGAACCACGCAGCTGCTCACTCACTTCCCTTCCCTTCTTCCCCCTTGCTCCTGGAGGGGTGGGGAGGAGAATGGGAAGAACTGAACTCCGACGGGTTGAGATCAGAACAGTCCAGTAACTAAGGTATAACAAACCACTGCTGCTGCCACCAATAATAATGTCATGTCATGGCTTGACTTTGCGAACGAAGATTTGGGAAGGGCATTTACCCACGCTTACTACAAGCGCGCTGATGACTAAGAAGGCCAATGTGGGATAGGCAAATCCGGCTACAAAAAGCACAGCAGAAGGTCTCCTTGGGTGGAACAGGTGGGACACGATTCTTCCTGCGTTGTCTTTTCTCCTCGAGACTAGTTCTTCGTGAACTCTCAAAGGAGTCAGCGGCATTATGTATGGTGTGCCTCCAAGTCTCCCGATTGGAGGCCAAGGTGGACCACTGATGGTAGTCAATATGGCCAAGGCTAAGGTATTGTTTCAGGGAGTCCTTGTATCTCTTCTTTGGGGCACCTCTCTTGCGGCTACCAGTGGCAAGTTCACCGTAAAACACGATCTTGGGGAGGCGGTGATCCTTCATTCTAGAGACGTGCCCTGCCCAGCGCAGCTGCAATTTCAGCAATATGGCCTCGATGCTGGTGACCCCTGCCTGTTCGAGGACAGTGACATTAGACACATAGTCAGTCCACAAGTGATGCACAATACAATTGTTCACCACTGCCAACTAATACCCAGAGCAGTGATCTGGGCCTTCTGCGTGACTCCCCCCAGTTTCTATACTGAGCATGACATGCTGTGGTATGGAATACCCCTTTGGCTAGTTTGGGTCAGGTGCCCTGTCTCTTGCTTTCTCCCGGCATCTTGTGCCCCTCCTCCCTGGCAGAGCATGAGAGACTGAAAAGTCCTTGACTGGGGTAAGCATTGCTTAGCAACAACTAAAAACATCAGTGTGTTATCAGTGTTATTCTCAGACTGAAGTTGGAAACACAGCATTGCACCAGCTACTAGGAAGGAGAAAAATAACCGTTACAGCTAAACCCAGGACAACATACTAAATGCAGTCTCAGACACCTCATTGCTTTCAATGTAATTGAAATTCTGTGCATTTAGTGAGAAAATCTAGATTAATAGGCAATTTATGAGGTTATCAGATATGGTCATAGAATCATAGAAAAGTTTGTGTTGGAAAGCACCTTAAGATCATCGAGATCCAACCTCCCTGGGCAGGGACTCCTCACACTAGATCATTTCACCCAAGGCTCTGTTCAACCTGGCCTTGAACGCTGCCAGGGATGGAGCATTTACCACTTCTTTGGGCAACGTGTTCCAATGCTTCACCACCCTCACAATAAAGAACTTCTTCCTTATATCTAACCTAAACTTCCTCTGTTTAAGCTTGAACCCCTTGATGATAAACATACAGTAAGCACATAAATAGACTATTTTATAATTAATAGATTTCTGGTTTTCTGAAAGATTGCTTTGAAAAATAAAAACCAGAAAGAGTTTACTTTGTTAAATCAGTGTTTCTTGATGTATAGAACAATTTCATATTGGAAATGAGAGAATTATTAAGTTGCTATAGGGTGCATTTACAGACATGTCACTGTCTTTATTGCAAATTCCTGATAAGAAAGAGCAAAAGAAAGAATTTTAGGTTAAATTCAAGAAGGTATCTAACACATAGAGAGATTTTTTGAGGAATATTGTACTAGCATGAACGTTTTCAACTTTTTTTTTCCCTGGTATTATTAAGTGAAGTTTTCAAAGAATATTCTGTGCAGCCGCAACACTGCTTTTACCTGTTTTGCATAATATAAGGGGAAATTGCCAGCTTTGACTTCAGGGAAAAGCTCTGCCACTTGAGGCTTGATCCATTTACGAGATTATTAGTTCAAGGAGAGTATGTTTCAAGTAAACTCACTCACAACATAAACAGAAATGTTGCAGTGTTCCCTTTCTCACCTAAATAAGGGTTTACTGCTTTAAAACATTTATACAACTTGTTCTTTGTGTCTGTTTAAATTCACAAAATATTAACGTTCAAGTGTCTTTACAAGCAGCTCCATTGGGTTTATGTCCACTTTGTTGCATTATGAAAGGTAATTTACGTTTTTACAAACAGTATATCGGATAATCCTTATCCATTATTCTGAAATTAGATAAAGATTGCTATGAAAGATAACACATTTTAAATAAAGCCATTAGGAAGAGATTTTGTCTTTAATAGAACATTAAGTGTTAAGGAATGGTAGATGGGTGAAACTTCGTAGTTTAAACTGCATTGAAATCAGATGCTAAAATTGCCTGGAGGGAGGTAAGAAATAGCTTTCAATGTTTCTTGTGAAAGCACAAAGAAAGCACATGGCAGATCAATGTTATTCTTTCTAGGGTGGTCCAACAACACCATGTAGACCAAACTCATTGACAATGCCAATGATTATCCCACAAGCGTGACTGTCAGGCACCCTCTGAATTACACAGGGGCATGACTTATCCAAATATGCCCAGCAGCTTAACAAGGCTGGTAGGCTGTCTGGCATGCCTGGCCCTGGAGCGGCGTGCAGGTCAACTCTTCTGGAGTTTCACTATTATCATTGGAAAGCTTTTCTAATGTCTAACCTGAACTTTTTTTTTTGTTCTTATCCTGTCCATCCTGGGCAGGATTTCACTGCTTTTCCAGTTTTCAATGCTTTAAGCAATACAAGCCCATTTTGTTCATTCCTGCATAGAAACTAAAAGAAGCCTCATGTGGCCCTTGGAATTTTCTTAATCTCAGCAACAGCATTTTTGAAGAATGGCCTCCAAAACTGAGCCCCCAAATGTATTTCAGCCAAAGTTGCACCACTGCAGAATAAGAGGATGCTTTACGTATGTCTTTTAGACTACATTTTAATTTAAACCCCTCAGTGTCTTATCTTCCATTTTTTGTGACTGCATTAACAGCGTTGACTCATGTCCAACTTCTGAGTCACTGAGACTCCCAGGTTCAGCATTCATGTTGCCTTATCATTTATTCCCCATCTTTTATTTCTGCAGTTGGCTATTTCTGTTTGGAACATTATAGCACTTACCCCATCGACCTGCATGTCTTTTCAGATGGCTTTCCAAATTTGTACTATGCATTTGCAGTCTCTCCCAGCTTGCTAGTATCTGCAAATTTAATAAGCACAGTCTCTATTCCGTCTTCCAAGACAGTGCTGAGAACAGTAAGCAGCACTTGTGCAGGACAGACTATTGCAGAATCCAGCAAGGCAAGTCCTTCAGTTTTCATGAGCAATCATTGATGATTACAATCTCAATACAGTTTCCAAGGAGCCCTGCATCCGTCCTACAGCAGTTTCATCCAGAGGACACTTCCTTCTGTTTATGTTACATATGAGACAACAGCCAAGGCTTTACTGGACATGAGATATTTGACTCCTACTGCTTCTTCAGAGGGCCAGTTACCTTTGACAGAATGGAATTAGATTGACTTGACAGAATTTGTTCTCAATAAATATATGATGTCTGTGAATCTTTGGGGTTTCCAATGTGCTCTTACATAAAGTTTTGGAAAATACTTCAGTATTTTTCCAGGAATTTTAATTGAGAGCTGTGCTTTGTAATTTCCCAGATGCTACCTGCTTCACTTTTTCTTAGAATAGGCACTACATTTCTTTTTCCTTTTTCATTTTGTACCTTTGTGTACCATTTTTTTAAAAAGAGCTATTATGAGCTGCAGAACTGCTTCAGTTACTTTTTTCAAATATCCTACGGTGACAAAGTTCACCCAGCCCAGCTAATATGAAAACTCCCTAATCTGTATTTTATTTCTTCTAGGTCAAGATCTTATTTCTCCCTTGCTGGTACTAATTATGTTAGGCTCATGCTATTGTCACTGATCTTTTTTAAAAGGGTGATGAAAAAAAGATAATAAACACTTTAGTCTTCTCCAGAACTGCCATTTGTTGATCTCTTCCAAGAAAAGTACTTGAAAAGTACTGAGCCTTCCCTTAGATTTCTGTTTTTCTTTTAAAACAGTGTGTGGTTATACTGCCAAACACTGATACAAAAACTGTCTCCTATTCCAGAAGATTCTGTTCTGGAAAATGTTTCTATTGCTGTTGTTCAGATTTTTTACAATTCATATATAGGAAGCATTTCCTTTTGTCCTACAGAGCTGAAGCAATAATGTTTTGAAAATCTCTTTGGCCCATCCTAACAAAGCTCATTCAAGAGGAAAAATTAATACAGTTTTGAAAAAGTGGCTGTATATTAAGCTACAGATACTTAATTGTATAGACCTCAGGTTATGGGCAAACAATTTTTCAGAGAAAATAAAAATAAGCAATCAGAAATTAGGACATTATCTTTATGGAGATCATGAATTTAATCACAGGATTGCTCACAAGAACACAGATGCTCAAGTAAGAGTCACGTGGAGGATGGAAACATCACTAGGCTAATAGCATCTTTAATTGCTGTCCTTACTTAGAGACAAAATTGAACCAGTGGAGAGAATTACAGTACTTTATAGTGTGAGCAAATCTTGATAATTTTTTAGCTATTTTAAACAAGATAAGCTCCTATGAGAATATATCCTATGAGATCTATACTATATTCTCCTATATATTGCAGAATATAAACTGCAATTATCTTCTATCTGGGACAGGGAATGACTCATTTAGATATATGTCCCTTTATTTTTACATGTATGTAGCATTTCGGGACTAGTACATGAGTGATCAAAAAAGTGTTAGCTTTGCTTGGACAACCCCCCTTATAAACTGCAAACCAGTACAACAGAAATGGTGCATTATAACACAACCTGAGACAGTGCTTATTTCTATCGAGTCTTACCCAGCTCATTATGAAGTCTTATGGGAATAGATGAGCACATTATCAAACGATAGCACTTTATCAGATATCCCATGAGAGTTTCAACCTGTGTGGAATTATGACTGGCCTTGAAGTATTTGTGTAACAGATTTATTCCTAAAGTTTAAGTGCTTGTTTTCAGGAGCAGACTTCAAAATCCAGTGCTATAGTAGAATTTGGAAGAGCAAGCAGAAGGGATCTGGAGACCTGCATGCTGACAGAAAGCTGTGTGCTGATTTCTAGGGAAGTAGTGGATACAAGCTGCATCTTACACTCTGAGTTGCGAGAAATTTTATTCTCTATACTCAGGAGGATCTTCTGTCCATTCAGATTCCACGGCATTGATATCTCTTCCAAATGATGCCACTTCTGCCCATTCACTCACAGAGCAGAGCAGGCCTTCCTTTTTAATCTTGAGAGGTTCCTTCAGAGGAAATATATTGGTGGTATCTCCTTTTCTGGTAAAGGCAGTTGCTCAGAAAATGAGTGTTATTCATTCTTTTTGCTTAAAATATGTCAGAGTTAAAGAGCTGAAGACTGATTTCCATATTCTCTATGCTACAGAGTTCTTCTATCTTTATGACTCTACCAGAAAAGCAAGGAAAATTATAACTAAAAATGTCAGGCATCTCCAGATGGTTAAAAGAAATTCAAAATCACTGTTTTGGAGCTGGCTTTCAAATTAAGCCTACATCTTATTTTAGGTACCAAAGGCCTGGATCCTCAGAGATTTATCTTCCTAAAACCCAACTGACTTCACTGAGAGTTAAGTGCCTCAAATACTCTGATACTAAAATACTCAAATACTAAAATACTCTTATAAATCCAGGCGAATGAAGTCTTTGATTTGCTCTATCCCTCAGTTTGAGCAAAAGACACTTGGTGTTTTGCTAGATCACTCCTGGAGTGGCAAGGTAGGGTCAGAAATATGTGCTTTGTCTTCCCTATTTGATTACCTACTGCAATTTTTCTTCAGTTATATGAGTTACATGTTCTTCAGTTATAGAACACCCTGCATCTGGAACTTGACTGTTTCAGTGTACCCTGGAATAGCTGAGGTTACTGGTTCCCTTCTGAGTTGTTTATGTGCTCTTCCTTTGTCTTTGCTGTTGGGCAAATGCTAAAAATAAGAATTTGCTTATCTAATTTGTATGGATCTTCACAGTGTATGTGATTTCACTGTCTCCTTTCCCCTCAAGCAGTGGACAGATTTTCCAGACCTTATGACTATGGACTATGCATTCATTGCTGTCGTAAGTCAAAGGATTCTTCTTTTCAACACTGACATGCCAATTTAAGATACACCCAAGTTTTCCATAAGGAATAGTTAGAGGTAACAGTTTCTGTTTGTTCTGTTTGTTCCATTTGGGCTCTGGACTTACTAACTCCAATCTGAGTTTATTTATTTCCAGTCCTGGAAATCTAGTTAACACCTTGTAAATTGTTTACTGCAAGCATGCCTAAAAATGTGCTTTTACCTATGAACTGATCTTTATTTTTCTTTAGATTAGATGGGCAAATTGTATTTTGTGTCAGATTAATAGCTTGTATGACAGAAGAATAATCAGGGTAAGCTCTCCTTTGTTGTCAGGCCCTGTGGTAAAAGCTTCACTAGAGATGGCATTTTGGAGAAAGATCACATTATTCTGCCTTCAAACCTGTCCTGTCACTTACCTTATCTGTATATCTTCCCTTATTAACTCAGATCAGCAAAAAAAGTTGCATACCCTTAGAAGCTTACAGATGGTAGGAGGGATGAAAAATGCACTTTCTCCTTTTTCCGTACACATCATTCTTTTTTCGAAGTTGAACTGAGGAATGACAAATAACAGAGCAGTTATGTTTTGCTAACTTGAAACATCTTTCTATCCTAGCTTTACGTGCGGAGTCAGCAAGCACAGCAAAGCAGAGCAACAAGAGTGATTAGGTTGAAGTGGTGGCTTGCAATGGGCACAGGGCTGTGACGGTCAGGGCCAAAAAAGAGAGAGAAATTCCTTCTGAACATAATAAAGTCATCTGGGGGACCCATCAAGGACAAAACATATGGGCTACACAAGAGAAATAAACTGTGATATGTGAGAGAAAATAATCAGGGCTGAGGGAGGAATAAGGAGGGTCCTGGAAGACCCTAACTTATGCCCAAATAAACAAAAAGATCCCAAAACAACAATGATAGTGGAAGTATTTGGGGCTTTTTTAGAACTGCATTGTTAAGTGACTTAACAAGCATATGTGTCGACCTATTTACTTACATGATTATGTTCTCTCATGGTTGGAATTTTGCCTCTGGAGGAGCAGAACTGACACTGTGTTTAAATAACAAGGTTTTGCTCAGCAAATGCACTACAGATGTCATGAACACCTCCATGCACAAATGTGTATCTGGAGCCTACCTGAGCCAAAAGGAATTTAAAAGCATAGGAGCTTAATGTACAGGGAGCCAGTTTAGCATATAGTTTAGTAACCAGCTGGCAAAACTTTTAGTTTGACAGCAGATAGACCTTTAGCCACATTCTCACCCCAGCTGCACCAACCAGTATGAATACACGCTAATTTCCAACTCTGTCTGAATTTGCCCAGTAAATACGTTGCTCCTGAAAACTCAATTTCATCCTTTCTGTGCAACCTCAGTTTTATTATGGGACAGGTCACGTTCCTTGAGGGAATAATGAAACATCTAAGACATCTGGCAAATCTCCTTTCTGACAATGATACAGTGGTAAAATAGGTCAGTGCAGTTTAGGGTTGCTTTTGAAGTTAAGCTATAAGAGACACAGAAGACTTCTAATACAGGAGGCTGAATCCTAGGGACAGTGAGATTAGTTTTTACAGGGAAGATGTAGAATGATATAAAAGAGCTCTGAAAAAAAAGACATTCAAGAGGTTTTAAGGCTGCAAAACCAGACAAGATTAAATTAATTAAATACTTCTAAGTAATTCAATACAGCATTGGCTGTTGTTTACAAGTGCTTGGAAGGTAGTACAATTCCAGTGAATCAGTACAGTACAGTATATAGGATCATAGAATGGTTTGGATTAGAAAGGACCTTAAGATCATCTAGTACCAACCTCTGTGCCACAGGCAGGGACTCCTCAACTACATCATGTCAGCCAAGGCTCTGTCCAACCTGGCCTTGAACCTGCCAGTGATGGAGCATTTACCACTTCTTTGGGGAACCTGTTCCAGTGCCTCACCACTCTCACGGTACAGAACTTCTTCCTTGTAACTATCCTGAACTTCTCCTGTTTCATTATGAACCCATTACTTCTTGTCGTATCACTAGTCCCTCCTCAGCATGCTTGTAGGCCCCCTTCAGATACCAAAAGGCTGCTCTGAGCTCTCCACGCAGCCTTCTCTTCTCCGGGCTGACCAGCCGCAGCTTTCTCAGCCTGTCTTCATAGACAAGGTGCTCCAGTCCCCTGATTATCCTTGTGGCCTCCTCTGGACTTGCTCCAACAGCTCCATGTCCTTCGTATATTAAGGACACCAGAATTGCACACAGTACTCCAGGTAGAGACTTACAAGGCAGGATCACCTCCTTCGGCCTGCTATACATGTAGGATATGTATTAGCATAGTATGCAACAGACAAGCTTACATAGTTCTTCTGGATGCATGAGTACAATTAAATGTAGTAATGAAAAAAATTAAAAAGCAAAGGAAGGTTTGGGTTTTTTTTTAAGATTAAAACTAAGTATCCTGTCCTGAGAGTAACATTTGGAGTTGTTTGCAAACAGATACATCTTGAAGTATTAAAAACATGGTAGATAAAACACCATTCTTAGCAACATGAGTTTTTCTTTTAAGATAAAGAATTCTGGTTCCAGCAAACTTAGGGGCAACTTTTGAAGCCATCTGAAATTACCCATAGCTTACAAGAATAATTTCTGAAGGTGCATATGTCTAAAGGAAGTATGTAGCCTATTTGCATGGCACACCCAGATATTTAAAAAAAAAATCTGTTTAATGAAAGACTACTAGAAAAATAACGAGTAGCTGGAATTAGGTCAAGGCCTGCAACAATATTTAATTTGGCTTCAATGAAGGGGCCTGGATTTATCATTTGTTGTTAATCTGGGCACTCTGCTTGTCCTCATTTATCTTCCCTTCAGAGCTACTGAGAAGAGCTTCAGAAACACATTTCAGCACATTGTGCAAACAGTCTCTGCTCACAGCTAGTAATGAAGAAATCATGTAATTAATTGCTGTTATATAATGGCACTTGGTAAATTAATGTGTACTGCTACACAGTAAATAAAAACTAGTGCTATTTCTGGAATACCACTTAGAAACATCTTGACCAAAGGCCTGGAGCATCCAAACATTTGACTGATAATTTTTTTACACAGAAAACATTGACTGTTGGCTAAAGGTGTTGTAAGGGGGACTCTAGAGATTAAGAGCTCCTGTATCACTGCTGAGTAAGGACAGCACAGCCTGTGTACTTCACCCAGCTGCCTCTGTCACAGTCCTGCAGCTCCTTAGTTCCTGTCATCTCTGCTAAGCTGGCAATGGCATTCTGTTAATTCCATCAGCTCCTGGGGACAAAGTGATGTGGTTTAAAACAAAGCCACATGGTGTGCTGCAAAGGGAAGCATAAAGTACAAAATGCTGCTTTCTACTGACACTCATTCCCAGAGAGCCAAGAAGCTCTTGTGGGTGGGTATTAGGAATCACCTTTTGAAGTTAATAACCTAGGATTTTTTAATGTGTACTCCTTTCCTACACCATATGGGAAGTTTAACCATAGCCATGGTCTGTAAGTCTACACAACCCATGAGGGCCATGCGAGGACTCCTGAACAACTGCAAGCAAACACACAGCAGAGCATTTCCTCTGTGAGGCCTTACACCCACAAAGACTCAGCCTGTTGACAGAAGAACTGTAGTAAGAATGTTTGGTAAAGGAAGCTGCTCAGGGAGTGCTCCCTTGAGAGGATCTGTGGGTAGGATGGAATTGGGAAGGCTGCCAGGCTACCCTGTGACTCAGAGAGGGAACTCCCACCTACGTGGCGGAATTCAGAGCCAACAGGCAGAAAAGCAGAAGCACAAATTGTGGGTGGCTTAACCGGCTTCTGTCATGCCCTGTACTAGCAGAGCCTGATGACAGCCCTTGCTTGTTATCATCCCCATCTTTGTCCTGAAATCTGAACCAAAATTAATAGTTTTTATTTTTGCAAATGGGTTGACAAAACAGTATCTCTTCATCCTAATGACTAAGAGCTGCAAAGTAACCTCTTGGCCTTGGTTTGGGAAAGTTAAGAGCAGATTAAATTATCTGTTGCTATTACACATACCTTCATCTGTTTAGCTTGTGATGCATTTTGAGGGGATGGCTTTTTTTTTTTTTTTAATCAAGGCTCATACATTTCCAACATACTATTTTTAAATTTCTCATCTGCCCATTTACTTTGATTTTCAAATTCCTTCTTTCCTTTCCCATTTGAATAACAAATCCCAAATAACAAATTTAAACTGCTATTTATAAAATGCAGTGGGTGAATTGGGGCTTTTGCTGATTACAGTTTAAAATTTACCCAGTTTTGAACCTTCATGTTTAACCAGTAATTGTTTCTTTCCTGTTAATCCTATTGTGAATAGAAAAAAAACTGCACTGATAAGAAAATCAATCGGGTAAATCTGATTTTACACTGGGAATCCACTAACCTGTAATTTGATGTCTGATTGTTTGGTTTTGTCTGTTTTCTGTTTTATTCCTAGTATTTCCTTCAGGCCTCTTAGATTGAAGCTGCTCACCAGAAATCCCATGAATGCCTCATAAAGCCTTGATATCTGAATATTAACACTGCAGTTCAGCCACTCTGGTGCTGGAAGCCCTCCCAGGCTCAAGATTGCTGAGAGGATGGCTATGTGCAGTGGATCTGGACAGAGGGATGGCCACCACTGCCTGGGCATGGGCTACCTTCGTAGTCCCTGTGCCCTGGAGGAAGAGGGGCTGATGAATGTACTGGGCCACAGACAACAACCCAAGTGCTGTCAGCAACAAAGACAGCTGTCTTTTCCCTCTTCTGTGCCCTGCCTGTGGCTGTGCAGGCTTACCAGGGCAGCCCAGCACCAAGCCTCACCACCACCCTCTGCGAGGTGAGGTGGCCATTTTCCCTGCTGGTGCCCTGACATGAGGCAGGGTGCTAGCACAGCCTGTGTGACTCCCTCCCTCCAGCCCAGGCAGCCATCTTCCCCTCAGCACCCCACCATGGGGCGGCAGAGCTTGTGAGCACCACTTGACAGACAGCTGTCAGCACCCTGAGGCACTAATGCGGGTGACCCACCTGAAGGCTCCAGCCTCACCATGGCGCTCCATTTAACCTGTTACCTCCTGCTAAGCTCTAAGGTGCTAGTGGTGGTCTCTAGCCCAGTCATGGCTGCGTTTGCTGTGGTCTTGTTCATCTGCACCTTCAGCTATGACTTTCTACCGTGGTCCCGGACCTCCCTCCTCACTGCGGAGCTGCCTGGTAAGGCTGTTCTTCCTGCCAGCCCCTCGCCCTGGGGAGGCAGCGACCTCCTGGACGCTTACCCTGCAGCCACAGTGCTGCTCGGCGGCGCTGACTCCTCGGGCTGCGGAGGGCGCTGCCTGACGCAGCTGCGCCCAGCCTGCGGCAGCTGGCGCCGCTCCCGGCGGCTCCGGACCCTCCCGAGTGCCAGGTGTGCGAGGAAGGCAGGTTGGTGCCTAACCTTGATACCCAAATGTTAAAACCCCACCTGGCCAAAGGCTGTTTTCTGCCATTATTTATAGCTTTTCCTCTCAAGGAGAGTATTTGCGTGTAAGAATGTTTCTGTGACACAGTAATGCTGCCTTCACGAAAAGGTTTCAGCATACGGAGGGAACCAAAAGGGCAAGGTTTGAACTAGCCTAACCCTCAGTTGTTATCTTGACTGTTTTCCTATAGCTCTGGTGCCCTTTCTGTGAGTGACAGGGAGCCATGGTGAGCTGCAAAGGTAATCTTACAGTTACCTTTTCAATGCCTTCCCAATTTAGCTTTCTTTTTTAAAAGAAGCTCTATGTGTACTTGGCCAAAGGACAGGATGAAGAGAAGGAAGAAGAGCGGGCTTTCCTAATTGGGGTTTGCTAAATGTATCTATCTGTAGGGTTGCTCTTCTTGTTGTGAAAAAAAGAGTCTGCTCGAGCTAGCTAATCACCCAGTTTTAGAGATACACTTCAGTTTCTAACTTCCAGGCTTTTCCTTAATGTTTGAGATTTTATTTACTTATATATTTCTAAATTTGAAAGCATAAGTGAATTCAGCTTTTGGTTCCTGTAGCATTGGTGCATTTTTGCATTCAACTCTCCTAGAACCATAGAACAGTTAGGGTTGGAAAGGACCTTAAGATCATCAAGTTCCAACCCCCCTGCCATGGGCAGGGACCCCTCACACTAGACCATGTTTCAAAAGGCTCTGTCCAACCTGGCCTTGAAGACTGACAGGGATGTTTACGGCATCAATGGATTCAAACTTAAACAGGGGAAGTTTAGATTGGATATAAGGAGGAAGTTCTTTACTGTGAGGGTGGTGAGGCAACTAGAATGGGTTGCCTAAGGAAGCTGTGAATGTTCCATCCCTGGCAGTGTTCAAGGCCAGGTTGGACACAGCCGTGGGTGAAATGGTTTAGTGTGAGGTGTCCCTGCCCATGGCAGGGGGGTTGGCACTTGATGATCTTAAGGTCCTTTCCAGCCCTAACCATTCTATGATTCTAATATGCATTTGCCTGCCTCAAAGTATCTTACTGTGATTGCTGTTTCATTTTACTGGATTCCTTTTCATGCTCGTCATACTTAATATAGAGAAATGTTTCATCTTTCAAAACCTGTTAATTGTCATCACTTTTATGTGGGCACCAGTGAAGGACTCCTTTGGAATAAACTGTGACCATCTAAAACAAACATTTATTTTTAATGTTATTTTAAGATGGATTGGTTCCCTGATCTTCTTCATGACACATTTGGCACATCAGTGGTGCTGGAATAGTGGAAGGAGCAATGTGGACGCATTTGAGAGCAGGAACTGTTTAGGTTGGCGGTATTTGCAAGTAAATAGCATGAGGAACCCAATTCGGGTATGTGGACCCAATCTGGATGCTTGAAACAGTTGGCTCTGCCTACTAAGGCAAGTAAGTGATGGAAGCAGTCAAAAAGTGTGATGTCTGACTGTCAGAGACTCCCTCGGGAAAAAGAGGAAGTTCAAGCCCAGGTGGAAAAGATCCTTTCTCTGAAGCAGACTTATAAATACTTTTGTTGCTGATCTTGGTCACTGCTTGTCTGTGAATACTTCCTCTGCACAACAAAAGGGAACTGTTTGGAAGACTTATTATTTCAGTGACAATGCAATTTTATTGAAATCTGAAATAAGCTTTAGGTTGCACATCATAAATGTAGTTTTTTTCTTTGAAATCAATAGTGAATTCTATTGTGCAAATTGTTCTCCATCCCAGGCACAAACGGTGCAGGGAAGATGGTAATAAAAGGTACCTTGTACTTGAAAGGCAGTATTCAACTGAGTGAGAAATAATACAGGTCATCTAAAAAAATCTTTAACAGAAACAAGTAGTGCCACTCACTGGAGGACAGTAATGTAACTTGGTTGCCTGTTTCTTTCCTGTGGTTGGTGGACTTTAAGCGAACTATACAAGGCTGAAACTTGACATGAATCCATGCTATACAGCAGGCAAAGGGCACAGGAAGAGCTGAATGTTCACTTAGAAAACTGGAGTCTGTGCTTATTAGACATCAGAAAGTCTACATGGGAGATAAATCTAGATGAGGGACTATGTGTAGCTGAAAACAGTGAGTTCTGACTTACAGATCTCCTTTGCTTATAGTTCCTTATTAATCTGTCTTCCACAGAGTTCTATGTATAAAAAAGGTTGTCAGTCATTTTCTGTACTTTCTCTACTTTTCTGCTATCTATTTTTATGAAAACTGTAGGGCATGTGCTGAATTCCAGTTGGGGAGACCCAGAAGGCATTAGTTTTATAAATTAATGTGTTTATAACACAAAGCCTCCTCATCTCACTATATCTTCAGATCTCCTACATTCCTGTAACCTTCACTGCAATTCCTCAGATCCTTCTCATATTTCCTATGGTTTTCTGCTACCCTTCATTAGCTTTTTACTGCAGTACTCTATACTGTCCCATGTTTTCCACATGTTTCTTTGGCCAGCTGGCTGAGTTGCACACGGTACCCCAGCTGATCTGAAGCCATGGTGATTGAACAGCCTGGTGTCTAGAGGTTACATGTTTTTTTTATTCTACTGGACACAGGCCTCATAAATTTAGCTTAGGAACAGTATGATGTTCCTGTAACAGCCCTGCAAATCATGTGAAATTTTTCAGTAAATTAAAATTCTGTTTTGAGACTGACAGATACACAAGTGACTATACATAAATACTTAAGTGCATAGGTGCATAAGTTTCAGTTCTTCGGAAAATCAGTCTATATATATGTGCCTTAAAAGAAGCTTTTTCATTTTACAGAAGAGCAAGATCTGATCTTGTATGGTGGTTCTACAGGGTAAGATATACCTTCAACCGTCATGCTCCTTCTAAAACCTCAACACTGAGTACTCCAAGTCGTTTGTGCAAGTCTAACCTTAGACTTAGGTCCTTATTCTCTTTCTCACTATATAAAGCCCTTCTGGCAGTATGGCTCACGTGAGTAACTGTGGAGTAACAGCTACCACACTCCAGATAAGCAGTGGCCATGGTCTTTGGTGCATGCTGTTTTCCTGCAGCATGTAGGAGGCAATGCAAATTACCTGAAGTTTTGTTAAATGGGTGGAGTAGGAGTCCCACATACTTTTAGCGAAGAAATCATAGAAGTTGGAAAAGACCCTTTAGATAATAGAGTCCAACATACATGAAGTCTTGCAAACTCCTTGGTGTTGGAGAATATACTTCAGGGATCTTTCTGCATGCAGCCGTATTGTAATTTTCCCAGGTCATTTGGCTCACTGAAAGTGTTATTTGACGTCATACAGCTGTTTTTTTCCCCACAAGCTTCCTGGGAGGGAAGCAAGATGGGATATTACAACTATACAAATTATTGCTAAACAATTCAGAGAAAAAAATACATTCTCATGAAATGTCATTATTTGTTTGAAAGCTATAGATTTCATATGGTTAAATAAAAATGTTAGAGTGCATATATATGTAGAATAGACAAATGGATTGGATAGCAGTCTAATTGCTGTGTTTACTAGCAATCTGTATGGCTACATGTATATTCAGGGTGATTGTGCATTTTAGTGACTGAAATATGGAATTAGTGATGTTCCTAGAGGTGGAAGGAAGTGTACATTTCTGAAAATTAAGAGAAAGTTTCCAGGCAACATTTTTGCCTCTTGAAACAGGTACTTCAGAAGGAGATTTCTCTGGTTTTCTTTCTCTAAATGATTACAAGAATAAAATTATTTAAATGTATAGCATTTCCACTTAAAAATGTTGCCTTTTACTTGCATATGACACTGTATATCAAAGCCTGAATGTTACTTCTGTTGCATAAAAACAAGAAGAATATTTCCCAGGTTTAATCTTTGTTTTACCTTTATTACACTAACTTTGCCCACTAAGTAATAGGATTAGAAGTAATAGAAACATTTTTATACCAGTTTTATATGGAAATGCTTCAATTGAGATTGTAAGCCTTGTTAGGTTCTCAGCTGCACAAACAAAAAGAGCAATCATTGATCTAAATAGGTGACAATCCAATAGCCTGACTTCTCATTTAAACTTGGAGGAGGTACATTTACCAGAGGAGTAGAGAATGCGTTTTGTTATCACAGAGTTCAGCTTGAGTGTAGTTACTAGGCTAATTACTCATATCTTTGTGAAATGGGAACTTGAATATGTGTGTTTTGGTAGGTACATGCAAAATGGAAATGTGTATCTATGTGTACACCTAGGAATATATCCCTGTCTCTACAAATTGGACACTAATGGTTCATCACTGGTTTACCGAGCAGATTAGACTAACAGAACTTTGTCAATATAGGTGCATTTGTACATCAATTGAAAAGATCAAGATGGTGCTTACAAGCCTCTGTTTCAGTTCCAGAACAAACATTTGCCTTATTTAAGGTGTTGCACCATTCTGGGGATGGAAAAAACGTTTAAAAATATACTTCATGTTTACATTCCTTGTGCACTAGTGGCTCTATTCTCATTTTTGGTTCGTTTATTTAATCATTCATTGCTCATTTTTAAACTGCTTTTGGACTGGAAACTTGTCTCATTTGGCTCCTTTTTAGCTTGTGTTATTTCTGGGTCTGAGTAAGTATTACACATATCCACCATGAAAACAATTATGTATGGGAGATTGAGAGGACCTGTCAGAATCATCAGCTTGTCACTATAAACATCTGACATTTGAACTGTCAGGCTTTAGATTTTAACAAATGCAATTTCACCTCCCCTGCCTGCTTGCTGCTTGAATATTAAGGTGATTCTGGCAGAATATGCTTTCTGAACTGCTAAAAATAGAAACTTCATTTTAATGACTTCAGTAGAATGCTCATGTCCTAGAGACACGTTGGTAAAGCAGTTTAGGTGACTTCTGTTACATTTGTATAAACACCTGGCTGCCCAAAGCAAATGTCACAGACTTGATCATAGAATCATAGAATAGTTAGGGTTGGAAAGGACCTTAAGATCATCTAGTTCCAGCCTCCCTTCCATGGGCAGGGACACCTCACACCAAACCATCTCACCCGAGGCTTCGTCCAACCTGGCCTTGAACACCACCAGGGATGGAGCATTCACAACTTCCCTGGGCAACCTATTTCAGTGCCTCACCACCCTAACAGGAAAGAATTTCATCCTTATATCCAATCTAAATTTCCCCTGTTTAAGTTTTAACCCATTACCCCTTTTCCTATCACTACAGTCCCTAATGAAGAGTCCCTCCCCAGCACCCTTATAGGCCGCCTTCAGATACTGGAAGGCTGCTATGAGGTCTAATCAGTGTGCTTCAATCTAGACCTATACGCATATCTATTGTTGGATAATATCTCTATTTCATCAGATTCTTCAGTTGAGGACCTGTGGAACAATTCTTTACATTCTGTGTAGAAAGAATCTTGTTTTGGAAATAAAGACCTAACTAGCTTCTTACCTGCTACTAACCTCTTATCTATCACACAGTTTTGGTTTGTTTGAGTTTTTTTTTAATTTTTTTTTATCTATCATGGCAAATTAGGGATAGTTGTTCATTGCAACAATCCAAGCTGTGGAATTTAATAATAAAGGCAAATTTTCACAGCTAAACACATTTATACCCTTGCACTGATGCTCCTTGCAATGAAAGAAATCCTTGCAAGTCTGCAAGGAACAGTGGGTCTGAATAGCTCCTGAGGATACTTCTCTCAGATTCTATCTAAACAAAATGGTGTTCTCCAGAGGGCTCTATGTAAAATATTTGCCAAATATCAGTGAGAGACTTGGTTCATTTGAGATTTTACCATTTTAAGGAAATGAATAATCATAAGAAAGAAGGAATCCCTGAAATCTGTTAGGGCAAGTTTTACCCAGCTGTATTAGAAGAGCTGACAAAGCACCTTAGTGATAGTTTTGCTGGGAAATATATTATTTTCCTGGAATAAATTTAACAATAAACTTTTGAAGGAAGCTAAACAGATGGACTAATTGCCTGACATCTAGCATATTCAGACTCCTGTGCCATGAAAAGATGCTAGTATCTTCTGCATTCTTCTGAACATTTGACTCCACCTTGGCAGAAACATGGGCTAGAAACAAGTTGAAGTGTCTTCAAGTCATTAAAAGAGACAGAAATGTAAGTTCAAATGATAGGTTTCAAAGGCTAAGAAAGCTGGATGGTTTCCAGGTGGGAAGTGGAGTGTTCTTGCTCTGAATGCTCTCTATTTAAACTTGTTCCTTTTCTCGGTAAGTAAAATGTATATATTTCATTAAAGTTTTTTCTTTTCAAGCTTGTGTCTGCTTTGCAGAACTTTTTTATTCAAGATGTTAGCTCCTTCTACCCCATATAAGCTCATGAGATGAATTTAAGTTTCTAGCTATTAAGTCATTTTAGCTCCTCCTCTACTACATTATTTTTCTGGAAACCTTTTGGGACAGAGCAGTACTTCAAGCTTTCACAGGTTTATAATGTTTTTTTCCCCACAGTATTTCTACCTAATTTCAGTAATCTTTTTTTTCTTTCTTTCTTTTTTTTTTCTTTCTTTTTTTTTTTTTTTTTCCTTTCTTTTTTCTAGATGGTATTTTTCAGTTCCAAAAACAACTGAAAAATGTCACTATGTCATTTTTACTTTACATGTTTTTTTATTGGTTTTCAGTTTGATTTCTATGCAATGATTGGTACTAAGCCTAAACAGAACATGCTGTACTGCATCACCCTGGGTACACTTCCACTTACCTGTCTGCCCTATCAGCTACTTTATTTCAACTGTTATTTCCAGGTAAGAGTCACTACAAATGGGTACAAAGGTACAGGTGGTGGTTTTAATTATTTTACAAGTTAAAAACTGTGAAATCAACCTCAATTATGGGAAAACTTCCTATAATTCCTCAATTATAGGAAAACTTCCCTCCTCTCATTACAAACCAAGGCAAAATCCCTTACATGAAATTCCCGTGTTACAGAAGTGCACAAAAACTCTCAGCCACTCAGGGTGGGTATTTATTTTCTATAAATTATAAATCAGAAGTCTAAATGGGCAAAAGCAGTCTCAGCTGACTGGCTAAGTTTCAATTTCCAAAGGGGATCATTCAGACCCTTTTTACTAGGTTGCTATATGAGTTTCATGCCACTAGTCTTAAGTGCCACTGTAAGCATAGGCTGCATTTATTTAAAGTAATTTCCATCAGGCAGTAAAACTAACATTTCTGCTGTAATGCATAGATAGCAGTTTTACAGAAAGCTGTTGATTATGTTCAACTTTAGGGTTAGCTACTGGGAAGATGCTTACTGCTTCAGGGTGGGGGGTGAAGTAGGTGTTTGACTTCCTGCTGCTCAATTCAAGATGAGTTCTCACTGTTCACTTCCCTCTTATACTGTGAGTATGTAGTTGCTGGTTTCTGCCACAGAAACCAGCTTTGCTCTAAGTAGTTATGCAAAGTATTTCCTACCTTGGACTAGTAAGATAACATGTTCAGATCTGATTAAGGAAGCTGAAAGTAGCAAGTGACAAAACCAGTATTTTTAGTGGGTACAAGGGGAAGTGATTAACAGGTACAGAACATAAACAAAACTCTTCAGCTGTCCAGAGTGGAAGGGAGTAGGAAGACTGGCATGTAAACTAGTTGGCCTCTTACCTTCACAATAGGAAGTATATAAGACTCTCTTAATTTTTACTTCCCCAAAGAGTGATAATTCTTGCTGGTTTGTGCCATTTGAAAAGCCTGATTCATATACATGTAGCTGAAAAATTAATCTCCCATAAACTGAAGCTTGTTTAAAGGTACTTGGTAGAGCCTTTTCAGAAATATGTACACTTATGTTTTCCACCAAAACACAAATTTTTCTTGGATCCAGAGGGTGTTTGACAGTGCTATGTGAATTACAGCAAAGTCACATTTTCTTCAAAGCACTCCCATGGTTTTGGAGAGTAATTCTTCCTTTCTGAAAGCTTAGGTGTGTAGGGTACAATTAAACAGTTGCCAAGATGTAGCTTGTCCTGAGGATTTACCGACCATCAGTTGATGCGCACCATGACTATCCCAAACTACCCTACTGCAAAGCAGAATGGCTAACTTAACCTTGACAGCTTTTCTTGGTAGTTAGGATAGACAAAGTATTTATGTTGTTCCAGATGACAGGCAGGATCTTTGATGACAAGAGTGTGAGCAAGCCTATAGAGGTCTAGTACCAAAACAGGGATTTCAATTACAGAAGAGACTCCTTGGCCATTTAAACATTTGTATTAGTATATGGCCCCAGTAAATTCATGTTTCCATGCTACTTGGTGGTTTGCTTCTTGACGTTTTATAGCTGTAGAGAGCAATAGTACTTTCTTCTTGCTGAGGTTAATTTTTGAAGAATAGGGGTATGAAATGAGTGATAATTCAACTGCTTTAACTTCTTATGATGCTTATTCATTGTCATGCCATGGGGACAGTTTAGGAGTAGCTAGGGGAAGTCTTTAGTGAACGGTTTATCACCTAGTTTATCATATAAAACCAAGAAGTCATTTAATTGCAATATTGAATAAACTTTATTGGATTTTATACAGTTTATAGAGCAATAAAACTCATAAGCTCTAATTACCAGTTACTGTTTAATTCCTCCGTGACCCATAAATTTACAGTGGCAACGAAGTTGTTAAAAAGCTTCCTAGACAAATCTGTAGCTCTTTAATATAGTTTTTTTATTAAAGAAAATGCCTTCATTTCCCACTTTTACTAGACTATGGAGCATAAGAGTTTTTGTTGGTTTTTTTTTTTTTTCAAGCTTTGTGTCTTGTCACTTGATAACTGGAAGCAAGAAGCTAGGGGGTAGAGAAGAGAAATTCCAATTTGAGGAAATGCATGAAATATTTTTTAGCAGTATTGGTTGTTTAAGAATGCAGTCAGTAATAAAGTGGAGAAGTCCAGTGAATTATCCACAGACAATGTGATCAGGATGTTCTATTTTATTACCAGACACAATAATGCTACTTTTCTCATCAGGGGCACAAGGCTATTTTCTAATAATAAGTACCCTATGTGGGAAAAGGGGGAACAAATTCTACCTAATTAGGCTGCCATGGAGACCAGACTAACTTCTACTTTTTGCTGCTTCTCTCTGGCCTGAATATGCTTTCATCCAAGTTCAGAGGAGCCTTACCTTTGACTTAAGTGGGAATGCAGTGAAACCTTCTCTTTTGTACTTTATGGGGTCTGACCCCTGAATAGAAGAGTGGCATTTCTTGTAGTGAAGATAGTGTAAACACCAGCACCCAAACTCAGGCTCTTTCTGGCTGTTTCCTTGTTACTTTTAAAACCAACTCAAACACTCAAACTCGGATGACAGGTAATTGCAGTTCCAATCGTTGCTTTCTTGCCTTAAGGAAATTTCTTGATGATATCTAACTTTGAGTTTAGCTTTTTAATTTTGCATGTCCCCATAACACACTTATGGACTGAAGTGAATACAGCACAGTTTTTCTGGTCCATCCATTCACAAGCATTGTTTGTAAAATTATCTACCTCCATTTGCCAAAGCATACTCTGGACTGTGACAGCATTGTCTCATGATCTTTTTATTTACTCCCAAGACCAAATGAACAAAGATAATTAGTATAAGTAAACCTGCTGGGGGAATAAAATTAAAAAGAGTTACACATTTAAAGATACTTAATTCAGGTTAAAACTTCTGTTTGTAAAAGTCCTCACTGTTTTTCATTTAAGTATTTTTTAAATTAAGGGAGTAAAGGGGAAGTAAACAGAACTGGATGTTGACATTATCAGCAATGAAATATTATTAGCTGTAAAATAAGCGATATAGGTTTTCTGCTGGAAAAGTAGGTTTAGATTTTTGGTTTTACAGACAGTTACATTCCTACAGTTCGAGTGGTACCACCAGTGATGCCAAAACCACTGCAGAATCACTGCAGGGCTTGCCTTCCTTCCTCCCAGCTGCTTATTTGCATTGTCTGTGCTTAGTACACAAGCAAAGAGTCACTGAGACCAAGGGACAAAAGCACTCTTTCCTCTAAAGGAGAGGCGAGTCTGTCATGGAGAGACACATTAAATAGGAAGAACACAAGATCAACCTGCCTCATGTGAGTACTGCATTCAGCTCTGGGGGTCCCCAACCCAGGAAGGATATAGGTCATTACAGTGAGTCCAGAGAAGGGGCACAGAGATGGTCTGAGGGCCAGAGCACCTTTCCTGTGGAAACAGGCCAAGAGAGTTGGGCTTGTTCAGCCTGGAGAACAGAAGACTCCAGGGAGACCTCAGAGCAGCTCCAATGCCTAAACAGGGTCTGCAAGAAATCAGGAGAGGTGCTTTTTATAAGGGCATGTAGTGACAGAACAAAGGGGAATGATTTTAAACTGACAGAGGGAAGATTTAGATTAGATCTTAGACAGAAGTTCTTCCTTGTGAGGGTGGTGAGACAGTGCCATGGATTGCCCAGAGAAGCTGTGACTGCCCCATCCCTGGCAGTGTTCAAGGTCAGGTTGGATGGGGCTTGGAGCAACCTGCTCTAGTGGAAAGTGTCCTTGCCCATGGCAGGGGATTGGAACCAGATGAGCCCTAAGATCCCTTCCAACCCAAACCATTCTGTGATTGTTTATGGAAGCCCTTTCTTGTCTAAAAATCAGAAGATTAAATTCCAGTTCTGAGACCAGAGCCAATATGTAGAGCCGTAGCTCTTAACTGAAACATGTCCCACTTGAGAATGTCTTGATATTAAAAATTAATCTTGATCAAAACTTTCTAGCCTTTTTTGTCATTAGCATGCAGCAAGATAGTTAGTTATACCTCCTTCACCAATTTTGGGAGTGAAAGAAAATGTGTGGAAGTGTTTTGGAATATCCAGAGCAGGAAATCCTGAGCCAACAGCTAAATTCAGTTTGGCTTTCTTTGCCTTCTGGAAATTGGTGAGAATAATTAAGCACAAGTGAAGACTTGAGTATATGGATATGATTTAGCAGTGGAGTTGGCAGTGGTGGTTTGATGGTTGGACTCAATGACCTTAAAGGTCTTTTCCAACCTAAACAATTCTATGATTCTATTAACAGCTGTAGATGGATTAAACTCTAAAGGATAGGTAAGGCTAGATCAACTTGCACCCTACTGAAGGAGGAGGAGACTAAGCACATAGCATTGCAGTGTTAGCACATACATTGCAATCTGTCCTCGATTTCATACCTAAAACCCCATTTGAATCCAACCACTCCGGCAGTCACTCTGGTCTGTCAGGCAGCACAGTGTGGGCAGCACAAACGTCTGAGCTCTGCTCCCACAGACAAAGAGCCAGGAGTTAAATCTGCTGCTGGAATCTTCAGCACACAGTGAGCTTTTCAAGGGTGTCACCATCATTGCACTTGCTCCTCACTTTCATAAAAGGAGGAAAGTAGCTGCCACATGACTGTTGCATGAGGTGATGTGAGTGTATCCCTGTCTTTTGGGGTGGACATACAGTCTTCTCAGTGATCTTAGACCTTTATTATCAAACTAAGAATTTATCTTTAGATTAATTTTTGTGGATTATCTTTGCCCATGTTTCTTCAGCCTTGTTCCTAGCCAAATATGTGAATGGACATACAGAATGTGAGCTGTGAAAACCTCTAACCATCTCACTGCTCTTGCTTACTGCTCTGGGGAGAAAGGAAAAAATATTTTATGTATTTTTAGCTATGACCAGCAATGTGACAGTGAGAGATACAGCAAAGAAATAGCTGGTAAAGTTGCTTTAAAATAGTAAGGAACTTCTTCAGCAATAACGATTTTCCATCCCCACTTAGCACAGTCAGCTGTATAAACTAACATTTTTTAAGCAAGAGCTTGGATTAGGCTCAATTTTATATTTAGCAGCCAAGTTTAGGTTCTGAGAATGAATGCTTAACCCTAATATGGGGTACTACTGGGCACTGTTAAAAGTAGGTGAACAACTTGAAACAATTAAATGGTGAGTTTTAGTTCATATATTGTCTGCAAATGTCTGCACTTATAAATACTTATTGTCAATCAAAAAAGTTAAGCAAATGTTTTGTATGAGGAAAAAATAGCTCTGTTACACTCTTCAAAATCTATAGGGGAATTATAAATATATCTGTTAACTTCAACACTCAGCATAGAAATAGTCTTTCAGCATTCAGTTAGAGACCCAAGTTGTGCCAGAAGTTGAACACTTTTAAGTTTTACAAATGCACTGATCAGTTTATCTGTGTCAGCCTGATCCAAAATGCTAATTAATGATGAATACCTTTTAGCATCTAGCACAATGGATCCTGATCCTTGAAACTGAAGGGTTGACAACTTAGATTTAAAAAGGGACTAGATCTGTGTATGTGCAAGAAGTTATACTCATTGGCACTGAAAAAAAATCTAATTGGCATGTTCAGTATCCTAGTTCAAAGCTTGCAGAAGTCTCCACCAGACACTCCTAGAATGTCATCAAACATGAAGCTGTGACTATCACTCAGGGTTCCTGCTGTAGAGTCCTATGCCCCTGTGTGTGGACCCTGTGAACAGCAATTCCAGTCAGTTTCTGAGTTGCTATTGGTTGAAGTACAGCTCTGATTTGGGAAAATATGCATGCTCATATCAATAGATTTATTGCTCACAGAATTAGTATCAGTATCTTGCCTGCTGTCTTTTGAGGCTGTATTTTGACAACAGCCTGATTTCTGCAGCAAAGCCTGTTCAAAGAGACTGTGTGCTGTATTTCACTGCCCCTTTATGCTAGCACAAGGAGCAATGATTAGGTTTGTACTGTAACCCCACAAGCAGTTGTGTAGGCATTAATACTGGGTGAAGCAAGACTTAGAGGAGCTCTGCTGAGTAGTGTCACTGAAAGAACATATGAGCTACACCTTCAGGATCGGCCAGAAACAGGACCAACAGGCTGATGCAACCCGAAATCACTTCAGATGCAGCTATGGCTCAAGAAAGCACACTGTAAAATAGTTGCATGAAGGTAGAGGAGTCTTTTCTTTGGTATTACTTTTTTCAATATTGTTTCAGCAGACTTTTAGTATTTTAAATGTACTAGAATTGTGCCTCTAGATTGCTTATCTTTAAATCACCTGCGCTGTTAATTATTGCTACATTTTACTACTTTTACTGCTGTCCTCTTAAAATAAGAGCCATAGGACAGTGATCTGATTTTACGTGACTGAGACACAGTAAATAGCACAGCATAAATATTAAACATTTCCATTTATTTTCTCAGAGCATTCACACTTAGGATGTTCCACTTAACAACCCTTAAAATAGCCACTTCAAACTATTCCCTTTCAAACAAAGGAGAAATACATGCAAATGAATCACTGCTGCAATTTTTGTAACAAACATCAAAACATTATAGGGAGCATTTCTCCCTAGATATACACTATATATATATATATAGTGTGTATATATATATATATATACATCCAATCATATACTGAATCATGATCTCTTTAAAATAAGTGCCTACTGACCTTATAAGATATAATTGGGCTTCTGAAACATCTTATAGACTCAGCTGAAACACACAGCAGTGCATTAGCTATTAAAAAACCTCAGCTCATTAAACTGGTAAATTGTGTGTTTGACCATCATGCCACTTCATTGGTTTCCAGATCATGTACAAGTGGGAAAGAGGGTCAGGACCCGAGCGCTGAAGAAATCTCGTGAAATAATGCAATAATGAAGCTAATGTATCCTTACTGTAGACCAGGCTCTGAGTAATTACTGTGCTTTTTCAGTGTTTTGCGTTCACTTTAGTGTCCTTACCCATTGATATCCACAACCAGTACTGCCAGATTATGCCACAGCTGTGCCACACAAGTCTCAATTTATAACTTACTTTCAGGTTTGTCAACAAAGAGCTGACATCTGGTGCTGTGGCTCACTTATTAAAAAGAGATATACCACTGGAGGCACATCATACAGGCATGTGATTTTTATAGCTAGGAGTTGCAAACCAAAGAAGGAAGCTTAAACTGCTCTTTACATCCAATCTGTGTGTGCTGCCCTGGGTTGAATAATTACTGTTTGGTCATGCTTACTTACTTTATGTCATACTTGCTGCTTATGATCAACAATAAATAAACTTGCTGTTTATGATCAGCTACATACTGAGCTGATTTTCAAGGAGGTACTGAAAGCTTGGGCACTTTAGACAAATACCCTCCACATTGTGTACAATTCAGTCTGGTGCAAGCATGGTAGTAGGAATTGAAGAGAAACTTTATTTTTGGCATATTACATACTCACTGAATAAAGGTGCCAGACGGTACCAGTGCGAGCTTAATATGACCTAAAAGATACCAGTTCTGATTTACTGCAGTTAAACACAATGGCCATAACACCTTATTTGAAGAGGGAAAATGTGTGCCTCATTCCAACAGGAATTCTACATCTTGTGAGTAGGTAAATGGCATCAGTCTCAGAGGTGTCACAGAGAACTTCATGATGTTGGGGGCAATGAGAGAGTAGATTCCATGGATGGCACATTTCTGTGAACTGTTTCAGATTTGGAGAAACCAAGCAGTAATAAGTAATATTCTAGAAATAAGGAAAGGAGAACATGGAAACAATATTGGAAATAACATTTTAGATGGACAATACTCAGTCTGCCCTGAACAGTTGTTGTGCTTACGTAGTATCCTATTCTCCAGCTTTAAATTAAAATTAATCTATCTGGTAGCCCTTCTTAATTTTACACTTTAATCTTACCTTCAATAGAAGCAGGTCTAAGCTTTTAATCAAGGACAATGGAGGAAGATCTGCACAGATGCCAATTGACTAATAAAAGAGCAAAGCAGGTCACTGTCCGCTTCTCTGGGTGGAAATAATTTTCTTCAGCTGTGCTGCAGCAGTAACAGTCCTTGGCCTTTCCACACTGGTGAATAAGGGCCTGGAGAAACTTGTGAGCAATATTTATAAATGGATCTTGTAGGTCACTGACAACAGCCGGAAAAAAGCATGTTGGCAATCTGTTCTTAATTCTATTTTAAGATGCCATGACTTTTTCAATGACAGGTACAACTTAGACCTGCAAAGCCAGAGGCAAAGATCAGTATATGGTATATACTGAAGGCCGTTTGCCTCAGGCTCATAATACAAATGCTGAAAATTACTGTGGAGCAGGTCCAGATCATGATCCATTCCATACTGCTTCTATGACTTCTTTTAGTGTTATTTTCTCAGTACTGTCATTGTTGCTACCTTCACTTACTAGCCCACTATGCTCCAAGGCAGCAGGTGTCTTTTCACGAATGTGGGCTATGTTATTTCCTGCCTTGTTCAGCCTCATGTGTCCTCTAGATTAGCCCTACAATAAATTTCACAAAAATGTCATGAAAATCTGTCAGACAAGATTTACTATTTATGTAGACTTGTTTTAAGCAGCTCATGTTTCTTTTTAGTTTTGTGATTTCATCTCTTATTCATGTATGAAGGATCTAGCCAGCAACAGAAAGCAGACTCTTGATTTCTCCTTCTTTGCTTTAGTAAATCATCTCTCTTCTAGAGTCCCACTTTGAAAGTGCTGGAAACCGTTGCAATTATGCCACCGATTTCTTCCAAATACGTTTGAGCTGCCTTTCCACCCAGATATCACCCTTTGTACTTGAGTCTATAGTATGGAAGACAGTTTTAGGAAACTGCTTGCCAGTGAATGATTGAGCATAAACAGTTTTCATTATTAAAATGTGTTTTTCAGTTAAAATACAGTGTCTGAACAGATCATTAGAATGGTGTACTGTTAGGACATAGAGTACACTTAATCTAGATTGGAGGTGCAAGGGAAAACACAGTCTTGGACAAGATTTGTTCTCTCCAGTTACTTCCTGGATTACAGGTAGTAAGACAGAAACAGGGACAAGCAAACAATTCACTGTCTATCCTGCTGAAGTTGCAGGTAACTTCCAAATACAGAGATAACTCCTCAGCAGCAAAACAGAAACTTAAAAGAGTTTTTGTTGTTAGCACAAGGCAAAAGATAGCTTTCACATACATGTTGTCAGACTAACAGAACTGCTTTTGCTAAAAATGGATCATCCATTGGCAAGGAGCATCACTGAGAGGAAGGTAGCAAAATAGCATCACTGAGAACGCATGGAGTAACCTGAACATAAGGCTGCTAGGAAGTCGGTGATATATGCAATTCTCTGAAAAATAGTTTTGGGGGAGGGAGAGGAGTGGGGTTGTGCTGGATGGTTTTATTTGGGTTTGTTGTTGGTTTTTTTTTTTTTGCTAAGTATGTAAGCACATGCCTAAATATTCCTCACCTTTTTGGGAATTAAGTGGGAAAATATTTTCTTTTAATCTTGTTTTGGAATGTGGACTTTGGGAAGCTTAGGATGAGTTGACAAGTAAGGAAATTCTGTGAATACCCCTCTAATTTTATAGATATATATATTATAAAATCAAAAAGCACTATTCTGATCATCAGTCTGATGACTGATGCTTATGAGCAGACTGATCTTTATGAGCAGCTGCAGACAAGTCAGGGAGGGCAAGGGAATACAGTTCGTCAAATTAGCAAAGTCTCCTATCAGTATTCTAATACTTATTAGAATGTGTTATATATGGTATAGACCAATACTTAACTTACATACTTTTATCTAAAACTTTTCTTTTTCTTCTTTATTCCTTAAGAACAAAGCTGCACAATGTATAGGTTGTGAAGTTGAAGGTGTTCCAAGAATTTCTATCTGTAATTACAGTTATGGTGAGATCCTAATAAGATCACTCACTAGGGTAGTGAACAACATGATTTCTTCTTCACTCTTGCCTACAGTCTGTGTCCTAGGAACTCTACTGGTCTAGTTGATCCACACTATCTGACTCCATCAGTGCATTTCCTAGAGAGTCTTCTTGAATCCTCTTCTTGTCTTCAGAACAGGTGAATGTACTAGCTGTACTATTTGCAATTAAATACAATTGGGAAACCTCTCTGTGTTTTAATTTCACTTTTTATAATCTTATCTCTTCACAGTCTTTTCTATTTCCCAAAGATGATGTCTATTTGGGGTAACAGAACAGCAGGGATTTTTTAAATTTTTCTAATTTTTCTCATGATACTCATCTTCAAGAAGCAAAATTCCTCCCTGTGACCTCGCTGAGCTTCCAGAATGCTGGAAGGCAAATTTCACTCACAAATGGTTATCTCTGAAGATGTCCTTAAAAATTAAGATCTAAAGTCTGTGGACTGCTCTACAATGATAAGTAACAAAAATGACCTTAAAGTAGAAGCATATTAGTGGGTCTTAGCCATTATTGGTGGAGTGGAGATAACTGGAAAGCAAATGCTTTCTTACTGTCTATGTGTTAGGCCTGAGGTGGAGCTCCACTCTGTTTTGGGATAGGGGAACAATGTGTGCTTTGGGTTCCAGCTGAGTGTTTCCCAGCATTAGATCCACATGTACATCTGTAGGAGAGCCATGCAGAAAGGACCAACATCCACAGAAAAGTGAATGTCCAAGAATTTGGAATGCTCAGACAACTTTAAAGAGCATCCTATTTCTTCTAGGGTTTCACAGAAAGTTGTGTGCTTTTGAGGGGTTGGCTGCCTATGATGTACTCATCTATTTGTAACTGAAGATGTCAAAATGACAAGTAGTGTTTCTAAGTTCTTATGCCTGTAAGGTGCTGTGTATTCTAGGGCATTAAGTCCCAAATACTTTTGCTTGTTTTAATTGATTAGTTATGTAAGGAGAATGAGGGATGCGGGGTGGAAATCTGTGCAGTTTTGGTCTGCAACTAATTATAAACTGTAACACGGTAAAGTGGCATTGTTTATAGTAAGGGGCGGATATGTAGCAATGTGAAAGAAACTAGGCTAAATGGGAACATGTCTACTATAATGTTTCAGATTAGAAGCCAGTAGGTGTTATATGAAGTCTTAGACTGCATAAACCAGTGCTAATTAGATGAGGGAATTGAGTGTACTATCAGCAAGTTTGCTGATGACACTAAGCTGGGAGGAGTGGCTGACACGCCAGAAGGCTGTGCTGCCATTCAGCGAGACCTGGACAGGCTGGAGAGTTGGGCAGGGAATAACTTGGTGAAATGTAACAGGGGAAAGTGTAGAGTCCTGCATCTGGGCAGGAACAACCCCAGGTTCCAGTATAGATTGGGGAACGACCTGTTAGAGAGCAGTGTAGGGGAGAGGGACCTGGGGGTCCTAGTGGACGACAGGGTGACCATGAGCCGACACTGTGCCCTTGTGGCCAAGAAGGCCAGTGGCATCCTGGGGTGTATTAGAAGGGGGGTGGTTAGTAGGTCGAGAGAGGTCCTCCTTCCCCTCTACTCTGCCCTGGTGAGACCGCATCTGGAATATTGTGTCCAGTTCTGGGCCCCTCAGTTTAAGAAGGACAGGGACCTGCTGGAGAGAGTCCAGCGCAGGGCAACTAAGATGATTAAGGGAGTGGAGCATCTCCCTTGTGAGGAAAGACTGAGGGAGCTGGGTCTCTATAGTTTGGAGAAGAGGAGATTGAGGGGTGACCTTATTAGTGTATATAAATATATAAAGGGGGAGTGTCACGAGGATGGAGCCAGGCTCTTCTCAGTGGCAAACAATGACAGGACAAGGGGCAATGGGTACAAACTGGAACACGAGAGGTTCCACTTAAACTTGAGAAGAAGCTTCTTCTCAGTGAGGGTGACAGAACACTGGAACAGGCTGCCCAGGTAGGTTGTGGAGTCTCCTTCTCTGGAGACATTCAAAACCCGCCTGGACACGTTCCTGTGTAACCTTATCTAGGTGTTCCTGCTCCGGCAGGGGGATTGGACTAGATGATCTTTTGAGGTCTCTTCCAATCTGTAACATACTGTGATACTGTGATACTGTAATGATGGAAGAGTTCAAATCATTCTCTCTTAGAGGACCCTAACAGTGGTAGGAAGCTTTGTATCCTTATTGTACAGAACATGTAGAACTTCGTGGCATCTTCATTTCTAATGATATTTGGAACTCAACCAGATAAGGCCCTAGAAACTTGATTCAACTTAGAAATTAGTCTTCTTGAAGTCAGTTAACTTTGAAATTATCAATCAGAAGATGACCTCCTGAGAACCCTTCCAACATAAATTATTCTATGAATTTGAAGTTTTGTATTCAAAAAGTCTTAATCCCTTTCCTCATAAGGGAATCAATGAAGACTTTCCAGAAGAGACTTTCAACTGTTCTTTGATTATTTAAAACTGTAGGTCATGTGCGTTCAGGGAAAATACTTGCAACAGTCTTTTACAGAATACCAAGTTTGTGAGAATGCATCCTTTTTTGCATGTGAATGATATTTTGTAAGCATAGATTTAGAAGGAACAGCTGAAAATGAAGTCTCTGCTGTGTCATTGCAACATCACTAAAAGAAAACTTGCAATTCTATATGACTCATGTCTCAGGTGTTACCATGTGATGTCTGGAAAATAGAGATTTTTGAAGCAGAATCAATATAATGCTTTTTTGTGTTGCATTGGTTCAATCTCATTAAAGAAATATGCATCATTCTAGCCTCCCACAAAAAAAAAAAAAAAACAAAAAACCAACAAAACAAAACAACCAAAACAAAACAAAAATAAGAGAAATAAAACCCAACACAATTCCCCCCCAACAAACTTTCATTAAATCAGAAAGTAGAAATAAGGTCACAGAAAGGATGATCAGGATTACATGGGAAGTCTCAGCCGTGTGAGTCTGTGGATTCCAAGTAATTTGGTCAGTATATGTAACTGGTGTTAGTATTTCTGAAATTACAGATATAAGTTATGTAGTTAGGAAATCTCTACAAAGCTAATGGACAAAACAAGCTGTGAATTCTTCTTACTTGACAACATGAACAAATGGTGGAAGGAGTAATATACTGCTTACCTTTGAACCTCAGACTGTGATTAGTCTTTCAAGCAAACCGTTGTGGATTAGTGAAAGTAACAAACCGATATCTGTGAGGCCAATGTGCATAATCCTGCTCCCAGCAGCCAAAATTGTGAGTGGACTCTTGGAGACAGGCTGGGAATGCAGCCCCTTTGACAACAGTGAACCTGAACCTAAGGCCAGGTTGGACAGAGCCTTGGATGACATGGTTTAGTATGAGGTATCCCTGCCCATGGCAGGGGGTGTGGAACTTGATGATCTTAAGATCCTTTCCAGCCCTAACTATTCTATGATTCTAAAACATCAATGTTTAATAGTAGAAGCCTAATGAATTTCTCATATAAGAGGCTAAACTTCTTCCAGTCCCTGATTTTGGAACTGTTTAGGATTGGGCTTTTGGAGTGCTTCATACTATTTAGGAATGAATCACCCCAGTTGCTTCTCACTGTAATTGTCTATGAAGAAATGTGATCGCAGTCATCTTGTTGACCTTACCCTGCTTTTAATACATTCAGTGATTTACCATTCAGCAGTTGTCTCTGGCTCAAGGCAATTTGAGTGCCAACCTTTAACCACTGCAGCCAGCTCACTACAGCCTTGTGTCACACATGAATGTTTAAATTACAGCACTTGCTTTCACATATGGCTCTTTCATTCACAATGACAAGAGTAGATTCCCCATCTGCTGTCAGAGCTAGGTGTGATTCAGATAGAGGCTAAAAAAGAAACATTCCTGTCCAACTTACTTGGATGTTTTTTTAGGTAAATGGGTTGGTGACGTCACCAAAGCGTGAATCACTGCAGAGAAGTAGTTTCTAGAGCAATAAATGGCTGATGCCTCTGTGCTGCTGTGCTTCAGTTAACAGCTCTGGTCATTACAAATAGCCTGCTATTTTTTACAATTAGATTGCTTCCCAGTGTCTGCTGATTTCAAGGTAGTTTTTGAGGAAGAAATGTCAGAGTAAAATTTTGATGGTTATGACGTGCAGTGTAAACTGCATTATCTGGTTGCCAGACCCCTTGACATATACAAAACTGAAACAACTTTTAAGTCTACCTCCACACAAGGCTGCACTGCATGCATTTAGGAAGCAGGGTGCATTGCTACAAATGCCTTAAACCCAGCAAGAGCCATTTAACTGTTCATTAGGTGCATTCGTATTGTTTTTAATGAGACAATGTTGTGACAATAAGGGATAAGGTCTCAATTTGGTTATGAAACAGCTAACTTGATTTTTAAAACAAAAGAAAAGACTGCAGGAAAATACTTGTTTTGATGAAAGAAAAGGTTTTTCGTCACATTGCCGTAACAGGTTTCAGTAAATTTTCTCTGCTGTGATCAGCAATAGAATTTTGCAGGAATAAACCACCACATCAAAGGCTTCTAATAACCCTGCAGCATTCACTCTGTGCCACAGAATCCCGCTCACAGGTCTAAATGTGCAGGTAATCTGCCTTTTCAGTAATAAATGACCAACAAAAGAAGAGTTTTATTGAAAGAGTATTTAATACTAGGCAAGAAGGAACTCTCAATTTTGATAATTCAGTCTAAGGACAGGAATATGAGGCCAGAAATCTCTATCTTCAGGTTGCCTTCAAAACTAATAGGATCATAGGAGTTTCAAAGGTGCACTTTTAAAAATACAAACAGTTTCCATGAACAAGTGTGGAGCCAGAGATTACCTAGCACACAAGAAGTATGTTTTCTGCTAGTCATTTATCCTACTTACTCATCTATCAAAGTGCAACTTACATCCATGTGACACCTCAGAATTTGGTGTGCTGTCTGCTCTGCTGGGCCTAAAAGATGGACAGGAAGATGCTCTTTTCGGTGGCAAACCCAAAATCCATTCTTACCTTGATCCTGAGCAATGACCTGCATTGTGTAACTGCCCTGTCCAGCCCCTCCATGGCTTGAATTATCCATAGTATCCATTGATGGCAAACCACTTCAGAAACTCATCTCTTGTGGAGCAGCTGTAAAGTGAAATGTAGTGGTGAATTATACTGAAGTTTGTTTAATATTTTAAGGAGTGAATGAAGGGATATAACCCAGCCAGGACTGACGTGCCAAAGACAGGTAGTGAAAAATTCAGAAAGGAATGTACCTGTCAGGGCTTCCTGATGCTTTTCAATTGTAAGATACAATTTTCAGCTGCTAAATTTGCCTTAATGTTAAGAAAAATCTCACCTTCCTTGTCTACATCAAAGCAGTTAATTTCTTGGGATTGTTTCTGTTTTTATAGTCCTGTCCAGGTACAAGTCTAAGCAATGACAATGTTTGGGCTTAGTGCACGAAATTCCAGTTATCTTTTGTTTGAACTGCTATTGCACCTTGGAGCCATGATGACTGAAATGGAGCAGAGGCTTGAGAACAGGGAATGTTTGGAGAGGACTTGTGTAGTTTACTGTCAGGGCAGAATCGTATTCTTGGCCATTGGTTTTTAGTTTGATTTTAAAAAATGTCCTAGCTTTTTAAATACTTTTGCACTATGTATATTGTGATGTTGAAAGCTGGATGGTTATGTGTAATACATGCTTTAAAACAATCTTAGAATTTGATTGTTTGCACATAAAGTAACTTTACAGTTCTTGGAAAGTTTTGCACTGGCAAATGACTGTGAAGGGCTACAACAGCTTCATCACAGCAGATAGCTGTGCTGTGCGGGAGGGACGCCTGCCTCTTTTACTTGCAACTTAGGCATCCAGTGTATGCGGGATGGTAGAGAATAATAAATCAGTGCCTTATGAAGCTTGGAAAGTAAGGAGCTGTTCTAACCAATCTAGGAAAAGAAACATCAACACTAGCAAACTTTGAGTCTGAGTTAGCATACAGATGGGTGGAACTTACATGGAAAGATGTATTTTGAGTATTGGCTGAAAATAAAAATTGAGATTTTTATGTTTCTTCATACGGTATTCCCTTGTATTCAGTCCTATTAACCAGTGGTTTATCTACTTCGAAAAGTATCTGTGCTGTTGTGTTACTATTGTTTGGGTACACATTACAAAGGCAAATAAAAGATAATTTGAATTGTAGTCTGTGCTTTGAAAGAAATCCTGATTAGCTCATTAGTGCTTATGTGATGCTGGCAGGGTGACAAAGCATCTACAACTTACTTACTGCCTCAGTTTGAATCAGAATTCTAGACTTGTGCATTTACAACATGGGCAACATTTTTACTCTTGCCCTGGATGTTCCTTAAATAATTGCAATGTCCATTTTAGGTTCTGAATAAAAAATGAAATACCAATCTGCTATGCCATCCAAAACCCTGTAGGTTTTACGGTTGATCACAGATGACTTAATCATTTTGAAAGCATCTACATCTTTTTCATACACTTTCTTCAAATGATAGCATTCAGTTGCTATGATATCAGTTGGTTTTCTTGTGTTAATTTGACAAGCTCTACAGCATAATCAAGGAAACAAAGTTCACATGTCTTTTTGAACAAAATTATTTTTCGATTACCTTTCCTCATAGATTTTGGCTATTTATTTGACAGTGAAGCATATAAATATGGGTGTAACTAAGAGTAAATAATATGTCAGTGATACCAGCTACAGTTTATAATTTCTGTATTACAGTTCTTACAAGACAGCCTTTATAAAGAATGTTTTGGATTTGGCTCTAATTTTTTTATTTCCCTACCTCTTGATACAAGGCTGAAGCTTTCCAAGAGTTTGAAATAGATATATAGATTTGACTAGAAATATAATGACTGAATAACATAAAGCTGACAAATTTCAGCCAGCACCCACTTCAGTTATAAGATGTGGTTGCCACCGAACTTGCACAAAACCTGACAGTTTTATTCGATTTTCTAAGGGAACAATTTGAGATATCACAACCAAAACTCTGAAGTTTGTTTTGGGTTTATTTCCCCTTTGTTTGTGGGTGAGTTTTTTTGTTTAGGGTTTTTTTTTTCTTCTTCTTTTTTCTTTGGACATTACCTAGTACTTAAAATTATTTTTCTTTGATTAAATTTGAGGTTCACTCATTAAACTTCTCAGCAATAGAGCTTATAACTAAGATCTAGTGAGATTCCTGGTTTCTTGGCCAAATGCAAATCCTGACCTAAATCCACTGGGACACCAGCCTGTTTCTTGGTGCTTTCATAGAATCATAGAATAGTTAGGATTGGAAAAGACCTTAAGATCATCTAGTTCCAACCCCCCTGCCATGGGCAGGGACACCTCACACTAAACCATCTCATTCAAGGCTTCATCCAACCTGGCCTTGAACACCGCCAGGGATGGAGCATTCACAACCTCCCTTGGCAACCCATTCCAGTGCCTCACCACCCTAACAGGAAAGAATTTCCTCCTTATATACAATCTAAACTTCCCCTGTTCAACTGGTTACCCCTTGTCCTATCACTACAGTCCCTAATGAAGAGTCCCTCCCCAGCATACCTATATGCCCCCTTCAGATACTGGAAGGCTGCTATGAGTTCTCCATGCAGCCTTCTCTTCTCCAGGCTGAGCAGCCCCAACTTTCTCAGCCTGTCTTCATACGGGAGGTGGTCCAGTCCCCTGATCATCCTCGTGGCCCTCCTCTGGACTTGTTCCAACAGTTCCATGTCCTTTTTATGTTGAGGACACCAGAACTGCACACAATACTCCAAGTGAGGTCTCATGAGAGCAGAGTAGAGGGGCAGGATCACCTCCTTCAACCTGCTGGTCACTCTCCTTTTGATGCAGCCCAGGATACGGTTGGCTTTCTGGGCTGCAAGCACACACTGAAGCCGGCTCATGTTCATTTTCTCATTGACCAGCACCCCCAAGTCCTTCTCCACAGGGCTGCTCTGAATCTCTTCTCTGCCCAGCCTGTAGCTGTGCCTGGGATTGCTCCGACCCAGGTGTAGGACCTTGCACTTGGCATGGTTAAACTTCATGAGGTTGGCATCAGCCCACCTCACAAGCGTGTCAAGGTCCCTCTGGATGGCATTCCTTCCCTCCAGTGTATCAACTGAACCACACAGCTTGGTGTCATCGGCAAACTTGCTGAGGGCGCACTCAATCCCACTGTCCATGTCAGCGACAAAGATGTTGAACAAGACCGGTCCCAACACCGATTCCTGAGGGACACCACTCATTACTGGTCCCCAGCTGGGCATTGAGCCATTGACCACAACTCTTTGCATGCAGCCATCCAGCCAGTTCCTTATCCACTGAGTGCTCCACCTATCAAATTGATGTCTCTCCAATTTAGAGACAAGGATGTCGTGTGGGACAGTGTTGAACGCTTTACACAAATCCAGGTAGATGACATCAACTGCTCTACCCCTGTCCATCAGTTCTGTAGCCCCATCATAGAAGGCCATCAAATTGGTCAGGCAGGATTTCCCCTTAGTGAAGCCATGCTGGCTGTCACCAAGCACCTTGTTGTTTTTCATGTGCCTTAGCATGCCTTCCAGGAGAATCTGCTCTGCTTTCTTTTGCTTTGCCTCTTGGTATTTTCTATTCTTGGTATTGATCAATCTTTCCATAGTCCATGCTGTTAGGCACACAACAAGAATCACTTACAATTTTTTAACTTCAGCTGTCAGATACTCCAGACTATTTTGTAAGGAATTCCTGTTACATTATCAGCAGCAGTGTTAAAACATCCATTGCAGGCCAGCAAGCACAGCAGGCACAGCTCAGATTTACATGCAAGATTTCACTGGGGGTGGAAGTCTCCTTTTCTCCCGATTTGCCCAGGGCACAGTTCCCAATGCTTTCTGCAAAGTGTGTGCATTGCTTTCTCCTGCTAAGAACCTCCTAATTTGGTCTGCAAATAGTAAATGGAGCCTGTGAAGGTTTTGGCATGTGGTTTCTTTAATAATGAAGATATGACAAAATCGTTAAAAAGAAGAGCATTCTCAACACAGTGCCTTCAAGAACTCAAAAGGCTGAAATTTAATGATGTTTTATTCACTCAGAGAAAAAGAACCTGAGACTCACTAGGTGAGTTTAGTAGATAGAGCTATCCTCAATTCCCAAAGGGTAAAATTGAAGCAGGATACAGTTACAGAGGACAACCAAGGTTATAGTCACTTTCTTTTTTTTTTTGCTTGGGCCCTTTTTCTTAATTTCTGGACTTAGTTTACACTTCTGGTGATTCATTTGGTTTAGTATTTTCTCAAATAATTTAGCACAATTAAGGATTAAAAGCTTCAAATTGAGTTAAACAGCTTCATTTTCTCCATCTAGCCTGCATCCTCCCCAGCCTTATATTCTCTGAAGGAAAAATAATAAAACAATTGGATGCGTATCTCACACCTAAGCAAAACTTTGTCTACAAGTACCACAATAATTTGATGGACACTTAAATTACCAGCTGTCTTGGATGTCGTGACTTCCAGACATGCCTGGCTTGCGTCAGGACACTACACAAACCACAGTAAGTTGTAGATACAGAGTAGAATTATTAGTAACTCTGATGACTTACCAAACACTAAACCAAAGTCAGCAGTTATCTCCAAAGATTTAAAATGAGATTATAATAATGTAATCATCATAATTCTTTAAGGGCTACTCTATAAACACAGAACAAATAAACGCATCCATGTTCTGAAGCAGTACCCTGTGCTGCACTTAGTAGCTGTGCTCTCTCTGGAGTGATTATATTTCTAATTACCTGTAATGATCTTGGGTCTTGAATCTCTTTGGAAAATAGATTTGTGAAAGACTAGAAAACAATTGCTTGTTTACTTCTGTAGTTAGCTTAGCAATAATTTTAATAGCAGTTACATGAGCACTTGTGTTTTCTGTGTAACTCTTTAATCTCTGCAATCTTTTAAGATAACAGCTGTGGGTACAGAGGCTTCAGAATAACAAGCAGTGTGGTGCTGAGGATCCCCGTTACAGGCATTGTGAGGACTTGGGTCATTCCTGTTTGCCTTCTTGAAACTCTTCACCTTTTTTCCAGGAACAAAGGATTAGTTTCTGTAGCTTTCTGTGGCAGATGAGCTGAATGCATTTCCTCTATGGAACTTTTTCCCAGAAATGTGACTGATGTGTGGATCAGAGGGAGGAAACTGACTGTCCATTTCTTAGTAAGTTAAGAATTTACCCTTTGAATTCTGCACTTCAGAAATCTGAGCCAGGCTCATTGAAATCAGAGGAATTAAGCACTCTGAAGAGCATGACCAAATTAGTCTAGTTTAGAAGAGATCTATGCATTTGTTCCTCAGACTTTGGGATCTAACTATCTAAATTCCACTCATGAATTTGCCTCATTAAACCCCAGCATTTTTTTTTTGATCACTCTTCCATTATTTGTGTTTGTTACATGATTTATGAGTGTTTTGTTGTTTTTTTAAACAGCTTAGTCTTTTCCCTTTGTTTCAGTTTTCAGACTGTGGCTACACATCTTCCATTGCCATTATGTTAATCCCCTTTAGATTCAATATGTCTAGACTTGCAATGCTTAAAAATAGAATCTGCTAGTGAGCTCTCTCCACCATTGTTTTCTCTAGATGCTTTTGTATGGAGTGGAACTAAGTGGTGGTACTTGCTGCTCCCCAGACATGCTCGTGATGTGAAAGAGGGAGAGCCAACAAGGGAAGATGGAAGCCAGGAGTGGCATCTGTATTCAGAGAGATTAAAGCCGGCAGAACCCAACAAAGTACAGGTAGCCCCTGCTTCTGAAGACTTTGAAGAGTACAGGCCCATGAGGAAACAGAACCACTGGATAAAAATAGATCTGCATTTTTTCTCCACAGGGTTTTCAGAGTTCAACATTTGTCCCTCAAATATAATGCTGCATATTCCTCTTGTTACACTTCAGTCTTTTCTGCAGTCTCTGCTGGGGTGCAATAGGTTACATTACGTGTTAAGACAAAATGTCTTTTTAGATGGCAATACCAATCTCCTTACTTTCATAATCTGAAACAGGGATAAAACACTATTTGAACTTTTTCTTTTAAACATATAATCTTAAAGCCCAATTCTGAATTAACATCTTCCACTTCTGTTTTGGACAGAGTTTGTGCTAAAATTTGTTTGCTGGTAGTCGCCAGCCTTGTCCAAGTCTGTATGTATTAGTTTATTGACTGAGAACTTGCTGGCTACTGAGGTTTGAATATACTGATTTACCTTAATGTCACTTTTGTCAGAAGCTAGAATTTCCTTGTAAATGACAGGCAATGACTAAAACCATACTGTTATAGCTGACATCACTGAAAGAAAAGTATCACTTAATTACTGTCTGCTTAAGAGTATTAGTACATTCACTGATGATACTAAAAACCCCAGGTTTTACCCTTTCATTGATAACAGTAGAAAGGTAAGGCTGGTTTGCACAGAAGTAAACCAGTAAGGATGTACTGCATTATGCAATTACTAAAAGATAATATATATTTTTTAATTGGCTTTATTTAATTAGTGACTCATATGGTCCCAGAACAAACTCAACACCGTATTTTCATTACTTTTATTGTTGCCTTTTAAATCTGATGGAAAAAAAGGATCCTATAGCTCATTTCATAGTCCTTACCAAGCCGGATTCTGACTAGAGTGGGGAAAAGGTTATCAGGAGTATAAAACCAGGCCTTGACAGCCCTATCTTCTACTAATGAAGGTGACTGTAGAAATAATTCATGTTACTTTTTACAAGTGCAATGACTTAACAGTTCACTTCTCTGTAGTATCACTTGCCACTTCAATTACAGCCAAATTGCTTAGCTGAAGTGGAGGAAAAACTAAACACTAATTTCCAGGAGCTTAAAGCTGTATTTTAGGAAAAAAGATAATTTAATTCTAATTAAAACCAACCAACCAAACAAATAAACCCACAAAAATCCCACAAACAAACAAACAAAATAACCCACCCCCCACCCCCTCCTACAAACCACCAAACAGTGGGTATTTTTATTCAGCAGCTTTATATTGCATTGTGCTGAGCTTTTCCAGACAGGAGAAAAGGGAAATGTCTGGTTTTCATAGAAAAGTGGAGTTAGCTGGAAACTAGATTATACCAAACTGAGTTGTGTTGGGTTTTTTTCTTTAACACTGTTTCAGCTTCATGGAAAGGGGTAATGATTGCCTGTGATTCCAGCAGACAGTTATAAGTAGGCATGTTTTAAGTACTGTTAGCAAATACAAAGCTCCAACCTGAGCTTCATCCGTTTCTGATTTCTACATTGTAAGAATCTTTTCAGTGATGGTGTCTGATTTACACTAGTAAAGCAGAACTGCTGGTTAGTTGTTTGGAATGGGGAACTGTTGTCCCATTCTGTCTTTCCGAAGTATCAGTATAATAATGTCATGCCTGAGGAGTAGGTTCTGAAGTGCTGCTATGCTACAAGTAGTTAGTGAAGCTGATAGTTGTACTGTGAGAGTAAGAGGAGGAAAAAATTTTGATTCTACTGCAATGAATTATTTACTGTCATGAGATGCTAAACATGACAAATGGTCTTTTTAAAATACATGACAATTAAAAACTCTCTAGGACTTTAATTTCACACCTATAAATTTGGGGTCTTTATTGTAAGGTAGTTAATTATATGTGAGCTAAATAGCAGGTAGAAAATATTAAAGGTTAGCTCTGCAGGGAGGTAAACTTAATACAGTACACCCTGGGTGAGGACATCATGGTAACCCTGGTTAATATATGTTGCAGTAAGACCAAAGTGCTTTTTCTCAATTGATTTTGTTTTGTTTTCTTTTTTCACTGCGGAAAGGCTTCTGTACTTTGCCCTCCGGTCAGGTAAAATAAACAACACAGCAGCGAAAGCAAGGCTTGGAATATTCATTAAGGTATTTTCACAAACCCTGGTTACCTTAAATGTTCAGAAGAGAAGACCTTCATGTTTGTGAGTCAGACTGGACTGCTTCTAATAATCATTATTAGATCTTATATTGCAAAAAGGCAAGAGTTCTTGTGTCTATGGACAAAATTCATCCATAAATTGGTAAATATCTGGGAATATAATTTAGTTTGTCAGATTCCATCATAATCAGGCAATTCTAATGACAAAACAAATGACACCTTGTTACTGCACCACAGCAAGAGCAAACTGTGGGCAAAGCTGACTGAATAAAAATGTAATAAAAAACCAACCAAACAACAAGAAGAAACCAGCATGCAGACGGTCTTACTAGTTTTCCATGCATCTGCTGTTAGAAATGGTATTTCTAGCTCTACAGGTTGTATTAGGAGCTGTCAGTGTCATAGCATTAGCTGAATTAGCTAATGTCTGAGGTGAAAACACAAATAGTGAGATTCTGTTTTCAGTTACAAGAGAAAACCAGAATTACTGTACAAAACTCATAGTTACTCTGAATTGTTTTTTAATGGAACTTTCGGGGGGGAGAAGTGCGGGAGGTAGGGGGGAGGTGTTATGGAACTTACTATCTAGCCCAGAGATTTAAATGTGGAAGTTAGCTTAAACTGGTAAATCTCTTCTGCTAGATACTTTGGCCTGTGAATTATCCTAGCTAAAATATTGACTTAGCAATGCTAGCATAGCTTTGAACCTTTTCTGTACAACACATGGATTTTTTAAGGGACTTTACCTGAATATGTAAACAGCTACTGGCTTAATTAAAGTTTTTATTTTACTGTGTTTAGCCTTTTAGTTCAAACCTATTTTAATTCACTGTTTCACGAGCTTCAAATTATCTCATCCCTGGCTAGAATCCTATGGTACCTTTGCAGGCCAGATGCTTGCAGTGCCAGTGTGGGGGTCGTTTAGACTTCAGAAGGTTGCATCTTCAGAAAAGTGAGTAAATTTGAGTATCATGGCCTTATCTTTGTGGTCACAATTGCTATCAGTATACCTGCTTCTGTATCTTCATGAATAATGAGTTGTCTGTTTCACACTGAAAAAGATTACAAAAAATAGCACCTTTTACTGCTCTTCTGGTTTTTATCTTGAATTTCAAGTTACTTTCAGCTACAGCACAGGAATTGGTATAATGATCTATGATAATTGCTGTAGTGTTCATATGGGGTGCTTGACATTTTTCCTCCACTTTTAAATGTAGAATTAGTTCATTTAGTAGTCTTTTGGCAGCATTATTTTAACATCAAGGAGCTCTAGTAGTCAAAGTCCAGCTGTGCTGTGAGCTTTATCATGTGTACAGTTGTTATCCATGTCTTAGTAATCCTAGAATCACAATTCAGGGTAAATTGACCATGTGAATTAAGGAGAAGGGAAAAAAAAAACCAACACAAAACAAAACACACAAAAAATACCCCAAATCAAACAAAAAAACCCCCACCAACAACAAAAAAAACAAACCCCAAACCCTCCCCCCAGACAAACAAACAGGAAAACCAACAAAAACAAAACAAAACAAAACAACCCACCCCACACAACAGGGGAAGTGACAAAAGTATTTTTGCATAGGAAAACTAATGCACTGTATCTGGGATTAATAAGTATACCATGCAATACATCCATTTCTCCCTTCCAACACTATTTATGCAAGTGTAATTAGATTTCAAAACAATGAACTAATCTTTGTGACAGAGGATCAGACTAGAATTAGCCCAGTTTTCCTAGTGATATTAATGAAAATTTTATCACTGACTTTGGTGGGAACAAAGTTAGATCTACCCTTAACCTTTGCCATAGCTGTCTACATATGAAAGTGATTGAGTTGCTGAGTTAACTGAACATTATTCAATACTCCAGAGTGCAGTTCTCTAAGATGTCAGCACTCCTTTGACAGCTAGCTATTAGAGTAAAGTTTCCAAGTCTGGTGTGTTAATCTGTCCCCTCTGAGATCAAACATTGCACCTTCTATAATAAGAATGACAACATCTTAACGGGCCAGATAGTTATCAGGGATGCTTGGAATCACTTCTGTGTTTTGTGCTGTATTTATCTCAGCCTTAAGCCCTCACATGCTATTTTAAAAGCAATGGAGAAATATTGAGAAAAAAGCTGTCAATCTTATTGAAGTTGGTCTCAGCTCATCAGAGTATTTTCCCAGCCTAGGTAAGCCAGGTCTTCAATGTTGCACCAAGTGAAGGAGACCTTGCCAAACTTGGAACGCTAGGTCAAAATCTGACCTACTATAAAGGTTTCAAGAGTTACTTGGTATTTTGAAGAGTTCTTACAGGTGTGTAGACATCCAGGTTAATATGCCCAGTGCTCATGCTGTTATTGCAAACCTTCTGAAAACTGGCACTTTAATATGCAGGAATTTTAAAACAAAAGGCAACTATTCCCCCCTTCTCCCCTGCACAAGTTTTGTATGACTCTGTCTGTGTGTAGGCATGTAGTATTTAGAATAATTTCATGATCCAGGAGCCGTAATTCTGATTCACTTTTTTTTAACACCTTGAGATGGTTAGCCATTCTGTAACTCAGTGACTGGATGAGCAATCCATACAAGCAGATTCTTCAGTGTTCATCAAATATATGCTCATGCAAGAGTAGGTAAGTCTTCATGCATACATATATAGATGGTTCATACACCCCTTTTCCCCCCAGGTAACAAATACGTGTACAGCTAGCAAAAAAAATCAAAAACAAAACCCAAACCAAGAAACCAAGGGTATTTGCTCCAATACATGCTTGAAGGTGCAGGAGTAGAGATATGGGTATGTGTTCAGTCACACACACACAAATCATGCCTCTGTACAATCACATACAGGTAAGACAGCAACCCATGCACTGGCATAAAGAGGTATGTAAAAAGAGGTATGTAATCAACTCATTAAGATATTGGCTTGTTACTTATTGCTAATAAATAGATTTTTAATATGTGTCCTTGTGTTTTTCCCAGTTTATTGGAGTGTTGAGCTATGTATCTGGGGTTCCTTTGTGTATGTAACAGGCAGGAGAAAAGAGGGTGACTGCAATGATAACCACTTAGTGCATGATGCTTCTGAGAGTGTTTGTAGGTAGAAGATGCTTCCCACTCACTAATATACTGCTAGTGTAAGCAATATGCTATTGTCAGGGGCAGGAATTTAGTAACAATAGAGTATTCCTTTGTGAAAACTTAGGAGAGTTGTTTACATCCACCATATCCACGTTAACGAAAATGTTACAGGAACTGCTGAGATCTGGCAAGGAAACACAAACGAACTTCAAAGCTTCGTGACCCAAATGAAATATTTGATGCAGAAGCAGACATTCTTTAATAAGACACTATCCTGACTGTCTGCTGCTGGGTCTTTGATGTTATAGGTTTGACAGGAGATAATCTGCTTTTAGGATTCAAGATCTGTTCTAAATCTGATTACAAGAGAAGTCAAGATAACAAAAGTTTGAGTGATCTGCCCAGTAATTAATCTTCTATAGCAGTCTTAATTGTGAAATTGTATTGTGAATGTATGTATGTGGATACTCCATGTAAAATGGATCTGTAAGCCAGACTGGTAGCTTCAGATTGTGAGTGCCATTGATATTTATAAGGCTCCCATAAAAATACCTATGTCATTGGAGCTGCAGTACTGCTGTGTCACTGGGGAATCACTGCATCATCCTTGTGAATCATCGTAATGGCCAGTGTAATGAATGTGAAGTTAGCAGTTACTCTTTCGTATGGACTGCAAAAAACCTTCTGCACTCAGAGCCACTCAAATGGGCTGCAGCTTGAGCAAGGAGCCCAGTTATTCTTCATAGCACTGGCATTCAAATTGTAATCTTCCAAGGTTATCACTCCAATTCCTTTGCTTATCAATCAAATTTCTTTGCCAATCTGAAACGAAAAAGCATTTGATACCAGAGGCTCCTGTCTCAGTATCTCACAAGCAATTTTAGAACTGTTTGTCTTTGGGTCATTAATATTCTCTGGTTTTACTGTGATGATCTCACTTCCTGCAAACAGTAAAAATAGTGAGTTGAGAGTGAATTACAAAACACCCCCCACACAAGTACAGCACTTGAAAAGTTGTTTTCCCCATTACTTCAGAGGAAAAAAAAGCTGTTTAGAATTAAATTCGATTGGTTTTATTTTCAGGGGTTTGAGACAGTTCTTATGTAATACACATTATATAAAGAATGTGATAATTTATCTTTTTGCAGAAATACAAATAAAGCAAGGTATTAAAGCAGAAGGACATAAGAAATAGTGAATATTCAGATATGATAGATTCATCTCAGATTAATGAGGGGTTTCTAACTTTTTAATATTTTTTTCCCCACTGTTTCTCCCTAAGCTTTATCTCACAGGTTTTTTTTATTACTTCATGAATAACTGTGCCTCTTCTAGATCAAAATCTATGAATTTTTCAAATGCTCTTGCAATTTCTGTAAAATAATAATTAAAAAAAACCATGTTTTTTCTCATTTAGCAGCTATGAGGTAAGATCCTCACTGAAGTAAAGCTTGTGCAGCTGAGACTTACATAAATTCCTATCCTTTCTCAGAGCTGTGGTGGACTCATAATTTTACAGCCCATGTTACTGAGTAAGAACTCTTCTCACTTTTGGCTGTATTCTCCTTGAGTGCTATCTGATAAAACCCCTGGGTGAATGCTGGCAAGTTGTCGCTTTCATCCATCACTGTTATCAGCAGCATAAGTGGATCGCTGTACAGCAGCCTGTCACTGTTCCCAGCAAGAATCTGAATCTCACACTGATACAGTTCAAATTGATGGGGGTGGAGGGAAGTATTATTAATAAAGTGTTCGTTATTAATCTTGGTAGAATTTGACATGAATATTTCCATTTATATAAAAACTGCTATGATCTGCAGTAGAGTTGTAACATTCAACTCCCTTTTAATATAAAAAAAAAATTTGGAAAAATAAGGATGTGTAGGACTGAAAGGGCCAAAGGTTGTTAAAGTTCAGTGTTGAGCCTCACAGACTACTTGTAACATTTGTTATATAAAACTTTTCAGTAAGGTTTTTTAAGGGATTGCACAAAGCCCAGTGTTATATTAGCAGAACTAAAGGAAACAAGAAGAGGAAAGGAGAATACAACAGTGGACAGCTAGTGTATTTAAAAAATTTCCTTAAATTTCCCCTCTGACAACTGTATCTTCAGCTGCAGTAAGGCATAAATGTGAACTCTTATGCAACTCCATGCAGCATGTGGACTGTGCTGGTAGATAGTCTAAACTTTTGAACTGCAAGCCTACCTAGTTTGGAAGTGATGCAAGATCACCAAAACAAGCAAAGTAGTCAGTCTTGTCCAGAAACAGAATTTCTGCCATGAGCTGGACTACGAAGACAGAGATAAGATTACTGTCTATTTATAAATTTATCTGACAAGTATTGATCCGATTTCAAATAATGGTATTTGAAATGAGGGTTTGCCTATAGCAAACTTTAAATGCTATTCTCAGCTTTATATATTCCAGAGAAAAATCTAAAGCTGAAAGGTAAAATGTCTTATCACTGACAGAAAAAGACTTCAGTATCCCAGATGGCAGCTTGCAGGCTTTCCTAATACATGGAAGTCCCAGGGCTCTTTCTATAAATATCTAGGACCATATGTTCCTACATCACTGAAACATCAGTAAGCTCGTTTCATAGAATCATAGAATGGCTAGGTTTGGAAAGGACCTTAAGATCATGTAGTTCCAATCTCCCTGCCATGCCTTCCATGCATACTACCCCTATACTTTTTCTGTTACTTCCCTTTGGAAAAGTGGGACAGTAGCATCATAGTAAGGACATCCCAAAAATCCAAGACAAGAAACTGTAGACAATAAGATCTGTACTCTATGTCTACCCAACTCAACATTTGGCACAATATTCTTTCTTAGTAGTGCCTGTTATGGGCTGAGTGATGCTGGGGTCAAGTCTAGGAGGACATGAAATGGTATTTAAAGCATAGATTTGTTTAACAGTGCTGCTGCCAGACCTGCCTTGCTGCAGGAGCACCCAAACTGCTTTCCGTGCTCGCTGTTCCTTCAGAAGGCCCTATGCAGCACCTTTGGCCCATAATCTGTTTCTGTCCCCACTGAGCCAGAGGCTGGGCTTTCCATTCTGACATTTTTTCAGGTAAATTATAGTTGGTTTCCCTGGTATTTTGTGGGAATTATGACTACATGGAGAAAGATTGCAGTTTAGTCCCATGAAAATAACTATGGAGAAAATACGAAGGAATGCATTACTTATGTAAAACTCTAAACAGAGTTAATGCTTCAAATAGAATCAGAACTCTGTTAGTTGTATTTGATGAATCACTGTTTTTATGGTTGAGGGTCAAATCCTTTTCCTAATCCAGTACAGTCTTTCTGTACTGGAACGTAGAACTGTATTCTGCAATTGATATCAGAAACTTATTCCTCAAGGAAGAAGTTTAATGGATAAGGCACTGAACAGAATGTAATTCCTAAGTTAGTCACAGACTGCCTGTATGAATTTGGGCAAATTACTCTAGGTAGTGTCTTTTCTTCGGCAGCAGGAAATAATAGCATTTTCCCACTGCCTGGAAATGCTGAAGAGCTACCCATTAAGGTGGCATGCAGGGACATAAATCCTACTGTTGTGAGACAAAAGGTTATTAACAGGCAAAAGATTGTTTCCCTGTCCTTATCTTTAAGCATCCTATTGTTTCACATATGTAAAGTTTCCTTAATCCATATTAACAAAATCCTCTGTGTACTAAAATCTCCTGAGCAGTAGTTGAAGTCATAATACAGCTTTTGACTGCTTGTTCCTTGTAATAATACTTACCTCTGCCTGACTTTATCTGTCAAGCCCTAGTGTTGCATAAGTATTTCCACCTGGATCAATGTAGGAAAAAAAAAAAAATCCAAGGGGAGCTTCCCTTCAAATAGTAATGGATCTTTCTACCCTCCCACTGAACCTGGAATCATGGGCAAAACATTAAAAAATATGAGTAACTTTGGAATGGTTCAGTCTAAAGGTCAGGGTCACACAAAAACACCATTACATTTTTTCTGGCAGCTACAGAAGTTTGCTATTAGGAGTGAGTAGGCAGAGAAATTGAACTGCACTTTGGGTGGACATTACGAATTTCTTGTGTTATCATTCCATCTCCTTGCCTATTCGAGTATGAACCGAGAAGCTTGTCTCTGATATTAACAGCACAGAATTTGTTCTTACCAAGATAATTTAATTCTTTTTATCAGTTACTCTTTTTAGAGAGGCAGCAGGCCTCAGGATGAAACTGGGGACAACATTGCTCTTCCATCTAGCTGCAGTACAGTGTCTGCTCTTAAAGCAGCTGTGGTTGAGGACTGAGCCAATGTGTTTTGCCATAATAGGCTTCTTAAACAATTTATGTTATCAAAAAATGTTGAGATATGCTCTACTAGCTATAGAAGGCATCTGGAAATCAAGAAATGCTGGACTTGAAGATAATTTCTGTTAGACTTACTCTATGTATCATTAGTCAGGCTATTTATGACTGAACGTTTCTGTTGACTTTAGCTGGATTTATCACTGAACATCTAAATAGCCAACACTAATCTCTGCCTCAGTTATTGTAAAATATAGTAATTCATGCCTGCCTCCTGCAATATTGTGGGACTTGTATACATAGTTTTATCAATCTGCTTTCAGATCCTTTGAATATATAATTATGTTATAATTATTCAGACTTCTGATGAGATAGTTCAAGCCTCCTCAGTTCCACATTTTATAGCAAACAAATTCAAAAGGGTAATAATGAAATTGAAGTGAAATAATGGAATAATGAAACTCTTCTAGGACTTTGGGACACATTTACTTGTTATTACATGGTGTAATCTTTCCATCATCACAAGCCAAAGCAAAATCAAATCAGTCAAAGCTTTCCCTGACATGCTTTGGCAGACTGAAAGTTAACTCATTTTCAGGTTGATTTAAATATGAAATTGAATTAGCCAAGCTAAAAATATTTCTGCAGTACTGCACTGGTGGAAAGCACTAAGCGCTTTTTTGCCAAATAGTCTCAGAAAGAATGGACAGCAAACTCTGAGAAAATTATAACCCATTTTTTTGCTGTTGCCACGGAAACATAGCTACAAACACTTCTGTTTAGACTGTACAGTCCTCATGAAATACAGCTTGTCAGTTGTTTTTATAAGACATAAACCCTTTCGACTCCATGGATGCAGAACAGTTCCTAACAAGGAGAAAGGAGAAGGTGACTGTTACAAATGAGATATATGCAGTGCCTCATCAGTCCTCAAAATAACAAGGCAAAGCCATTATGGAGGCCTCATTCTAATTTAAACATCCATTTGTTTATGCTAACATTAATGTGTTTCTTGGGTGATTTTGTTTAGATTCTGTGCCTTTTAACCCGTATGACTGTACTCCCAAAGTATGTGGATACAGTCATGCAATGAACTCAGTTCCATCGCTGCATTACTTGCTTTGCTATGAGGAAAGACAGTACAATCTCTAATCCATGTTTAAAATAAGATTGTTATTTTAAGTGACCTTTTCCTACCCCTTTTGCATCTTTGCATGCCTGAGGGATTCCCTTTGGAGTTCTAATAAATAGAGCAGCAGGCTTTACTCTGTGTGTCCAACAGCCCTGTGTTCCTGTTGGTGCTCAAACAGTGCAAGCTGAACAGGCAGTTATGGTTGGAGTTATAAGATAGGAAAATACAGCACTGATTTTAGGTATTTCTAGGAAGGTGACAGTGTGTAGTTTAGCCTTTCAGGGGGAAAAAAAAAAAAGTGTTTACATGTCCAAAACACGTGCATGTAAATGACTTCAAACACCTTCATGTAAATGAAATGCACTTTCATCAGCTGTCACTTGAAGATCACATAACTGAGATGCATTTCTGATCACCTAATTAAAATTGGTCTATTACCATAGACATTTCCAATGTGGAGCACAGTAAATCTGCTCTTCATAAGAAACCTGTGAACACAGCAGCATTTCTGCAGATGCACAAGAAAAGGCTGAATTTAATGGGATTATTCGTAAACCTAAATTATCACTGGTTTGCTGTATCAAAGACAATGTTCCTAACCCAAAGGAATTACCCAGAGTAGATATAAAACTACAGGGGAAACTCATCTTGTTGAAGTTGAATGATTTTGAAAATCAGGATGTCCTGACACCTTGGAAATGATCTGTGGATAACTCACATTCAGGAGTTCTGGAGGAAAATGGCACCTGGATTTACCTAGCTGTTTTCCTCAATTGTGATTTCTGCTGTTGGTAAGGCACAATGTCCTAGAGACTGATTCCTCAAATCCTTGACTTGCACAATTAGATGATAATTGCTGCACTGGGCTGTGTCCTGCACAGAGCTGTCTACAAGTAAAAGAAACTCAACAAAGACATAATTCTTTTGAAAAAGCATGACAGCTGGTCTAGGAACATGAAATTAAGCTCACTCGTGTTAATTGATGCTAAATAATTAGAGCCGCTACTTTGCTACAGGCATATTTCTGTATTCTTGATTCTGTGTATTTGTCTATATTTGTTTACTGAGGGTTACTGCAAATGGTAGTAAGGTGATGGACATGATACCTCTGCTGAGCCTCCTAGAAGAGAAGAATCTGGGACTCTTCTGGGACAGTTCTGTACCTATTTTCCATGATACCTGTGTATCTTTCAGAGTCTTATAATGATTGTATTGATCGCTTGTTGCTGATTATCCTGGGTTAGTGGCTGCTAAATCTTCACTTTAAGGTGACTGTAGCATCTGCTGCTGGAAAAGAAATGAAGCATTGCCAGAAAAACTTCTCCAGGCAGCTCTCAATAAGAGGTGCCAGGAGAGCGAAGCTCAGTTTCTGGGCTCTGAGGAGAGAGCTGCTCTGCGGAGGGATAAATGGAGTATGTAGGTAAATGAGAGACAGCCACTCTAGATATCATACCAAACTTGTTCTAGGCAATGCTGTGACCTGTTTTCACTATCACTTACCTGAGGTGACATTTGTTTTCTTATCATTGTGACTATGCACCATAAAGCATGGAACACTACTTTGTTATTGCAGTCAGTCATGAGGAAAGCCTTTTAGAAGTTTGATTTAGGAAAGTTCCCCCTTCCCATGTCCAGTGGAGGGATCCATTCAGGGAAGCTAATTTAGCTACACCAGCTTCTAAATCCTTAGGCACCAGGCATCCTGATCTGCCTGCTGTGCCAATGCTGTGAGTGTTACTGTCTAACGCTGGACAGAGATGATGTCAAGCTGACTCATAATGACCAGTGTTTCCTTGATGAGGACAATTCAGACTGATAACTCCAGCAGGCTGTCACTGAATTGCAGGCTGCCTCCTACTTTATGCTCTGCATGGCTTTTCTGTGAGCAGAAGGTAGCCCTTCCCAAACTGCTCTGTATGGACCTTTCCTCTAATTGCAGAATTTTGCTGGATTACCTTCCTGCTTCCTCTGAAGTCATCTCATTGAAAGGAGTCAGGAGTATCAGGAATGGGAGAGGATGTAGGACTTACGATATATTAAAGGACCCTGGCAGGGGGAGGCTGATTTATCTTTGAATGTTCTTTCCTCATACATTTCTGATGAGCTCGTGATGCAGCTTTCTGTAATGATTCTGTAGTGACTAATACCTGAAAGCCATAGAAATTTATCTGAACTCTAGAATGAGGGAAGATGTGCTCTTCTGTTATCATGAAGGAGGCAGAGGATGTTTTTGCTTTTGTATCAGAGAGGGTGAGATATATATCATGTTGCTGTGTCAGTACAAAAATAATAGCAACCATGAGAGAGAAGTTAGGAAAGCCTGCTATTTTTCAATCTCTTTACCCAAAACAGAATTATATAGTTGAACTGTTTCACTGTTAAACTGTTCCTGAAACAAAAGAAATCAACTGAATGGCAGCTGTATTTTAAATATCAGAGGAAAAATATTAGACTAGAAGGCTCAAAAAAAATCTGATGTCATCTGAATCTTTCTTTTTGGAGTTTGTTGCTTAATTTGACACATATTTTTAGTGATAGTTTAAGCAGCCTTCATCTAATCTAAGAAACTAGCTGTCCAGGTTGGTTATTGTTCCTAACTGTTATTCTGACCTTAGCCTTTATCTAAAACATAAGCAAGGACTTTGTTAAGTGATGGCCACCAGCTGTTTTCCAGGGGAAATATTCTTCACCCATTTCCATGAAAACACTTAAAATTACTGTCTCAACCTTAAGTTTGGTTTTAAGTGCTCTTCCCATTATGGTGGTCAGCCTTACATAGCATTTGGAAATGTAAAAATAAGTCAAAAATACATTCAGGAGCAGAGTTGAATTTTTAATTTTGTAATTACATAATTCTTCATGCTATTTCATGAAGAATATGGAGAAGTGACCAGGAATGCACCTCTGTGTGCTGTCCTAACACAGTACAGTGTTTAAAGAAAGCATTGTAATCTGTGTTAGCTTCGTAAAAGATGATATTCCATTATTGCTTTGGAGTTGCCATGTTCTACTGTCATATTTCCAGGAGATTTTTCTCTGCATAAAATGGCATTTGCAAAATGTTTAAGGTAAGAGAGACCATTAAAGCCCAAGGTAAGACATTCATTCTCCAGTGGGTATAGCATGTGATTAAAATTTCTCAGGCTAGATGTTCTGTTTGGAGCAGGCAGACACTTAGTCTTTGCAGTCTCCTTTAAAATATTTGACATTATTAATTTTTTGTATTTTTTTTTTAAGAAAGTATTTTTTCCCTGGGTTGTTCTGTTCCCTTTTTCCTGCTGATGCAAAATAATAATGTACATTTAACGTAATTCCAAGTTATAGGTTTAAAAAATATAGATTTACTTAATCCCCTACAATATGTACTGACTTCTTTGGTTGCAGTCTCCAAAATTTTCTATGACTGTTACATTAACACGGACTTAGTCTTTTGAGAATCTTTAATGAAGTACACAGTGACTGCAGGCACACAAAATGGACTTCAAAAAGACCTTTCACTGCACTACAAAAAGCCCTAATCCAACGTGTCATTAATGGTGATGCATTGTGTGGGTGTACAAAAAGCATCAGGCAGTGTTTTTCCAGGATAACAATTTGCACATTCTCAGCTGTACTTTATAATCTGCGGACTCAAAAAAAAAAAAATAAAAAAATCATCTGTAAAATGAAACTTTGCATATTGGAATTTACTCACAAAAGAACTGAAAATACAGAGTCATCAGAGGCAGCAGCATCTTGTGGTGGGTATGTTGGGATCATTATTAGAGTTGGCTGCTCTGTGCCAAGGTGTTATATTTCTACTGCTTAGGTAACTTAACAAATGATGGAAAATCTTACATCAGGTATTACTAAAGGGCCATCTTTTCATATAAAACCAAAAGATTACATGGTATGGCAGCTGCTGTGTTGTGTGCTTTTGTTTCTTTATTACATATTAATTTGGTTATTCAGATTTTTACCACTGAAAAACAAAAGTTCTAGTAGATGTCTCTGCCCATGACAGAGGATTGGTACTAAATGATCTCTAAGGTCCCTTCAACCCAAATCAGTCTGTGATTCTATGATTCTTTTTGTGTTAACAGCACCTAAACAGCTCTCCTAACCTAGAGCTTATTCCTAGTTCTAAAAAAAACAGTACATCCTCGAGCCTCTAAAAACATAATTTTGTTTAGTTCACATGCTTGTCTGCATTGAACACAGTCTCAAAATAGAGAACTGACTTCTGTTTCCTAACGCTTAAGGTCTATAGTTTTCCAAACACTTAAATACAAAACAAGAGAGAGCTGCCCAGCTATATCTTACTTTCTACAGATAAAGAAATAGCTCATGTCCTTGAATCCATCTGGAACATGTGATCTGAAGGTTGGCTTGAAGGCTGTATGAGGATATTATGCTGTATCTCATCATTTGGTGTGGAAGGGTGCTGTGATTTAACCTCAGCTGGCAACTAAACACCACAGAGCAGTTCCCTCACTCCTCCCCAGATGACCAGTGGGGTGGAGAAGAGAGCTGGGGGGAAAGACTGTGAAGTAGGCAACAGATTAATGGATTAATTAGAGGGGCCAAGACCGTATTGGTCTAATTTAGGCTGCTTCCGTGATATGAACAATGCACATTCTTTCTATATTTTAATGCAGTGTTGCTTAATTATTCAAAATAAAACCTACTTGGAAGTAAATATTCCAGTGTTTACATTTGTATGTGCATTAAACAGATCCTAAATCACTTTTGTGTCCTACACTAAAGGTGGTTGTCTTTATGGTCAAAATATACCCAAACTCTACCTTTATTTCTATGCCAGTGTAAGTGGGATTTTCTAGACACAGTGGAAAACTATCATGTGTTCGTTGCTCATGCAATCACGCAGCATTTGGTAAATGTAAATTGAATAGTGGTGTCAGGATGGTTTGACATGCATGGGGTTTGACATGCATGGGGAATCCCAAAGGACCTGCTAATTGCTTGGTCAAAAATATGTATCTCTTCTCATGAGGGATAGTAGAGGTCCAACAATGTTTTTCAGAAATCTCCTGAGGAGTAAGCATTAAGAAAGCCTCTAACTCCCATTTGTATCCCTATTTGTATGAAATTGGAGACAAGCCATGTTAAGGGTTAACATTTGGAAGAGTAGTAGTATTCAGAAAAGAGCTTAGGAAAGTGCTGTTATATTAACTGTCAGAAATGTAGCACTACGAATTGTAACACTTTGTTTCTGCATCTACTTTTTCTTTGTTCTCAAGAATTTTTGTTAGATTGGAGCAAATGACAAGTACCCATTAAAACTCATTCAGCCTTCACACTATGAATCCTTCTGCTTCTGTGGCATGAAGTAACTTTTGCCTCTCTTATAAACATATGGAAATGCACAGCAAACCTTTTATAACATCTACAATAGGATGAATATTGCTTTTAAAAAACACCTTCTGAGACATGATGCAGAGCAGCATGACCAATGCAAGCAAAATGTATGTATTGAGGGAACCATCATGCTGAGGACAACAAATTATTTCAGAGAGAAAAAAACCTTCTTGTGATTAATCAAGGATCTTATTCTCTGGCTTACACCTCATTTTCATCAGTATAATAATACAGAGTTTCGTGGAGTTATTTGTGAATTATAGCAATGTGAGAGGAATATAATACCAAATAGGTCATATTCTCTGATTATTTTTGCCTCACATCCTGACTGCCTGGCATCTGTGCTGGCTTTAAAATGCTTCCTGTTTCATGTAGGAGCTTTTTATACCGTTTGTACTTGCTGTGTAAGGGAGAGGAAAATTAATCGCAGTCTAAATTAAATCCCTTTGGGATGCATTTAGATATGACTAAGAAGACTCCTAAAATATGTTAACTAACATGCTTTAAAAGTATATTGTGAAGAAAAGAACATTTTAATATGTGTTTGCAGGTCAAGGAGATCTGTAGATTGAGTGCCTTTACAAGATCACATCAAGGAAACAGCATATTTTCTTGTCTATCACCACTCCAGTCTTTGCCCATGTCCATTATGTGCTTGTTACCTAAGGTGTTTGCAGGTCAAGATGATCTGTAGGTTAAATGCCTTTACAGGATCGCCTCAAAACAACAGCGTATTTTCTTGTCTGTCACTACTCCAGTCATTGTCAATGTCCATTATGTGTTACCTAAGGTGGTCTAAAACAACTTTTTCTTTTCAGTCCACACACGTTTATCGTGTTGTAAACCCTGTTGAGAAGTAAAATACAATTAACCTGATTTTGTTCCTTTTTTGATTTAGTAGACCACAAGCAGATACAGAACTACTTTAATAGACCCTTTTGTTGGGAAACTGGGCAAATCTCTTAAGTTTAATTTTCAGAATGTTTCCAAAACATGAGTGGCTTGCCCTTTGAGGACTGAAGCATTATTGCTTGTGTGCTCGTCAGATGATTCCCAGTTACAAGGTATTACAGAAGAATGCACAAGCTCAAGAAGCTTGATAATTTTCTTTCTGACTTGTGTCCTGAAGATTTATACTTACACCTTCCCCATTTCTTGGACAAGCAGAATAACTTTAACATAAAGCCTTAGGTACACTAGCAGCTTAAAAAAAATAGCCAAACAAGGTTTAGCTATTTCACCCTCTATGAAGAGTCTGAAATCTCCCCTACTTCCATATTAAAATACTGTTTCCTTCTGACTATGTTTGACTAAGCAGTACCATTTGCTGTTCAAAAATATGCTGGGAAGTTTATCTATAGAACTAATGATAGAACAGTCCATGTTTCTAAAATAGTCTCCTTTTAGCCTGCTTATCTCTTCCCTGACATTTCTTACTGAGCATCAGTGAGCAGGCAACTTTGTACTGACATCTGAAAGCAAGTCTAGAGCAGCAGTGTTCAAAAGGCTATGGAACAAGCAGTCACATGGTTTCTATATTTTCTCTCTCTTTGTTTACTGTGTTCACAATGCCAAATGGCAAATTAAAAGAATGCCCTAATCCCAAAGAGTAAGGCATGGTATTTCTCCTTCCCACATGGATGGTTGTGATTATCTTTGGGGAGGGAAAGCATTTATACTCATTTTCTTGATATTCAGTTTTACTATCTTCTCTGGGAGGGCAAATAATTTCTGAACTTTCTGTATAAACACTATATAATCTACAAAAATTTGATTATTTTAATTAAAAGCTTGACTAAATTTACAAAGATTAGCACATATGATCTGTAAAACTTTGGTTTTGAATGTAGGAGGAGACAAAGGAATGTGCCTTTATAGAAAGGAACTGGGAAGGTTGATGTTACCTTGTGTTTGCTAAGAACTGTAGAGAAGACATCTTTAGTTAACACTAGCATACTGCCTTTTGTCATCTTCTACTGCTCATGATCCTGGAATTCAGTTCTTGATGGTCACCATCTTTTTGAAATAGTAATTTTTAGAGCATGTTTTATAATACACGTTACTAGAGCTGTAGGACAACCTCTGTTAGTTGCTACTAATAAAGGGCACATGAAGTTTACATGTAATCATAGTTTACATTAAACACAATGAAGTTTAGATTTAATCATTAATTTATTAAAAATTTAAAATATTTAAAATAGAGGGAAAAAAATAAACTGGGGTGTGGAGATGAGCTTCCTCTGTCTCTTCTGTCTGAATTTCTGTCCTTCATCTCACCCAGGAAAAAAGGTAGCAGGGAGACAAAAGACAGGCTGATATTGAGATCGCCAGGTGATGCCCTTGCTGCTGCTTCTCAGGGCCAGAACTATGGAGTTACAGTTTTCTCTGCCTAAAGCTAACAAGGGGGTGATGATTTTTTTTGTATCACTTTCACTGTCTTGGCATAGCCACAGTGCAATTTGCTTATATACAGTCCAGAAAGAAAAAACATGAACAAACAAGTGCTTGGGTATTGCTTTGTTAGTATTGTATTGCCACTTCAGGAGTATTGGGCTTTTTGGATGTTTGAGTCTATCACTTCATGTCAGTGTACATTAATGTAACAAGATCCATGCACATTTTCTGCCTTCAGAGAAACATCTCCTAATTTGGATGCTGCAGTGCATATGTCTGATGACAGCCAAATACTTCAGCTGTAGATTTTTTTACTGGCCTCACCTATATTGAAACTTGGGGGGGGGGACGAAAGTGACTTTATTGCTAAGTGTGGCCTGAATTAGTGTCAGGGGAGACAGGTGACTCAGGATACATATCCAGAGAAGTGTAGTCTACTTGTGGAATAGGCTATAAAATGTGATTCTGTCATGAAAGGCATTCAGGAAATAATAGAGGTGTTTATGAAGTTGTCACCATGAGATACCTAAAACCCCATGATTTTTGTTCAGTTCACACCATTTATTAGTGAGCCTGGGGGAGCTTTTACTGTATTTGGGAGGATAGAAGGTGTAAGAGTAATCCATGTTCTTTAATTTTCAAATTCTTATTTAGTAGGGTGATTATAGAATCACAGAATGGTTTGAGTTGGAAGGGACCTTAAAGCTCATCCAGTTCCAACCCCCTCCCATGGACAGGGACACCTTCCACTAGACCAGCTCCAAGCCCCATTCAGCCTGGCCTTGAGCACTGCCAGGGAAGGGGCAGACACAAGTGATACTAGCTGATAATGTGGTCTTAGTTTTCAATTAACAATAATTTTATCTTAATTTATTTAATTAGCGTTATTTGCTAATTATTTTATACTTGGACACTCACATATCAAAATCTGATCAAGTAGTCCCTATAAGATCAAGGCTACTTAGTTTTTCCATTCAGCGATCTCCAACCACAGGGCTGACATAACAAGCAAGCACATTAAAAATACGAAAGAAAATGGGTTAGTAAATACCCCCTTTACTTTCTTTTTTTTTTTTTTCTTTTTTTTTCTTTTTTTAAGACTTGGGCAAAAAGTGTGCATTGGTTATAGTAACTGCTGGAGGGGAGTTTAGCAATATGACTTAAAGGACTTAGTCTGTGTTCAGTAGCAAGAATATTCACAGCAATACATGCATCTGGAAGTAATTTCAAGGAGAAGGTAAATTCACATCAATATGCAATTTAATTTTTTACTTAAAGAAAGCACTATTTTGAGTAGGTTTTCAAACAATATCAAAAATGTCTATAAATACTTTTTCACATTCATTTAATATCTATTTCAGTGCACAAAACTATCTGCACATGCAGTTGGACAGTTCTGAGCTCCAAGTACACTTTTAGCACATGCAAAACATTTTAAAATCACCTTTGAAAATATGTGCAGTTGTGCTACTCTATGACAAATAGTACAGTTGTATTAGGACCACATTCGTGCTCATGCATTCAGAAAGTGTCAGGTAAAGAAAAGGATACTAAGTCTGAAAATAAAGTTCGAGTACGGGTTACACAAGCCTGGAAACTGTTTTCAAAGATACTGACATTATCAGCATTGACTTGAAGGGTCCTAGCTGGTGCTGCAAAGCACAGCAGCAATAAAATGGCAGTGTTCTGTTCAAAGTCAATTTAAGTACAGCCTAATGAGTCACTGAAGCACCTATTAAATGCCAGATGGTGCTTATGACTGGAAAGTAGAATGGCCATTTGTTATTCTAGCAGAGGGCAGTTACTGAAGTCAAACCGGTTGTTGGGAATTAAAAGGCAGGCTTAGTATCAGTAACATTTGTTTCATTTTGGTTGCAGACTTCATTATAAGATTGAACAGGACCATAATACTTAAAATTAAAAGGACTTTTACTCTGGTCTTTCTTTTTCTTTTTTTAGTAATTATGATGCCTCCCTCAAAATCTCTGCACCCTATGACATCCCAAGATACAGAGAAGTACACAGTATAAATTGTTTTCAATATGTATTCTGAGTGGCTCCAATCAACAGTATTTATACTCAGAAATTTAGGATATTGTGTTTGGTTTTCATCATTTATTGTGCAACGGTTATACGGTATAGCAATTGTAAAACTAAAGGTAGGCTAGGTGGGTCTTATTCTTCATTTGAAATGAAGGTGCTGACAAAAACTGCAAAATTATGGTTTTAAGTAACAGAGAGCCTCAGTGTCTTCTAGAAAGTATTCTCTGGGTCTCTGATAGTTCTCCTCTCCTCTCCTCTCTGAACTAACCTCTCTGTTGTCATACTTTTTTGAATGCACAACAGTTAGGAACTCGTAAGACATTTAAGAAGCGGAATGGTGTTTTGTGCGTGCATGTTGCCCTGTTAGGGACCCCAGCACGTGCAGAAAACCAGAGTAAGAGCTGTGACTCCTTGTATTTACCACAGAACATTTTCAAGTCCAAACATTCAGGAGGTTTTTTTTTTTTTTAATTATTCCTATGAAATATTTTTTAAAAATCCTTTTGTGTTTCTGTTGACATTTTTCTTGGAGGAAAAACTCTTTCCAAATATTTATTTTAAGCATTGAGATAATTCTTTTAAGTAAATAAAAACCAGGCAAAACTTTGCTAGTCCATTTTTCACACTGAATTCCTAGGCTCAGACTACTTAAAAAATGCTATCAGTAGAAAGGTTTATCTGGCTATAAGACAAAAAGGGGATTGCTGGAGACAGAGCTATTAAAATCAATCTATTTTTACCTGATAACAGTGGCTTTTTCTTGTATTTCCTGGATACCAGCAACAGGGGCCAGGAAGAGCAAAAGGAATTAAAAAGCACATAGCAAGCTAGGATTGAAAGTGATTTTTTATTTTTTTTTGCATGCTGCAAAGGTTTCTTGCAAGCAGCACTACAGTAATGTAGGTGACCCAGTTTAGTCTGTCTAGCTTATACCTGCCCTACAGTGGTGTCACTTCATTGACCTTGGTGGGGCTACCGAACAGTGAAAATGAGGTTAGCATCATGAGGGTGAAGAGGGTGGGGTTTTATGGTAGCATAAAGAATACAGTGGGAATGAGCCATCTTACTTTTCAGGTACCAGTGCTTATTCTTTTCTGCTAATAAGATATATTATTGATAACAACATAAGAACCTGAAAGATAAATGAACTTTTAAACTCAAACAAAACCAAATACAATTTTGTGTTTTTCCTGGCAATACTAGGATGACATCTTTCCTTTACAGCAATGGAACAAATACCAGTCTCATTCAGTGGCATGTCTTCCTGAAAATTAGTCCTGTCATTCTGAAGTTGATCAATATGCATTAGAGCAGACTTTAGTCCTACTTTCTCCTCTTTCTAATAAGAATTGCTTGCTTATTTGTACAGTGTCCCTAAGTACATTCCACTAAGTTCTTCAGTAAAATACATAACAAAAATGTTTGCATAGGTTAATGACTTAAATACACTCTTCTATGTTTAATCTTTCCTTTATATGTGACATCAGTAGCTGGAAACCAGGTTATACTTCAAGAGGATGTTTAGACTGTTTCTAACAGCAGATAGGATAAGCTTTAACTAACATAGAGGATTTAATCTAGAATAGTTCTGAACTTCCACTGAATCCTTTGGAATTCAAAACCTCTTTGTGTCAGGTTTCTAATCACAATTATCTGAACTCATCTCCCTAATCTGGAGTTGCTTTTAATGCTAAGGAATGAGTTCTGAACCAGCCTCTATTTCTGCATATGCATTATGGTCTGAGATACTCAGCTGACCTCAGTCCTTGGTACAGGAACCATGTACAGTCAAGTTTTGTGGTCTTTAATAAACTCCAGCTAGAGAGTTGTTAAAGATGGTCAGAATAAAACTTGAATAATATATAACCCTGCACTTTTGAAAAATTTTGTCTCAGGATGAGTTTGTGGTTCATTCTCATCTGAATAACCACCATCAACCTTGAACCAGGTCTAAATAAAATCATAGGCTAATTAAACAGGCATTTTGCACCAGCAGCTCCGGTGACAATATTTGTGCACTTATAAAGGTCATGTGGAAGAAATTAATCTTATCCCCATCCCTGCAGAAAACATGTTTGTAACATCACTGGCCACCAGACAACATGGTAAAGCAGAAAATATTAGAACTGGTAGACTAATAGGTGTCACATTTCCATTATCTGATTGTTCATGTTTTCCACAGGTTACATCTTTGGTAAAAAGCATAGAGTAAAACTCTGAATGATGTCACAAATGTATCTTAGCCCATTTAATAATATAATGTGTTCAGGACTCCTTTATGTGCCTGAGTGAGACAAAGTGACAAAGCACAAAATTATTCCTGCAAAATGGGGAGAATGGTTCATACTCTGCAGTGTGCATCTGTGTGTGCAAGAGATTTATCTAAACCCCTGTGAGTCTTCACTGTTAACCTCTTACAGTGCTATCACCTTGTTTTCATACTTTTCCACTCTACCAGGTCATTGTCTTTGTCAGTCTACACTCTTTTATATCTAATTATGGAACAAATGCAATAATAAGCTGACTGTGGATAGATTTATAAGGTTACAGGGCTCATCTCTTCCAGAATCACAGTAAGATTTCTGTTGGTGGTGTAGACCCATGGAGCAGGTTCATAGTGTGCTCTAGGGTCAAAATTAACTCAAACTTTATATGAACCACAAAGACTATCTATGGTACAAAGGACACTTTTGATTCACTGTCCTTTTTTAAAGATATATCACAGTGTTACAATCCAAATATCCCATTATGATATATTGCTGTGAATATGAACCATCATCCTTCAGTAAGTACTTCCCTTATTAATGTTAAAACTGGATGTCTACTTAAGAAATCTGATATTTAAATATCCCAGTGAAAGGTAAAAGTATTTCACAGTGAAACAGAAGTTCATTTGTACTAGATAATTAGAATTAAAATTTTTATCAAAACAGAACAATAAAGATGAAAAATTACTGTAAATACTCTGGGGTTTTTTTAAATATAAATATATTAGAGCAGTATGGAAATGCTTATGTTTACTGAAAGGTGAATGGTGAAAGAATGATATGGGGGAAAATAATGCTTAAAGCCAGTTATGCCTGTTGTCTGGCTCAGTGTCAGAAAACTGGCTGAATTGTATCCCTGGTATAAACTAAATTAAAACAATCGACTAAATTTAATTGACCATTCCCATGATATAAAGCAACAAAATCTAACAGTGGATGAATGCTTTTGATTTCTCCTGTTTTCTTATATAAGTACTGGACACTGTTTTAATCTATCGCTATTGTCCTGATGCCTCTTAAATAAATTATTCTGAGGAAAAAGTACTGATTTACACAAAAAGAAGGGTAATAGCACAGTGGATATCCTGGTACTACAGTTAGTCATTAGAGCAGTAGCTCTGCAAATGCAGATGCACATGTTACTTTGAATTTAATTCAAGTAGTATCAGGCACATATCTAAATATCAGCATATATTAAAGTTGCAATACTGAAGGAAGGAGCAATATTAAAGTTGCCTTTATTAAAGCAATCTATCAGTTTTAGTTCTGATTCATTCTTTAATATACATCAGCTTGTACGGAAGGGCTCTAATCACTGAAAGCTGTGGTAGAAGAACTTTGGTAAATTGTGCTGTGGATCTTCAAAATGTTGTTCTTAAATATGAATGGCACCTCTCTGGAATATCCAGGTCTTATTTTAGCCCTACCTTCCCTGGTGCCTTGAGCTAGGCCAGCCTGGTGGCCAGGATGCAGGGTATGCACTCTGGCAAAGTGCTGGTGTGGAGAGTGAGCTGGGGAAGATCAGCTCTCCAAATCCCCCATCATATGTTTAATTTCTTGAAGTTGTCATTTCAACTCAATGTAGCTCTTCCTCAGCATGAAGTGTGGCAGGAGCATGTGCCTTTGTAGGACTTTGACCTCCACTCTATTTTTAATCAAATAAAATGAAAGGTTTTTCCGCAGTTTTGTTGTTGTTAATTGCCTCCCAGACACAGAAACATAGTTTTGCATTTAGTCATTCAAATATTCGAGATGTTGGAAACAAAAATAATCAGGAAACCTTTGCTGGGTTCATTTTCTTAATTTCTCTGTCTGAATGCATCCATCTGTCAAAACATTCTTCTGCAGAACATGTAACACGAGGTACAGGTTTTGAATTCTTTCTGTGCATAGTTTAATAATTTGTACAAAATCCACTTAAAAATAGAACTAATTTTTCTTTTTGTGCTTTTTAAAGTTACTGCATCTTTAATGACAGAGGAAATACAGCTTTTGGCCACAGTTGGGTCTAAGGAAAAACTGTGTTTCATCAGGGTCAGGATTTAATCCGTTCTATCTGCCAGCAGGGCTGGGCAGGAAACCATTTTCTTACCACATGATTCTTGGATGCATTCAATTTTCTTTTCTTATTCCCAGCCTCAGGACAAGCCCCCAAAGTACTCTCTGTTCTTATTAGGGAGGTGGAGGGGGAGTGAAAAGGAATCTCATCAAGCAACTGCATACAGATGCATCTGTATTCCAAGATGCATTTGTTCAACTGCATCGGAATAGGTTTGAATTACGGAAGACAAATGAAAACCAGTCACTTTCAGCTCAGTACTCCAACCATTCAAGTAGCAGGTATTTTAGCATGGCTTGCTTTTGCAGCTTAAAAATTCCTGAAATGCACATGGGGCCTCTTCTGTATTGCAAAGGTGTAGGAATGTTACCTGATGTTTCAGCACAAAAAGAAAACGCACATGTGGACATAGGCAGACAAAGAACCCTCAGATAAAGTTGGATTACACTAGTTTACGACTCTGTCTATTCAGCTTTTTAAGAATTCAACAAGTAAGATGTCAAGCAAAGTTTTTTTACAACTGATTACTGTAGGCAAAGCTCGACATAGGAAAAGACTGTGCTGGGCTGCAAATTTACAGAATCTTCTTAGAAATAAAATAATCCTACTTCTAATGAAAATATAAAAAATGTCACACAGTTGAGCTTTGACCTAAAATGAGGTGTTGCTTCTCCAGGTGACAGCCAGTAAATGGCTACAAAATTAATGGTTGATTTCATAAAATATTCTGACTGAAAAGGAAGTAAGAAAAGAATTGCTTTAAAAACCCACAACAAAATCCCCCCAAAAAAACCCAAACAATCACAAATCAAACTCTCCCCCCTCTCAAAAAAAAAAAAAAAAAAAAAAAACCCACACCAAAAAAACCCCCACAAAACAAGACACAACCTAAATCCAGTTCTCTTCCAATTCAATGCAAGTATTTTCATAGAATCATAGAATAGGGGCAGGATCACCTCCTTCGACCTGCTGGGCATGCTCCTTTTGATGCAGCTCAGGATATGGTTGGCTTTCTGGGCTGTGAGCACTCAATGAAGCTGGCTCATGTTCATTTTCTCATCGACCAACACCCCCAAGTCCTTCTCTGCAGGGCTGCTCTGAATCTCTTCTCTGCCCAGCCTGGAGCTGTGCCTGGGACTGCTCCGACCCAGGTGTAGGACCTTGCACTTGGCATGGTTAAACTTCATGAGGTTGGCATCAGCCCACCTCACAAGCGTGTCAAGGTCCCTCTGGATGGCATTCCTTCCCTCCAGCGTATCAACCGAACTACACAGCTTGGTGTCATCAGCAAACTTGCTGAGGGTGCACTCAATCCCACTGTCCATGTCAGCGACAAAGATGTTGAACAAGACCGGTCCCAACACCGATCCCTGACGGACACCACTCATTACTGGTCTCCAGCCAGACATCGAGCCATTGACCACAACTCTTTGTGTGCGGCCATCCAGCCAGTTCTTTATCCACTGAGTGGTCCATCCATCAAATTGATGTTTCTCCAATTTAGATACAAGGATGTCGTGTGGGACAATGTTGAATGCTTTACACAAGTGCAGGTAGATGACATCAACTGCTCTACCTCTGTCCATCAGTTCTGTAGCCCCATCATAGAAGGCCACCAAATTGGTCAAGCAGGATTTCCCCTTAGTGAAGCCATGCTGGCTGTCACCAAGCACCTTGTTGTTTTTCATGTGCCTTAGCATGCCTTCCAGGAGACTCTTCTCCAAGATTTTGCCAGGCACAGAGGTGAGACTGACTGCTCTGTAATTCCCTGGGTCATCCATTTTCCCCTTCTTGAAAATGGGGGTTATATTTCCCTTTTTCCAGTCGTCAGGAACTTCACCTGACTGCCATGATTTTTCAAATAAATGGCCAGTGGCTTAGCAACTTCATTTGCCAGCTCCTTCAGGACCCATGGATGGATTTCATCAGGTCCCATGGACTTGTGTACGTTCATCTTCTTAAGATGGTCTCGAACCAGTTCCTCTCCTACAGTGGGCTCAAGGTCTTCATTCTCATAGTTCCTGCCTCTGTCTTCCAAGACTTGTGTGCTGCGGTCAGAGCCTTTGCCAGTGAAGACTGAGGCAAAGAAGTCATTCTGAACTTCAGCCTCCTCCAAATCCAGGGTAGCTAGTTCTCCTGATAGCTTCCGGACAGGGCCCACATTGTCCCTAGTCTGTTTTTTATTTGCTATGTACCTATAGAATCCCTTCCTGTTATCCTTAATATCCCTAGCCAAGTTTAATTCTAACTGGGCCTTAGCTTTCCTAACCTGGTCCCTAGCTTCCCAGACAACATCCTTGTACTCTTCCCAGACTGCCTGCCCTTGCTTTCACCTTTTTAAGCCTCTTTTTTTCCTCAAAGTTTCCTCAACAGCTCCTTATGCATCCATGGAGGTCTTCTGGCCCTCCTGCTGCACTTCCTTCTAGTTGGGATGCAACACCCCTGAGCTTATAACAGGTGATCCTTGAATATCAACCAACAGTCTTGGGCCCCCTTGCCCTCTAGGGCTGTATCCTATGGAATCTTACTAACCAGGTTTCTGAAGTCTTTATCAGTAACAAGTATTTTCTGTGGTTATCTTGATACTCTGCAGCAGATTAAAGTCACTGTCAGTAATAAACTGCAAAGTAAAGCAAGCAAACTGCAAGATTAGGCTGCTTTCACTCTATGTTTTTGTCCTTCCCAATAACAAGTTTTCACTTGTGCAAGTAAAAATACTCCTGAAGAGGCCAAATTCTGCTCCCTTGAAGTCCAGGGCAGTGAGCTTGTTGCACGCTCTTCTCACTGTCCTGAGGATCTTGTATTCAACCATCTGATGATTGCTACAACCAAGGCTGCCCTGAAGCATCACATTTCCAACGAGCCCTTCCCTGTTGGTGAGCACGAGGTTAAGCAGGGCACCTCTCCTTGTCAGCTCCTCTATTACTTGCAGAAGTAAGTTGTCTTTCTTAATTGTTCTGCTGTAACTCAGAAGAAGGTACGGCTTAGAAGCAAGTTCATACTGGTTCTGTAACTTGCAAATGGATGCTTTCCACGAATAACAGAGATCCATGAAATTGCCAGTGTTCGATTTTATCAGAAATTCACAAGCCAGCATTTGAAGTTGTGTGAAATTTAAGAAATATCTTACTTGATCCTTTGGGTTCCAATTAGTTTTTGTTTTTAACTTTTCGCTATTGATTGATGGCTTGGCTTCTCGAGCGAAGATTTGGGAAGGGCTTTACCCACACTTGCTACAAGCACAATGACCAAGGGCATGTGGGATAGGCAAATCTGGTTGGAAAATGGCAACTTAGGCAATCAGGAAGTGTCCAACCAGTACTGTCATCTCCTGGGGCAATCTCAAGTGACCCATGCCCTGGTCTGCCCGCATGCAAGGTTGGACTTTTCGCTATACCTCTACAGCTAAACCCTTAATTTCTAATAGAGGTGAGATTCCAGCATAATCATTCGTTTCCAAAAAGTAGATTGGGTAGGATGTTAATAAAAATTTCAGCTATCCTTTTTATAAATTTGCAATTTAGAATTAAAATGATGTGTTAGAATCATATCCCTTTCTTTGGAAAACTGATTCTTAGCAACATTCTGCTCTGTTGAAATTTCTGTGTGTTTGTGACATTATTATTTTAATGGTTTCTTAACCTTTGATCTGTAAGTGCTGAGAACATTCCAAAGCAGGATTTAACTTATTAGCGATTAATGTAATCCCTTATTCTAGTAGTGGGTACCTGATCTGTCTTATTTTTATGGTAAAATAAATCATCAGTGGAGGAATTGTTTAGCTTTGGTTTTACTTTGGAGAACCATCCTATGCTTGTTCACGTTTTCAGTACAGTGTGATTGTGTCTCACAGAAATTGCCATTATTGCAATTATTTAGTTTTCGAAACATATCCTGATCCTGCGAACATGCCATACATGTTCATGAGACAACATAGACATCTCACAATGCCAAATTCCAACTTTGTTTTCCCAGTGGTATAGCAAGAACACAATTCCAAACCGACAACCTTTTAAATATTCATTTCAGTTTACACGTTCAGTGTACGCTGCTGACATTGCATGTGTGTTAGTGCTTCCAAAACCAGGGCCTAAATCTGCTGACTCTTCAGAAAAGAGTAGGATTTGTCCTGAGATTTTAATAACATTATTTACATAAATAGCACTCAGTTGAATAAGGAATTATAAAGCTGGGAGTACGTTTAGCAATGAAGGTGCTGTGCCTTATCTGCCATTCAGATAGAAATGGAAGTAAAGAGTATTAAAAATTTCACCTGGGTTTTTTTTCTGTTCATCTTTCTGGAAATTACAAAGGATAATATCTGAAACACAGATATTAAAATGCAGTTAGTGTTCTTCATCCATTATTCACCAAGTGACCTTAATAAGCCATTTTCTGTGTCATATAAAATGTTTTATAAATGTTTTTAAAGCTTTAATGGTTTTTCAGCTTTTCTGATGCAGTACAGTTAAATTCAAGGAAGAGTAAAAGAAAATGCCTAAACTATCGCTTTGGTTAACCAGCCTCAGCAAGGATTTATTCCCTGAAATGCATGGGATTTTGCTGGATTATGTTAGTACCAGGTGGAGTTTTAATTAAACCTCTATCCTGCTGTTAAGAAAGCAAGCTTTACAATCAGTAAATTAAAAATAGCCCTTTGGGGGTGGGGGAGGGGAGAAGGAGGGAGGGTAAGGAAGAAGGGTAGAGGTGATACTTTTAAGATGCAAGACATTTCTCAGCAAACACAACATGGAAGAACAAACTGCTTGAGCAGCTTAGACACTTCACTCCATCTTCCTCAGCCACAGCTCCTTGTTGAAGTCAGCAATCTCTGTGCTGCAGTTGAAGCAGCTCCAAGACAAGAAGTTAGTACAAGTGAAGTCTGCACTGCTCTGATTGCCCTCCTTTTCTCTGCTTCAGCCCAAGACCCCCTGCATTTGCCTGTAGAGTTTGGGAAGGGAATAGTTGGCAGCAGGCAGTGATCAGAAAGTGCACACTGCGTCTGGACCTACAGGTCTTCTCTGGCATGTTTATCCCACCCATTCATCTATCCACCCACCCCCCATCTGCAATTTCAGCAGCAAAGTCAGGTGATTTACTTCATAAATACCCTTGAATGCAAATACCAACTTGCATACAGATTTCATTTCAATACATTCCTTTTTGCTCAGCCTTTTATGTGACTTCTGTGGGTGCCAACATAGTCACTCTTCCTATGATACCCAAAGAAAAAAAAAAATCCAAGAAAAGCCAATGTAAAGCAAATGTCATTTTCTAGATGTAATTATATCTTTTGATACTTGCCAGCAAACATACCCCATCCAGCATTAAACTGGACATTTAGAGTGCATGAATGCTTCAAATTCTCTTAAAAAATAAAAAGAAGGATTATAAAATACTGACATTTATTAATGAGGAGAATATTAAACATCTTTGTTCAGTCAAGACCTGAAATTACCACCTGGAATGCTGCTTTGCCTTTACAATATTCACAACATCCAAACTTCTGTCAGAATTTGTCTGTGGTTTGTTCTTTTGGGCTTGACCTCTGCTCTACATCTTGCTTCTCAAATGAATATTGCATTAGCAGATACTTAGGCATAGTCATTCAAAAGAAATGTTAAAGCAGGCAAAGCCCTCTCCTTCGAAGGCTGGAGATGTCCTTATTCACCGTGGACAGGTAGGATGGAGCACTGTGACCTTAAAGGGGCCACAGTCCAAGCCAGCAGAAAAGAGAGAGAAAATCAATCAACTCCCAGTTTCTCTGGTTAGAATGAAAATGCTTTTTAGTCCATCTTACTCTTGATGGGCAGAACATTAATTTGGGAGTGAAATAATAAAGATGTGTTAATTATGCACCTTGTAATTAAAAATGAACCAATTAATAACCAAGTCAGGATCTGTAGAATTTAACTAAGAATTTCATTTAAAAGTCACTTTCTGAAGGCTGAGTATGAAATTGTTCATTAAGAAGTTCTTATCACCTTTTTGGTTTTAAATATCCTTTTGAATATAAGGTGCTGTCTTCTAGAACTGGTCTAAAAACAGTTGAACATTCTGCTAATTAAATCTCTCAGAAGATAGAAGGTACCTTGCTTGATATTTGCATACTAAATATTTATGCTTGAGGACTTGGCCATTCAGAGTTCTGCTCTGATGCTTGAATAGCTCAGCTTTTGAATAAATGTTGTGCAGGCATGCCACGGGTACATCAGCTCTCCAGTATCTTGAAAAAACTAATGGTGAATAAGAGACAGATCTGCAGGAAGCGTTATTTGCTCACTCAGTTCTCGCTACTGATTTATTTTTGTACCTATTTCACTTCTATGCTATACCTTAGATCTTTAGTATCATCTTTTGAATTATTACATAGGAGTAAAAGAAAGAAAAAATAGTTCTGCAGGTAGTGGCTGCATGTAGATGCATTCATTGTGTGTTTATCAGACATATGAATTGAGTAGCTTTACTTGCACAAGTGAAACATTGTTAGTGATAAGGACAAAAACGTAGAGTGAAAGCAGCCTAATCTTGCAGTTTGCTTGCTTTACTTTGCAGTTTATTACTGACAGTGACTTTAATCTGCTGCAGAGTATCAAGATAACCACAGAAAATACTTATTACTGATAAAGACTAATGAGTTCTATGTTTTCTTTGTTTCTCTGACCAGTTTTTCCTTTCTGAATTTAATGGACTACCACAGTGATGTGGACTGTGAGTTGTAAACCCTGCAGAGAAATGTGAATTTGTTGAATAAAATGTTTTTATTAGTGTTTTTAAAAATCATGGAAACTTTCCCATTGCTCGTATCTTTAACCCAACTTGTTTAACTTGAGTGTGTGTCAGACTTCTAACAAGATTTTCCATATGGGACTGGGTAGGAAGGCTATTGATCCAAGAACTCTGAATAATCAAAAGGCAGAAGAGCATATGCAGCAAGACTGCACAGCCAAATAGATTTCCATTGAAAAACATTACTATAGGGTAGAAATGAGAAGTTGCTGTCAGATTGCTTAGATTTGTTCTTTTTTCTCCATACTCTGATGAGCTAAAAATCTATTCCCTTTTGCCTTGTAAATACAGCCGTACCCCTGACATTCAAGGAGAGAGTAATTTAATGTGCTATGTCTTAATCAGGGACTTACATGCATCAAAATCTGACATTTTTATCTAGACTATATTATGTAAAGCAGTGAGCTGGAGGACCAGGTTTGTGTTACAGCTGTTGACAGCTTATGTTTTTCAGTAAGTCATGCAGCAGCAGAGGAGTGCTGCTTTCCCATTCCCACCGTACCGCTGAGCCACTGCTGCAAGGGTGACAATGTGTAACAATGGAGGTTGAAAAGATAAAGCTGAAGTTGACACGAAAAGCGTGTGACAAAGAAGCCCAACAACTGAGATACCCATAGCTGAAAAATCTGTGAGAAAGTTGTTCAGCACCTGGCTGATACTCAAAGGCAGTTACAGTATTCTTTTTCTTGAAGAAGGTTGGTAAGCACTGCTCAATAAATCCCAATGGCAGGCCTGTAATAAAGTGGAGCTTATGCAAGTTGGCACGGTTTGAAATTTCACCATATGTTCTAGTTCAGTTAAGATGTATTTCTGTTGCTTTATGCTTTTTGCATCCTTGATCTGCAAGAGTGATGAATAGGGCATGATCTCTTGCAGTTAGCGTAGCAGTGACAGATGCATTACGCTCCTGTGGTGCAAATACCTGCAGTAAGACACCTGAACACCTGCAATTAGAAATGCAAGGATTGTTCTTATTGAGCAGTCCAAAATCAAGCAACACTGCTGATTTTCTAGTGAGTTCACAAGCTTTGTAGCCAGCCAAGAAGCATGCAGCAAAGTGAAGCATTTTCAACATTACTCATACTATTTGCAGCTTTTCTAGATCATCACTTCACCTAAAAATGTATGGAAACCCAGGCTTGGGGTTCCCACAGCACAGAATTGACATGTTCATTTGGACCTTGCCAGCTTGATTAACATGGCTGTATTTCCTACTACCTGGAGCTCCTGAAAGCTCTTTGTTAAGCATAATGCATTACAGTAATCCAATTTAGATGTGACAAAAATCGTGTTCTTCTGCCAAGGCATCTACTGCACTGAAAACTGTCATTCCCAAAGTAAGGGTCACAGCCTTCAGTGGGGCTGCCAGCCTAACAGTGGTGTAATTATCTAAGCTAGTGTAATGAGGCTGATGAGAGTGGGACTTAACTGCCAGAAACAGGCTGAGGAGATTTTTAGGGGGTAACTAGACTACTCTGAACAGGAACACTTGCTCTCCAAATACTGTTTTGCACTTCAGAGCAGCTTTTTGGAGGATGAGAAAATTAATGTTTTCAAATGTATTCTATTTATGTGTCTCTGAATCTGCTAAATTTTAGTTCAGATTAATATTTTCTTCAGGTCCTGTGATAAATATGGTAAGTATTAGAAAAAATGTGTAGGCTCCTAATTAGTTTCCAATGATTCATTCAGACAGCATATTTATAGATAGGGGGAAGAAAGGGCAGGGGGAGGAAGGGAGCACGAGAGAGAGAAGATTCTTTGGAACACATGCTGCCCATTTTACCCAGTAGCCAGAAAAATTTTGCGGTACATAATTATATTATTTTGTTCATGAAGAGCTTGGTACTGGAACTAAGTTTCTTAGCCTGCCTCCTACCCTCTAGTGCTAGTATCCTTACTACATTTTTAAGTTAAACGGTGTTGTTCCCCCTTGGATTCTGAACAGCAGTTAGAGAAATCTCATTTGTAGATAAGTAATGGGCATTTGTTCTCCCTTTTATCTTTTACTTCTCTGTTCAATGTCCGTATCACTGAGCACAGGAAGAGCTGACATAATTTACTATTTCAATTTTTAGAAATTAGTAACTTCAGTAGTGTTGGAGTTCAGGTATTCCTTTATTCAGAGGGAGTCAAATTGTCCATTATAATGCCAGACACCATGTGGTAAATTATAAATTAAATGGTGATCCTGGAATGCACAGACATCACCTGTGACTGTGACTGCAGGCTCAGTGAGGTCTCTGTGACATACATGCAATTAAACCTGTACATTGTCTCTGAATAAAATTAAGAGTACTAAAGCAAATTTCAGCATGAGTATTGCCCCACACTTTTTTAGATTATGTTAGCAATCTCTTATCACACACTGGATTCGTAATCACTGTCAACTCACTTTCCTTTTCAATAAAGAACAGTGATGTTATGCAATGTTACTATGTAGAACATGCCCTGGTTTTTTTAGTCCTATTTTAAGAACGTACATCTGAGTAAAACTACATTTTTGGTGATGCTAAGTCTTCCCCCAGCAGTTAACATTTTGTCTATATTTATGTGACATGACTTTATGCTTTATAGTTTTGGCAGAAGGAGGAATGATTTTCTTCACATTTTTCATATGGTGAGGAATTTACAGGAGCTAGTTTAGCAATAGCAAGCAGAGGAGGCTTTGATTTGTTTACTTAACATATGTGTCACATATAAAAGGCAATGTCCTTCCACTGTAGTTGTTAATAACTAGCTGTTCCAAATGGATTTGTGCCAACACAAAATCCACCACCACAATTAGCAGTAATAGGAATTTCAGCTGGCAGCAGCAATGAAGGCAGTAAAGATTAAATGACTGTGTGAACTGTCCCTCCGAATTAACACTGATGTACATTGGCAAATAGTAAGAAAACTCACACCACTGTTACTCTTTGCTCTGTTCTACTCTGGTAATAATTAAGGGAAAATACAGCTGTCTGCGACTCAGTAGTTCTCACATGGTGTAGATTCACCCCAGTAACAACAAGCATCCAAGTATCCACACCAGTAAAACGTCCCAGATTACAAAACCCTTACAGATGACTTTCAGATGCTTCAGGATACAAATAACCTTTCAAAGAAGGTTGGTTTTGAGAGGTATTTGTCAGTTATGTGCCTATTACTGACTTCTAGCTGGTGATGCACATATATTTCCAAAAGGCCTACGTGAAAATTCCACTAAATGACATCCAAGAAGTTAATTTTTTTTTTCAGAATAGAAAATCTTCGAGGAGCTACAGAATCTCAGCAATATAGCATTCATGGTAATACCTCTACAGCATAAAATACGAACTTGGCCTGGAGCAGGTTGTCAGAGATGCAATAATAACAAACCCTCCCGCTTCTCATGAACCATGGCTTAATTATGCTAATCCTTGTACAATCAAATGAATGAAAAAAATAGTAGAATGAGGATTTGAATAATTATTTTACAGTATTAACTGATAGAATACATTATAGATGAGCCCAAGTTTCTTTAGAGTGATTCAGCTTGTTGTCTCAGTGTCTTGTATGACATACTTTCAAAATACAAATTATTTTCCACACTTTAAATGAACCTCTAGCAATGTGCTAGAGCACCTCAGAAATATTTTAGGCTTAAGAGTTGTCCAAACCTAACCTTTGAATTCAGGAACACAGTAAAGCATCAGATTTGTAGGTCAGGGTGTGCGAAAAGCACAGCTGTTAACCATGACCTTGAAGAGGCTTTGCAGCTGCAGTTACGGTGCAGCATTAGGAATGACACATCTTCATAACATTTTGTACTTTGTGAAATGCCATATCTTAACCTATGGGTTTGCAGGACAGCATATGATTCCTTGTATTTGCTATGGACAGAATTAAATCTCACAAGTCAATCTGAGATGTCAGTCCTTTCCTGGTCATTCTGAAAGCATCTGAAACACAGAAGCTTTGCAGATGCACAGGAAGCACCATGTAATTTTATCAGTAACTTTAGCATGTACATGAATAGGTACATGCCAAATTTATGCAGATGAATTCAAGTATCTTTGCTGTAGAATTTTCAGGAATAGCGCAATTGCTTTGGTGTTGACACTTAAAAGCTTCCATGGAAATAGATGCCTGGTGCCATGCTCTGGCACTGATTAGACATTCCAGTGATAACAGTTTGCCAGGAAGCAAGGCTAGCAAAAAAAAAAAAAAAAAAAAGAAAAGCTAAATCCAGTTCAAATTTATCATCAGGTAAATGTGAGTTTTGGCAGCAGGACAGAATTATTCACGTTAGACTTCACTCGGGACTCACAGTGAACCCCTCTCTTCATAAGAAAGGTGACCCGTTACCAGCAACATAGGCTAAACTGTGCATCTAACCAGGTAGGTCCACCAGTAGCACATCAGGAGACACTAATTCTACCATGTATTACCTATGTAAATCAGATGCAATTTTCCCCAGTATTTACTGTTTCCTGATTTCCCAGTGCTAACTGCCCAAGCATTGGGTTAAGCCAGTGGAGAAGTGGTTGTTGGATCTTGGGGAAGCAATACATAAGGTGTAACAGCTGATGCAATGTGCCTGCTGTATGGGACAGGTCAGCCCCTATAAAATCATAGGCAAATAGAACTCTCTGAAGAACTGGGCATGGACAGTAGAAAGAGACAAGAAAGCACGTTTTATGTTTTTTGAGAAGTTTATGTATTAAAGAGAATGCATCCTATGAAAAGGCATTTATAAAGCAAATACAGCAAGTCCAACTTCTTCACTGAGACATGATTGCTTTTCAACTTCATGAATAGCAAGTAGGGAAAAATCATGGACACACATTAATTATAATACAGTAAAATGAACATGAAAACTTTAACAACACTGAAGGCCACTGTACACCACAACTACAACTGTAGCCTACAATTGTTTCAAGCAGCCTTGCCAGTCTGCTTTGACCTTTTTGAAACCACAAGAAGGTTATCTACAGACTTGGGAGTAGGTAAGTATACTGCTCCCAGGGAAGGAAAAAATCCCCAAAATGTAACCCAAATCCCCACATTTGGTTATTGGCTATAATACAATACCATCAACTCAGGAGAAGACTTAGAACACAGAACATTACAGGCTTTTTTTATCAATATAGACACCAGACATTTAACTAACTCAAGGCATTATATACAGTCCTGTTCCTGCCAGAGCTGAGAACCAGACTGAAGGCACCCCTTCCCACTATGAGCTGTTGAAGTAGAGTATTCATAAAAGCAGGGTTTATATCTTAAAGAAGCTGTCCATTAAAGAAAAGGACACAGGTATTCCAAATTCATCTTGTTCCAGAACTTTCACATGTAAATCTGTGCATAATGTTTTGTACGGTGAAAAAAATCAGTATAAAAATACTGCTGTCTTTTATCCATACTGTGAGAAAAGCACAATTTTTAACAGGAAATAATACTTTATTATAAAATTTACATGTAAACAAGTAACAAATTAATTGAAGAATGGTTAATGTAAGTGCAAATTAACTTCATAAAATGGTATCTGTTCTGTATTTAAATATATATAATTTGTTTTGTCACATTCTAAAGTGGTTCTACTCCACCATCCCCAAATTTCAGTTTAAAAAGATTTATCATTGCTTGCTTTATACTAAAAAGAGTGTACGAGCCTGCGTACAAGTTTTAAGTTTTGCTCTGCAAACAAGACACATCTATGGTGATACTTATCATCCTTTCTTAACATCTGATATCCACAGGACAAGAAGATATATAACATATATACACAGTGAAAACGTGGGCATGTCAAGCCACTTAAGTTTAGTTCATTTGCTTGCACAAATTGAAACTTAAACCATTTATCAATGAAGCAGACACTGTACTGTAACTTCCAGACTTGCTTGCACACCTTAAGGCATTAACGAGAGTCTCAATTGATAAGTCATTCTTGTTATCACCATGAGGATCATCTGTACAGTTCTTGTAACAGTCAATTGCTTGTTCATCACCCACATGCAACAAGCTGGCCTTTCTGAAAGCTCCTAAAGCACAGACAAGTCATGGCAAGACTTTGATTTTGCTTTGAAAGCCATCTTCTTGTTGTTCTTTGCCACAATTCTCCCTAGGAATCGTCTTGCCTTTTTGCCTATGCTTTCTCTTCTTTTTGTGTTGGCCATTCTCCGAGCGTTGTCTTCTTTGCTGTCTTTGCGAAGTCTAATCTGCCGAACAATACCTTCAAAAAGGTCCTTGACATTATGATGAAGAGCAGCTGAGGTCTCAATGAATTTGCAGTCAAACACAACGGCACAGGCCCGTCCCTCTGAATGGAAAAAGAAATAGAGATAAGTAGAGATGGTGATTTTGCCTTTATATATACTGGCAGAATAAAAAACAAAACAAAATTTGACTTTAAGTAAAGAAAGTGCCTTCAATGCCACAGAAGAGCTTTACTACGTTGTAGGAAAGTCCAATTTTGTGCTCATGTTTTTGCCCTCTTACTCTTCTCAGGTTTGCTGTGGTATAGTCAGGAATCTCATTTGACCAATGGCACTGAATATAAGGCAATACTAGTCCTCTAGGCAGAGCATCCCAGTCTTGTTTAAGAGCTAAAGCTGGTATAGGATTGGCACTTGGATGCACGCTTACAGTTTGATAGCAAGAGTGCGAGGTACAGAAAGAAATGGGCTTTACTGCTACTGGAAGTCACTGAGCTACTATGAACCTCTGCCTTGCTGTAATAATTGAGTTTTCCACACTAGCTACAAATGAAGCAGTTGAAGTCCACAAGTCAAGTCATTGAACATACCAATAGATGTTAGGAAGTTGTACACCACTGGATTTGACTAGGACTGCATTGAAAACACAAGATGCTCAATGTTCCAGATGTAAGCACGTAACTCTGGAACATTGCAGTAACCCATATCCAACTGGTGGTAAGTAGTGGCAAAGTTGTAAGCTTGAGCAAAATACTTATGTTGCAGCTAGGACAGGTTAAGCATGCACTGCCACCAGCCTGAAAAAAGTGACCATCCGATGAACTTCAGTCAGTCCCCTGTGTGCAGGCATTTAACACAGGGAGCATAACAAAAACAGATCACCACACTCGCCACTGTTTTCTGTGGGACCGAGTCTCTCCCTGCATGAGCCAGCTGGCTTGATTTTTCCAGCATGCCTCAAATAATTTGTTTTTCTACATTAAAACCAGACCATTTCTATTAACCGTGATCCTTCACACCCTTTGCTACTACTGTAGCCACAACTGTGCACGTGAATGGTGTCACTTACCATCAACCGAGACTTCCCGGGATCTGACCAGGTCGCTTTTATTGCCCACAAGAATAATAGGAATGTCTTCTGTTTGCCTTGCTCTTCTTAGCTGGATTCTTAGCTCAGAGGCCTTTTCAAAGCTAACTTTGTCTGTCACTGAGTATACAATAATATAGGCATCTCCCATCTTCATACAGTGGTTCTGAAGCCACTGGCTGTCATCCTAAAACAAAAGGCAAGAAATAGATTTATTGCACTGAAAGTCTATTCAACATTGTTTTAATTATTGTAAGCACCTTAAAGGTATTTTTCTTAGCTTTATTATAAAGAGTTAGTGAAAGTAAGCCAACCTCCCAATTTTTAAAAAACATTTAAGATACATTACAAAACAAAATTATTTTGTTTCTAGAAATCCTGTCAGGTCTGCACTGCTCACATTGCAAATCTCTCATTTTACAGTAGTTCCCTGGGCTGCTCATGTAAGCTGCTGCTTATTCTAAGCATTAAGGGATTCACACTCCAACGCTCTTCAGATTTATAAATTGTGTGTAGCTACAAGAAATTAGTCGCAGGAGTGAACAAAGGCAGCACGAATTCTAATTGTTAATGTCATTTTTTAAATCTTAGTTATCTTCTTTTAGTGTTAGTTATCCGACTGGAGAACTAGACAGACATAGCTGTGCTATTTCTGCTTTTGTGAAGAGTGAACTACTGACAAGCCATGACAAAGAGATACCAAATCTGTAATTACCTGCTCCCATATATCGAACACCACGAGAGACGCCTCTTCTCCATCAACTATAATCGATCTGTCGTACGTATTTCCTACGAGAAAGACAAGTACACAAAAAGCAGTTACTCTCCTGCGTCCCCGACGGGGTGGCCGTAGGGGGATGCCCCGGGAGTTACGGGACCCCCGCTCCGCCCGCAGTCTCACCAGCTTCCTCCGCCTCCGCGCTGTCCTCCACGCCGCCGAAGATGCGCGCCAAGCTGGTCTTGCCGACGCCGTGCTCGCCGAGCAGGATCACTTTGTAGAGGCTGCTGTCGGAGTCGCTGCCCGAGGAGATGACCGAGTCGGAGGAGTCGGAAGCCCAGCTCTCCCGCTGCGCCTCGCCGGGGCTGTACGAAGTGCAGCGCACCAGCCCGGCGACTTCGTCCTCCGGCAGGGCGGCCTGCAGGTCCCGCTCGTCCACCGGCATGCTTCGCCGGTGCAGATGCTGATGCACGGAGAAAGGCATGCTGCAGCGTCGCTTGTCCAGGTAGAGCAGCTTGTCGCCGCGGTTCAGAGTCATAGAGGTGCCGAGCTGAGGCCGGAGAGAAGAGAACTGTCAGCACCCGCCGCCCTGTGCCGAAGAGCCCCTCCGTACCGTTCCGCGGAGCGGCGCTTACCTCAGGGCGCTCGGAGAAGAGGGGGCAGTGAGGGGTTCTTCGCTCTTACCCCTCGTACCGAAGCTCTCTCACCGAGTGCTGCCGCTTCTTCGCCGCGGCTCGTATTTATAGCGCCGACAGACGGCTCGGCCCGCCCCTCCATGACGCGCCCGCGGCACCCTGCCACCGCCAACGGGGGAAGCGGCGCACGCCCACGGCGGGGTGGCTTGGCTCCGGTTGACGCTGCTCGGTCGATATCGGTTCGGCTCGGCTCGGCTCGGTTCCGTTCGTTTCGGCCGAGGCCGACGGGGAGCCGCGGACCGATCTGCCGGTGGCAGCGAAGGGGTGGGCGGTGCGGCTGCCCTCCCATGGGCGCGGAGGAGCCGCCGGGACCGCGGCACGGCCAGGCAGGGCGAGCGCCGATGGGGCAGGCTCGGAGCGCTTCTGGGGGAAGCACCGCCACAGGGATCAGCCCCACTGCCCGCTCCTGCCGACCCGGGGTCCCGCTTCCCTGATGAAGGCAGTATTCCCATGTATGCGGCTTGTTGCCGCTAAACAGCCCTTTGTGAGAGAGCACCTGTTGAAATCAGATAGGTTTCTGAGGCTTGTTAGGCTCTAAGTAACTGACCAGGAGTTTATGTGTCTGCAGTAATGTTAGGGAAAATACTGTCAAATCTGCAGTATTTGTTTCACTTGGTGCTTAACTTTACTCGGTGCTCAGAAGGGAGTTACGAGAAAAGAAGCTGTGCTGCTTCTTGCACTTAACCTTGCCAATGTCTTCACATGCAATGCTAACGATATAAGAGGTCAATATAAAACATATTATACACATAAAGGTCAAATTCTTCTCTTGATTCACCTGAGCAGCAAAGTGAAACAGTGAAAGTCTTATCTCATAAGTGACACAGTCATCACCGTGTGATCGGGTGAAGAAACGACTAACCAGATAACTATACTTGTATTCCGAATGGCTCACCCATGCATCGTGTATACAGTTTGTTGTTTACCTAGCAACGAAATGTGTGAGACATTTTTACAGCCAAAATAACTTTGGCTGCTGCTCCCAACAGATTAGAGCCTGATCAGTATGGGAAAATCCCTGTGACTCTGGGCAGGAGCAGTTGCCACTGAATTCGTGACAGTTTAAGGATTTACAGTTCAGCTGCAGAAACAGTGCTAAAGAAGGCAAGAGGTAGGAATGTGATGGAAATGGAGTTACAGATATAATACAGGATATAGGAATAAAGTAAGGAGAAGAAGAGAGCATGGTATTGGGCTATGGGGTTGCATAGCCAATGAAATACAGCATACCGGCTCAGAAACGTCTTTTTTTCTTACATTAAGCTTCTCAGGCTCCGTAACTGCAACAAAGATAACCATAAAAATGCTTTGAATGGACTGACCACAGGGAATGAATGTTTTTTTTTCCTATGAAATTGAGTGAGTGAATATTCTGTTGGTTTGGGGTTTTGTTCAGGAGCCAGTTACAGTCTTCCAGTCCTGCTCTCGGGGTCCTTTTGACCCTTTTGCCCTGATAACTGCAGTTCGAAGTGTTAATGTGGCAGTTAAAGATCACCAAGTGCTTACAGCAAGTTCTTTCTGCCTGTCTCACAAAAGAGCAACCAAAATAGCCTTGTCAGTTTAAATAGAGTTTGGTGGTGAAATGAAGTGAGTGCTTCCGAACAGGATTATAAAGCTCTGGTTAGCAATTTAGATCATATTTAAGCAAATTATAGTTAGCATTTGAAGTACAACATGGTTACTTGGATAAACTGGAATTTGCCAAACCATCTTGATTAATCTGTATTTATATACTGTTAATTATGTAACTACCATGCAATGGAAGGGTTTGTCGTCAGCTAACTTTTTAAAAATTTGAATGTTTCTGCTTAAAATTCTCACCTGAAGATACTGTGAGTGGGTTTCTGGGTCTGTTGGACCAGTGTTTCTTGAGTGCCTTTACTGTGTGTCAGGGTCAAACTTTAGAAGCTGACACATGAAGTGGGGGTATCCCTATTTCTTTTCTGAAAGAAGGAAAATTGGCAAAGCATCAGAACCAAAGATGCAGAGGGCCCCTTCTGTGCTGACTGGAACCAAACTAAAAATGGGAGTTTCCTGGTGGGACTTCAAGAAGCCATATTCCAGGCCTTTTGTTGGTGAGAATTATGAATATTTTAATGATGTACAGACCTCTTGCTAGCCAAAAAATAACATAAAAAGCATATGTAAAAGTGCTAAATAAAACCATTGAGAGAACAGTGTTTCAGCAGGAAAAGTGATTGAAAATAAAATAATACCTACTAGAAATTGTGCAGAAAATCCAGGACTATGCGACAGGTATTTGTTTGGTGCCAGCAGCCAGGTACAACTAACGAATTAATGGTTATAGAACACCACCATGGTTACGAGATACCACTGAGGATCTGGCACTGGGTTCTGTGAGTTGTCCTTTAATGCAAAGTGAGATGGGTTTGGATTAGGTCTCCAGGGCTTCAGTTGTTCTAGAGGGGTGAGTACAAGCACATAGGAGTGCTGTGCCAAGGTAGATAGGTCTGTTGCTATCTGCCACAGGATTTGTGCCTGGAACGATAGAGAGGCAGATCACAGGGGTCACATAGCTGGTTCATCTCCTCTGATCTTAATAGGTCCAGCTATTTTGTGAAGTTGGAAGGAATTAACAGATAATTCAGGTTAATCACTTGAGACACATAACCTGCTTCTTCACATAGCATGTAATTCTATTTGCTGTTAATTATTGCTATATATTCATGTATACATTACCGTGGCACCTGCTGATTTCAGTGGGGTGCATATGAGACCACCTTGAAATGTTGATCTTTTCATTTCCTTGAAGGATTTTAAGACCATCTCCTTTCTCACCTGCCTTCCATTTCCCCTTATATGTGGCTATTCTTCTAACAGATGGATTAACTCTAATTCATTTCTATTTTTAAAAAGATTTTAATGTCTTGCTTTTCTACTCTTATTTTCTGTTGTCATAGCTTCCATGGTCTAGGGTTTGATTAGATTCAATGAGTGCTTCAGACATGTCCCGTAGACTTGCTGGTTTTAGTAGGCCTAATACACCATTCCTTACATCCTGAAATGGAAATGGGAAATTTTATATTTTGGTTGGATTTTACATGGAGCAAGACCTGGAGTCTCAGTGTGGAGGGTGAAAGTCCTGTGTGGCAGACTGTAACTGCACCGTTATAACAGTGGTACCATCTGCGGTTCTTCAGTCATGGTTGGCCCCTGGGCAGTTCAGGTGCCTGTCCCTGCAATGGCTGTGTCATAACCAGCAGCAGAGCTGCAGCCCAGGGGCTGCTGTCTAACTGCCTGGGCTTAAACCATGACAGTAACCCAGATCCTTGCTGTGAGGAGGTACGGCTTAGCAAAAGTAACAAGCAAATTCTGCTGAGGTCAGGAGTCATTTTTAGTCTGCAGGACCCCAGTCAAGGACATCTTAATCATCAGGGTATTCTGGGATCCTGGCGGAGCCACTGTAACTTCCCATTTGTGAATCAACCCAAAAATTTCCCTTTTGCTTGGCTGCCCAGCCAGCATCTGTGGTGTGTGTCCTGTGGTTGTCATGGAAGATTTTCATCTGAGACTTAGAAGGAAAGGAACACTGATATCCTGTACTGTGTGAAATTGAGCATGAAGCTCTCTAAAAAGGGACTACCTTTTCTCCCCCAGTTTCATTCCATCTGTATATGATTTTCACTTTTGTTCTTTCATACACTCTCCACTTTCCTTTCTTTGTATTTTACTGTTGTACTGTATCTGGTTTCTTTCTTTCTCTCATTCTTTTCTTATGCTGCCTCTCTTTCTTCCCTTTCAGTTTTTCTCTAGCTTTTTAGAAGTGTTGGTGTTCACTTCTAGTGCACTCTTTTGCCGTGAGTACTTTTCATCATATGGGAAATGGTAAATATGCAGTCCAATCCTGTTTTTCCAGTTATTTATTCCTGTGGTAATAAAGCCTGTGCTGGGAGTTTCTTTATGCTATATTACGTGCACAGTGGATTTCACGGTCTAAATGAAAAGCACAGCCATTGCAGGGGCTGCAGTGATAGCTAAGAATGTATAACCGAATACCTAACCTCCTGTCTTTTGAATTTTCAGATAAAAAAATCAGGATTGGGGGGGGTTTAATTAATTTTAGGTGATTCTACCTTATCAGTGTTTGTTCAAGGTCAAATGTCATATTATAAATAGCATTTATATTTTTTAGATCAAAGTAATATTATCACTGAATTCCAGTTTTTGCATTTGCTGCTGTCTTACGCTGGAATTGGTTTGTATTTGATTAGGAGTAATAGAAATATGTCAAACAGCCCAAAGTCTGGATTATCAGCAGTGAGGTTTAAGAGAAATTGTTTTTCTCAGTGGGGCTCCATGCTGGAAGTCGTGGGTTTCTCCTGTACTTACTTTTCAATTAATCTGCACTGCCTCAAGTCTAATTAATCAGCCATTATGTGGATAAAGTTTTTTCTATACAAACTGTAGAGATATCCCTAAAGGTCTGTTCTTGCCAAGTTACATGAAGCATTACTCTTGCAGAGTCTGGCTACCTCCCAAATACCTGGACTAAAACAGAAATAGCAGCATTTATTATTATTTTAATTACAAAACTGACAGACTTGGGGCAGTGGTAGAGGAGACAGAGGCAGGAGTTGGAAATGTTTTGGGGTTTTCTGACCTAGCAAGATCGAACAAACAAACAAGCCAATTTTTTTCCTTATCCTAAAAAAAAAAAAAGGATGTAGTGAAAACGAGTTGTCAATTTGTCCTCACCATCACCCTTAAAATCACAGATTAGTGTGTGCTGAACCAGATACGGGATAATTGGTTCAGTTTGTGGGTGTATATAAACACATATTAGACCTTTTCATGTGTAGCAGGTGGTATATTGCATTGTCTTGCAGTTAATATATAGGGATGCAGAAGTAAGCTGCAGATTGAACTGTAAGTGTAGCTCTAGCAAAGGCTGAATCAATTTCAGCCTTCACACTACCCACCGCCTTTGTGGGAAAGCCTGATAAACGTCACATCCCCACTGAACCTGTGTTTGGACATTACCAAGGGAGGGCAGCACAGCCTCTTAGCCAAGGAACCCTGCTTTTTCTCATAATTACTCATGCATTTAGTGACAGATCATATTTTGTTGGAGTAGTGGTAGCCATAAATTGGGGCTGCAACAGTAATATGCGAGAAATACGCGCTTTGTAGTCCATAGAAATTGACATAGCTTAGAAAACTCACATAGAGTGCTACTGGGGAAATGCAAGCAGAAACCAACTAAATCCATTATTATGTCTACAAAGTTAATCACAGGTTGGTTCCTGTCATGGCTGCTGTGCTTCCTCTGAGCTTCAGACCTCAAATTCTAAAGGGCACTGATAGGCACTGCAGAAGAGTGTAGTGCTGTTTGTGTTTTTCAGGTAGAAAGTGATAGAATAGGTACGTTTTAAGCCCATGCTTGTAACTTAAAGCAAAGGAACTTAAAGCAAAGGCTTGTCTTTCTGAAACTTTTGCAAAAGAGTGCAAAAAATAACTTGGGCTAAGAATAACTGGAAATGTGGTTCATCTTCCTGCTGCTCTGAATTTCTCACTGCTTTGAGTAAGCTCAAAACCCTCCACTACTAGATAACCTCATGACCAACAGAATCAGGTGAATCACTGCTCTAAAAAAGAAGTTGCACAAGTGGCATATCTAATTTCATTTTTGACTGTGTCATTCCCCACCTTTTTTTTTTTTTTCACAAAATGCACCACACTGTCAATAAACTGCCCTGTTGGAATATCTGTGGGAAAGCAGTCTGTGTCAGTATCACTTCATTTTTTAACTGATTTTTATCTTTTTTTGAGTTTATTTCACAGGGACAAGGTAACCGCTCATGCTGTACCCTGCTACGAGAGTTAAGAGTATGGATACCCGTTTAGTTTCCTCAGTCAGTGCAGAAGGGACTCAGAGCACGTACTGTGTGCAATCAGCTGTTTGCTCCTATTGCGTTTCAAGTTTGGAGTAAAATCAGAACATGACCTAAGATATTTCCATAATTATTTTCTTTTATCACCCCTAATTCCTCTTTTTCAGTATTAAACCTGTCATGGCTAATGTGCATGACATACATCACCCATCCATGAGTGGAATGCCAAATATCCTGTTACAATTCCTGTGGGATGCATACTCCTTAGTGTGGATTTCACAGGCCCATTACAAGAAATATCTAGAAGTCTGATGCTATGAAAAGGTTTCTGAATTTACAGATTGCAACAGACAGTTGGTTTAAGGAGCGGGCAGTGTAAATGTCTGTCTGTCTTACTAAGTGCATAGTGGTAAGGAAGGAAATTGCAAATGTAAGATTTATTGTTTACCAGCAATAGCTCTTGGCAAGAGGAATGAATCTATTTACAATAACAAATTAAAGGAGCTCTACTGGGTCAGACTCAACTTACAGGCAGTTTCCAGCAGCTGTCAGTAGATATCTAAAGAGAATGGACAATAAGAATATGATAAACACAATTAAAACTCTCCCCATACAACCACCAGGCTGAAAGTATTCCTTCTGTTCAGAGGCCCTTAATGTGGTTTTTCTGCCTATTTTTCTAATGGCTTTTTAACTCACAGATTATTGATATCCTGCAACACCCCCATTCACTGTACTGTGAAACAGAGAACAAGATTTCCCTTATGTCTTCTTCATACATGATGTGTTTTAATAGCTTTCTGCAGTAATTATCTCTCTTATCTAAGCAACCTAGAGTATTCAGTCGCTCCTTATGTAAATGCAATCCCTACATGTATCTTTCGTAATAGAGCTTTTTAGATGTTAGAGGACGAGAAGCACATAGGTTAGAAACACTGCATGTGCACATGGACTTACACAATGGACAGTGATGCTTGTTGCTTTCTATGTTAATCCTGAGAATTCCTACCATCTGTTTACGCTATCAAGTGAGCAGTGAGTAACGTTTTCATGGACCTACTGTAAGTCCTTTTCTATTGAGGAACTAAAGATTTAATAGGCAGTAAATTAGGTAGAGAACAGCCTAAAACTGACCTTGGTAACCCACACAGCCCATTTCTCCCATAGGCCTGCAGGACAATGTCTTCAGAAGTTTCCTGTTAGAAGACACCTTCCAGATAGTACTGCAGAAAAAAGTGCAGGAACTTGTAGAAGGAGAGTATAGCTGTAAGGGAAAACTTCACTGTAGCATGAGATTACAGCAAGGGTGCTGGGAATATGCCAGATTGTGCTGGTGACAAAGCTTTGCTTACGTTTCAACACATTACAGATGTCAGAGGAAAGAAGAGCCAGGGATGTGGGGTCGGAAAATCTGGATAAAGTCATTATATTGTAAATGTTTCCATCCATATGACAGGTGAACAAGGAAAAGTATCCTTGCAATGAAAATCTGTAAGTAAGAGCAGACCTGTGGTCCTCTGAGAAAATGACCACTATGCTTCCAGCACGCAGAGTTGCACTGATCCGTTGCTGAGGGCATCGCACAGAAACACAATTTATCATGTGTCTGGCAATATGAAGCGAAAGTTTACCTATGCTGCCCTCTTCTGTGTACTAGATAAGAATTAAAGAAAGGATGAGGATTTTTTAATCTATCTTCTCTTATACAGAAAAATTTAGTTTTGTGTCCAAATGTGCATTTATAATGGTTAGAAACACTGCAAGTTATCTAAAGCTCCAGGTGGGGACTGGTAGTGATGAGAATTAAAACATAGCTGCCCTTTTCCTTTAGGTGAAAAAGTCTGATCTTGTTTCCCTGTGGGGAACACTCAAATTCTCTTTTATTTCAACAAATGAAAGCTTGAAGCAGGGAAAAAACCTCAGTCACGGAGGAAACATGAATTTGAATTAGAAGGCTTTACACTTCTTTATAACCCAGTGCAGAATTTATGGTATCTTTTCCTGTAGTGAGTGATGTGCAAAGTGTGTAGGAATTTGGATGTGTGAGATGTTATAATCTGTTCGAGGAAAAACTCAGAATTTGCCCATTTGGAATGTGCTGAGTTTGGCAAATTCCACATTTGCATCATAGCAGTAATAGGCATCTCTTCTTCTTCGAAATGCCTCATTTCCTGCTTTGCCTCTGATGCTATACAAGATACTTAGATAAGATCTTCAAAATCCTTATAGTACAATTATACTAGAATCAAATCAACTTTCTGATATCCAGTATGAATTGTCAAAGTTCTTTCTGATTTTATCCTTAAGATTGCAATAATGATTATATATAATATGCTTCATTATCTACCACTTTCCTTCCAAAAAATACAAACTGATGAGGATCTAGGCTCATGATGAAATACAGAGAACAAGCACAAGCATAGACTGAAGCAACAGAATGGTATGAAGTGTGTTATAGAGGGTTATAGACAGTAGACTTGAAACATACAATTTCATGAAAGCAAATGCAGATCTTAATTTCAAAGCCAGCCCTAACTCGAGAAAGCTGAATCAAAACTCCAGTGCTAAAAGTCTCTCAGTGCTAAAGATAAAACTACAAAATCTTGATGCATATGAAGGATGTTCTATACCCAAACCAGTTAAAGTGGAGCAGGTATTTCCCTGTTCCTCCCACAGGCAACTGCCCCACATCTAGTGAATACCAGCACACTGAAATCTTCAGTGAGGCAGTGGCATGCTGAGTTGCTGATCATGTTGGGGATGTGCCAAGGAATTAATGCTCTAGCTCTCAATCTCTGCATGTCTCATGTGGGAGGGTGGAGTTCCCTGTCAGAGGTTCCTTTGACAGGCACATTATAATGTAAATCTTTGGGCCTTAGGCATTTTGAGAGTACTTTCTTAATTTTCCAAGTCATCAAAGCTACTTACATTCAAAGAAGGATGATGATTCCATTCTCTAGTGGTAATGGATTTCAGGAAAATAAACCCAGCATTTTTCCCAATTTACAGTTTTGAAAATGAGATCAGAATCAGGCCTCCACGCTTACTCACAGCAGTAATTACCATGAGCCAAGCAAATGCTTCCTTGGAATCAGGCTCTCACGTCAAAAGCATCAAGTCTGTGATTTCACTGCCTGCTCATGCACCCTGGGCTGTGGGGTGAAATGGTCTTTATTCAACAATTAATGTCAAAAAGAATATGATGAATACAGTAAATTGGTTTTCCACAAAGGCTCTTTCTTTTCACACTCACCCATTTTTTTCATAATCTTTACTGAAGAAAGGGTTATATGTTTGCATTACTCTTCTGCTGAAGCACATCAGCACCACCAGAATCATTCAGATGAATCTACAGCCTTCTAAGGTAACAGGCACATGTAGCTAGGCAACAAAAAAGAATATAGTATTTTTCAGGAAGGAGGACTTTGCTAGATGATCTCATATAGATGCAGTGGTGTTTTTTGCCTTATAAGAAGAAAACGTTTCATTGGAGAAATTAGTCCGTTGTCCTGTCATCATCAAGTCATCTCGATGTATAGGCTTTCTCTGATTAGCTATGACAGAAGATAACTATGCATTGTGTACTGCTCCTATTTATTTCTCTGTGTCTATCTATTGCCTATCTGTAAGTTTTTTTTACAAAGATTAAAACACAAATGATTTTATGGCAGATTTCATTAACCCTCATCCTAATTAAAATAGAATGCTTCAATAATTACCAAGTCAGCTGAAATAAATAATATCTCAGTTCAGCAGAAAAGTGTCAGCATTCAAAAAGATTTAATGAGTGGAAAAGGCATGCTGTTGTATGCACAGTCCATCACTATATGTAATGACAGGGCTGTTGTGAATGTCGGACACTGGTTTTATGCTTATGAAGGGATTTGTTTAAATGCAAGTAAAAACCTGATGTGATGTAGCTGGTACGGCATTGATGCCTTTGGTGCCCTGGATGACAATGATGAACCCAGCAAACAGAGGATGGCAGAGATCCAGGCCAGCTTCTGGGATCTGGGGGACAACTTCCAGCCTGGAGAGGCAGCAGGGGCTGTGAGATGCTGGATGAAAACATCATCCCTTGTTTCTCATCTGGGTTTGTGTTGGCCAGGTCTCAGGACAGCCACAGACCTGTGTGAAATTGTAGCAGCATCTGCCGGATGCCCTTACCAGCCCCTCAGCCACACCGGGGTTCATGATCTCAGCTCATGATTTCAGCTATCCCATTTCCCATTTCTCATTTTCTGCCTCTCACTTCATCTGTTCCAGTTTCCAGTTTGTCTCTACATCCAAAAACATGTTTAACTTGCAGTGGTTTCAGGTTTTCTTTCCCAGTGTGGTACAGCCAGCATGGCTGGGACAGGCCATGCACAGTGCAGGTAGGAGATATGTGGGCAACAGAGAACACATTCTGACCTGGAGGAGGGCAGTCCCTCGCAAGGGGTCCATGTTTGTGAGAGCACATGCCCTGTGCATTGCAGTTTCTGTGGCCAGCACTTTTTCTGGTACAGACCTGAAAGCAGCTGATCAGAGACACTACACCACAGTCTTGGCAGCTTTCACATACGCATTTCCTTTCTTTGGCATGCTATTTTATTTGTGTATTCCAGAGCCTGTTCTGTAGGTGGCTTCCATTCTTCCCAGCTGGAGCAAGGCACAATTCATACCACATTCTCTCTTTCATCTAGTCAGACTTCATGACGAAGCAGGGATTGCCCTGTTAGGCATGCGAGCCAAAAAACCCCCACAATGTATTTGTAGTAAGTGAAAGAGTCAAGCAGCTTTGAAGAGGATGAAGATCAGATCACAGTAAAATGTCAGAAGAAGGTATAGTGTCTTTCTAACATCCAAATCAAAGTTCCTGCAGTTTCAAACACTAGTAGAATATGTTACAAGTGCTAAACTAGTATGATACCTTAACTGATATGTATACAATTAGGATCTAAGCTATTGTTCATTCAGCAGTAGAATGCAGAGAACTGCATATCTCCTTTGGAGTTAAGTGCTTAAAGTACAGATGAGCTGAAATATGTACATGCAGATGGCATATGTATTTAAAATAAGGCAATTAGGACTGAGGTTAAAGCTGATACAATGTTTACTTTTTGTTTGAAAAGATAAATTAACTCTCAATGAGTGGACCAATATTATTGTTACCAACAAAAACAAATGTGACGAGACATCATCACTTCTATGCTAAAAATATAATCCAGAATATAACCTCAATTAAAGCACTCAAGTTTGCAGGCTCAGACCCAGAATGGTGAGTTTGATAGGGGAAGAGGAACAAATTGTTTAAATAACAGCTCCTGTTTCAAGCTCCTGATCAATTTTGTCACCAGTAAGACTCATTAATAAAATAGAATCTGACAGGCTTTTTGCATTATTGACTTTCATTTAAAAAAAAGTGTCTATAAATGCATTGTTGTGAAAAGAAATCAGTACCGATTTGAAAAGAAACAATTTATGTGACTCATTCCTAATCTTCTTCTCTCAACCTAAAAAGTAATTGTGTTCGTAAAAATGTTGGCTGTAGTGTCAATGAAACTGTTTTCTGATTTTCAGTAATAAAACTAGTTTTGTTCTGTTAAAACTGTTAGAAAATAAAAAGAAGTGCAATCTACTGGCAGTTATAGTTTCTCTCCACAAGCATTTCAGACTACGATGATGATTTATTTGCCACTTTGAAAGGGAAATAAAAAGCACTGCTTCTTAGATACTTTCATAATCCTCAGGCAGAGCATGTGCCAGCTCTTCCATCAGCAAAAGGGTAGGCAATCAAGCTGCCAGGCATCCTGGGGTTAAGCAAGCTCCTGGCAATCTACTGAGGTTATTTTGGTCAAGGCCATGTGTGACACATCTGATAGGAACTCAGATGTAACTAATTTGGGAGGGTTAGGAAAAGAGGTGCTATGATAAACCATCATCTCACAGTCACATCAAAATAACAGGGAGGATCACGTCCAGCAGACAGAGTTTGGCAGTGATGACTTGCCAGTTGCTTGGGTCTTCCTGCTTGGCTCAGCATGGACACAGCTGCTGCCCACACTATTTGGCCACTGCACTTCCAATCTGGCAAGGTGTGCATCTCTGAATGCCAATTTAAAGCGCTAGTTTCACCTAGATACTTTTTCTCCTCCTGTTTGTGACTTGCCTGCAGGGGGACACCAAAGGCTTTCGTGCTACCACAGCAGTGCAAGGGCATTAACCTAATGGGCTGTGTAACAGCCTAGCAAGAGAAGACAGAGATCCACGCTGTGGCCATTTCTTGGCTACAGGCCCCACATGGGAATTGTCCCTTCAGGCAACCAGGTTGTAGGGAACAGGAAACCGGAGGGGTGGGACATGTGTAGCATAAGGTAATGGGAGCTCATAATTTTTCCTGTAATTTGGAGGATAAAGCCTCCAGCATCATAGAAGCTCCCTGTTTCCCATGTTGCTAGCGGCAGCACAGTGAGGTGTTGTATGCCCCTGCTGTTTCCTTTTCTCTTGTCTGCACCCTCCCAAAGCTCCCAGGCAGCAGCAGCTCCCCATTTCCATGTTATATTTATTCCACAGACTTGTTGGAAATGAATTGCCGCTGTGTTCTGTCCCTCCAGCCCTGTGCTGGAAACTGAGCTAAAGGCAGGCACTGGAGACTGTTTTAGCTTCTGTGCCTTTGCTTTTTGAAGCTTGCTTGTGCTGCAACATGATGCTGAACAGCATCAAAACTGATGAGACACCTGGCAAGTTACTCAGTGATGCTGATGAGTGTGTGGAATCAAGTTAGGAGAGCAGGGTTTCCAAACATTCAACCAACCAGGATATTTTTATCACTGCAGACACTGCTCCTTTGATCCATGAAGGAAACCTAAGGAATGGAGGTAACCTGCCACACCATGCAAAAGCTCTTTTACAGTTAGGACATGAAGGAAGAAATAGATGATGTGTGGGCAGCTTACACAGAATGCAATAGCAAGTCTCCTACACCTACTGAACTGTGTTGAACAGAGGGGGCTCTGCTCTTTGTAAAAATCTCGTGTACTTTTAACATTTTGTGGATGAATTAAAGTTTTATGTGTTTTCTATCACATGTTGTTGTCAACTGGAGCAGATACAAACATAGACGTAAGAGCCTCAGCTTCCCCTGGTTTTATTCCGTTGATGATCAGCTTTCCACAGGAACATTTGAAAGATTTTGCTATAAACTTTCCTTTTGTACAGGGAAAAAAGTTGACTCTGCCACTTATCAGTGTATATTTATGCTAAACAGTGCACTTCATAAAGAAAGGGAAGGGAAAGTGGCATAGTTGTCTGCTTGACAGGCAGGGAAATGTTTCTAACAGCTATAAAAAATAAAAACCAGGTAAAATATGTAGATTATAAATCAAAGCTCCAGAGGAAGACCTTTATGAAAGCACTGTACTGATAGCAAACACATACATCTTAAGCATGATCGGAAGACTGAAATAACTTTCATTAACCAACAGTTCTCAGCATGTGGCACACTGCTCCTCCACCCAAGGAGCACAAGAAATACTGCAATCAAAGTGTGAAGTTCTTCCAGGCAGTTCAGTTGCATCTTTGGGTACAAAGCTGCTAAGCTGCTTCCCTGCCACTATGAAATTGGGGAATGAAGTCTTCACGTGTTTCAAATTGCTCTACAAGGCAGCAGTGGCAGTACAGGAGCTGCTGGGAAGGAGCCTGCCTCCTCCCAGGGAGCAGGACTCTGTGGCAGGGTGGTGAAACCGTGGTGGTCTGCAGCTCAAACACGGCAGGTTACCTGAATGCACAAGGCAGTCAGTTGCCCTAGGGAGCTCCTGCTGCAGTGTTTGCAGACTGAGAGGACTGAATGCCATTCAGTCACCCCTGGAAGGCTTTGCCCAGAGCCTAGGAATGTGGAACAGATGTCTGCCTCTGGCATTCTTCCTGGATTTGAATGAGGCTATATTCAACGCAGCTGCTCTAAAGGGTCACAGTTTCTGATGGAATGTGTCCTGTTACAAAGCATTCCAGAGGCTAAATTTAGGGGTAGCTTTTGGAAAAATAGAAGTCTGAAAAGAAGTATTTGTAATAAGTTAATGTTTTCTTCTCTCACTTTATCTCCATACAGCAGGAGCCAGCTAACAATCATTAAAAGCAAGGAATGGAAGACTTTTGTTTGAACATTATCATTCGGAAAGTATCCAAACTGAGGGAGCCTCTACAGGAGGACCTAGAATCTTGAGCAAAGTAACTGTGGTTTGTTCTTAACCGTTTCTGCCATCTCATAACATCCACAACATTTAAAGAAGCATGCCAGATCTTAAAGCAATAGAATTCTCCAACCCCGAGTACCAGAAGTCAGACCTTTTCTTTGATATCCCATAATAGAGTCCCATTTTCTGAAAAGTCATCCCCCAACTATATGCTATATATTTAAATAATCTAACCACATACTGTTGCTTCTGAGCAAGTAAATGGTACAAATTGCACCTCAGGATTACTGTGTACAATGTGCTTCATGGGGCAAGTGCCAAACTCCCAATAAATTGACACTACTATTGTGTAGTGGTGAAAGCTAAGCAGAGAGATTCAACAAAGCATAGTTCACTATTCTTTCTCTACTTGGAGCACAGGGTGAAGCAATCTGTTGGCAACTTAGTCATCCTTCTATTTTCCCCCTGGCACATATTTGCATTCCTTTCTTCCCCAAAATCCAGGAGGGCAAAATCAATTTCCTATTAAAAAAACTCAACCAAACAAAACAAAATGGAAAACAAAATCAAACCAACCAAGCATGCTGCCTACAAGCTGCCTACATGCACTGCCATGGCTGAAGTTTCATTCGTGGTGCAAACACTGGCAATGTCAGAACTAATCAGTTCAGTGATGCAGGAAGATAAGCAGAGAGGAAAGACGGTATTAACAGCTGGACCATTCTGCTCCCTTCTCAATATTACTAGTAAATAAATATTGTCTTTATTTACAGTTTCATTCATACATCCAAACAAGTGTTGATCATTCAAAGGAAACTAAGATGAATAAGCAGATTAAGAGATTAAGACTGCTGCAGAATTAGCTTTCTGTAGAAGACCTATGCAAACTGGGTGCCTTGTTTCTGAAACAGGAAGCTTGCATTTGTTTCTGTCCTAGTCTGCTGTGTGACTTTAGATGTCACACTTGGATCACCACTGCCTCGGTTTCCTCAGCTGCTCAACACAGACTAAACTGAACCACTAGGCTTTGGTTTACATTGTTCACAAGCTTCAACAGCATCTGAGACCTTAAAAGAGAAAATACCACTAAAATATAAAGCATTACCATCAAACAGGTGAGCACAATCTACTTTTCTAAAAGTGTATTACTATACAGGTAACTGACAATGATGAAGGTAACATCGCATGTGAGCAGGCACCAACATACCCAATAGGATGTCTTCATTAAGTTGTTAATTTTCCATATGGTCCATTAGAAACATGTTTTCCATATGGTCCATTAGAAACATGTTTTACAAAAATTCAGATTAATTCTGGAATTCTTAAATTATTTTTCTCTATTATCAATTTCTGCCAAATACAATAGTTGAGTAAATGACACGTTTCTCAGACCAGAAGCTTAGGTCATGTACTATTATTAAATCTCAATAGCCTTAAGCAAAACTTGTCACTGAGCTATCAAATCTTGTGAGGAAACGGTACAGAAAATAGCTGTACTGTTCTTACAGAAAACTATGAATTATTCTCTCCTATATTGTGGCAGGCACATGAAGAAAAAAACCCCAACAAAATAACCCACCTCAAAGATTCTGTATTTCTACCACAATCAATGAGTAATTAAAAACAAGTCATACTTTCCATAGGTCTTGGGAATTCTCCGTATTTGTCTAATCCAAGGTAATGTAATAAAAGCTACCCAGATTATTCAAAAGTGTTTACACTTATCGCTAAAATGTGATGCTACTTTGCACACATGAATGTACACTGTTTTTGACATCTGATGCTAAAATTATATTAGCAGTCCAAAAGAGTCATATGAATGTAAAGATTTTAACTGCCAGTTAGCTTTGTGTACTTGTGTCCAGGTTTAAGCTGTAATAGTTATTTTTCTCCTTCTTAGTAGCTGGTGCAGGGCTGTGTTTTCGACTTGAGTTTGAGAACAGTGCTGATAACACGAATGTTTTTAGTTGCTGTTAAGTGACGTTTACTCTGATCAAGGACTGAAGAGGACTGGCTCTGCCAGTGAGGAGGGGCACAGGAAGCCAGGAGGAAGCAGAGACAGGACACCTGACCCAAACTAGCCAAAGGGGTATTCCATACTACAGCATGTCATGCCCAGTATATAAACTGGGGGGACTTACCCGGAAGGACAGGATCACTGCTCTGATGGGGCTGAGCGTCGGTCTGCAGGTGGTGAGCGGTTATATTCTCTCCCGTTATTCCCCTTACCACTATTAATTTTGGTGGTAGCAGTAGTGGGTTGTGTTATACCTTAGTTACAGGACTGTTCTCATCTCAACCTGTGGGAGTTACATTCTTTTGATTCTCCTCCCCATCCCTCCAGGAGCCAGAGGTGAAGAAGGGAAGTAGCAAGCAAGCAGCTGCCTGGTTATGAGGTGCCACCTGGGCTTAAACCATACGAACTTGTGAAGTCCGTTGTGCAAAATCCACTTCTAAATCGCAGTTTATAGCTAATTTTGGATAGTGAGAAACTGGATAAACCAAGTTGAAGCCAATCTTTTTAAAGAAAAAGACTACCTATGCTATGACTAATAAATTGTAAAAATCAATTTTCATTGTATTTTTGTAGCTGCCTGTAAGACAATTTCCCACAAACCATTTTTTGTAGGAGTAAGAAAACGTTTAAGAAAATCATTATGATTTTATTTTGAACACAGATATATGTATATTATAACACCAGCGTCAGCACTTACATACAAGATCTGTTTAATATAGTAAAATACCAATAATTTTCCCATCGGGCGATTATGATCGAGCAGACAAACACTGATTCACCACTTCCAGTAAGTGAGAGTTTTCCAAAGCAGCTGCTACACGTTCTTTATCAGCAAGCTGTTTATTAACTGTACAAGGAAAAAAACAAAAAAAACAACAACAACAACAAAAAAACAACAACAACAACAACAACAAAAAAAAAAACCAACAAAACACATTAACCCAGTCAAAACATTGGTATACAATGTCTTTTTAAAAGCATTTTACATTGAGATACATAATCATACTGCTGCTATGGTACTCAAGTACACCAGAAACTGCAGAACATAGAACCACAGAATGGTCTGGGTTGGAAGGGATCTTAAAGCTCCAACCTCCTGCCACAGGCAAAGACACCTTCCACTAGATCAGGTTGCTCCAGGTCCTGTCCAACCTGGCCTTGAACACTGCTAAGCATGGGGGTGCTAACTGCATTTAGCAGATGCTAAGTACACTCCAGAGTTGCAGTCTAAGTCAAAGCTACCGTGTTATCAAAAATTAAACCAGGAAGCTGTTCATGATCCAGTAGCAGAGAGATATGCATGTGTAGGTGAAACACAAGAAAAAATCTACCCCCAGTCTCTCCCCATTTTTTAAGTCCTCCACAACCAAGGCAAATCAACAACAGCTGAGAACACAGGCTGCCCGAGGAGATGTTTAGAATACACAGAAGAGTGGCTGGAAAGCTGCTCAGCAGAAAAGGACCTCAGGGTGCTGACTGACAGGGGCTGAACATGAGCCAGCTTATGTACAAGCAGCCAAGAAGGCCAACAGCATCCTGGCCTGCATCAGCAGTAGTGTAGCCAGCAGGGTCAGGGTAGGGATCATCACCGTGTACTGGGCACTGCTGAGGCTGCACCTCAAATCCTCTGCTCAGTTCTGGGCTCTTGTTTAGTCTGGAGAAGGGAAGGCTCAGCGGGGCCATTATCACCCTCTACAACTACCTGAAAGGAGGTTGTAGTGAGGTGGGGATTGGTCTCTTCTCCCAAGTAACAAGCAATAGGACAAGAGATAATGGCCTCAAGCTGCGCCAGGGGAGGTTTAGACTGGATATTAGCAAAAACTCCTTCACAGAGAGGGTGATCAGGTATTAGAACAGGCTTCCCAGGAATGGGGTGGAATCACCATCCCTGGAAGTGTTCAAAAACCATGTAGATGAGGCCCTCAGTGGTGGTTTAGTGGAGGTCTTCACAGTCCTGGGGTAATGGTTGGACTTGATCTTAAAGGTATTTTCCAACCTAGTTGATTCTGTGATTCTAATACGATACAGAACAAGAAAGACCATACAACAGAGGCCTAAAAACCTTACCTGCATGCTCAGAGACGTGTGTTCCTGGTGTAATATGAACATCCAGCTTAAAAAGCACCACGAAAGAAAAAGTCAACAAAATACTGGAAGGTCAAGTTCAAACTATTTAATAATAAAAATTAGACAGTTATGTAGAAGAAAGGAAAAATGGATATTCTTGCCAATGTATGATATTTCTATATGATATATAGCAGAATAAAGTCTGAAATAACAGAATATTCTGCATTCCCACCTGCTTAAACCTGCTTCAGACAAGGGGGCGTGGCAACCTTTCCTCCTGTGCCGCAGAGCACTGCGGGTACCCTGCGTCCTGCTCACCTTTGACATGCCTGCCACACAACTGTAATCCTGCATCAGTATCTTAGCCCACTGCCCTCTCTGGTTTCTGGTGTGTTCCCTCCCCCATAATATTAAAATAGCTCTTGCTATTTTTCACTGTAAGTTAGTTAGCTTATTTTTTTGCCTTTTATTTTTTCCTTCTTAAACACAATTCCCCTCTTCTGCTTTCCACAGTGATTTGATTACTCACCTTAAATCTCTCAGGCAGAGACCTAATCAATTTTACTTTTATGGAGAGCCCGATTAAGGTGGCCATGCTGCAGTGAGGAATGGTGGGGGTGAACTCCACTGACACCGTGCTTTCTGCGTCGTTCACCTGTTAAAACAAACACCTCCAGTACACAAACCACGACAGTACCACACTCGCTGCCTTCACCGCGAATGCCATGCTTTATTTTACATGCAATGCAGCTCGAAGCCATGCTTGGTTGCCCGTGGGTCTGTTGACTGACAGGGCAAGTAAACCTGCACACACGGCTGCAGCAGGCCTGCGTTCATGTCAATGATGGAGCGCGCCGGCAGAGGCCGCACGGCTCTGCGGCGAGCGGGGACCTCACCTTCACTCGCACTTGCTCGACGACGTTCAGCTCCTCCAGCGTGAGGGGGTGCTCGGGGTCGTTAATGGAGCGAATGAGATGTGTCGGGTTAAGGAAAGCGGAGCGGAGCGGCGCCGACCTGGCTCCGCGGTCCCGGCCTTCCCGCCCTCAGCCCAGCGCGGCCCGGCCCAGCCATCAAGGCAGGATATCGAAGATCTCGCGGTCGTCAATGATGTCGGGCAGCTCATCGTCCTCCTCCCGCGCCGTCACCGGCCGCTCCCCCGAGCGGCGGTAGATGAGCGGGTTGGCGTTCTCCAGCGGAGCCCCACCGCCCGGCCCCGGGCCCACCATGGCGCCTCTCAGCCCTCCCCCCTCGGCTGCGTGCGCGGCGGAAGGAGCCCGGACGCCGTTCGTCACCGCACCGGGAGTGGGGCGGGCCCTAGTCCGCGGTCCCCGGTTACTGGTGGCCATAGTGCTCCCTGTGGGTGAGCAGTGTAACTGGTAGTGTGTGCGGGAGCTGCTGGGACAGCTCGGGCGAGCGTCGGGGTCGCTTCTAGGGCAGGGAGCAGCGCTGAGGGAGGGTGTTCGGCCGCCCGAGCCTGGCACGGCCTTAACTAACGTCTGAGGGTGAAAACCGAGTGGCTTCACCGGAGTCAGCTGCGCTGCGGAATGTGTGAGGGACCTCTGAACGGAGCTTAGTGCCGGAGAGGGTGTGCTTGGTTAAAATACAGACCTGATGGCAGCCTTCTTGTACCGAAATGGGCATAAAAGAAATCAGAAGAGGGACTTTTTACAAGGGCATGTAGTGACAGGACAAGGGGGAATGGCTTTAAGCTGCTAGAGGGGAGATTTACATTAAATATTAGGCACGAGTGAGGGCAGTGAGGCGCTGGCACAGGGTGCCCAGAGAAGCTGCGGCTGCCCCATCCCTGGCAGTGTTCAAGGCCAGGTTGGGCGGGGCTTGGAGCAACCTGGTCAAGTAGAAGGTGTCCCTGCCCATGGCTGGGGGTTGGAACTGGATGAGGTTTAGGGTCCTTCCAGCCCAAACCAGCCTTGTATGAGTCTGCTTGCTGCAACAAGTCCTGGTCACAGGCTTAGTATCTGTTCCCCAGGAGAAAGGCAGCAGTTTCCCCCAGTGGCTGACTGAAAGAAAATACTTGGATGTTTAAAAAGGTGTTGCAGCTGGAAGAAAATACTTACATTGGGGTTCTGCTGCTCAGCACAGGTACGGGGGTTACCTTAGGTGTGCTGCTGAATGCGTGGAGTTGGGCCACATTGAGTTTGTCTCCAGCAGGACCTGTTTACACATCTGCTGATACTTTAAATGTGATTTACAAACTACCACTGAGCAAAGTTTTCATTTATCTCTGCTTTCATCTCTGTTTTGTATTATATTCAGTTAATACATAGATTACATTGGCATTAAAGTTCACTTCTTAATCTAAGCCTTTCTTAAGTTGGTCTTTCAATTTGTGTATGTTGTTTTGGATAATAAATTTTGTTGGTAAGGATATTTTTCTGGGTGTTTGGGAAAGCTGACTGAGCTGACTTATTCTAAGTGGTGAAGGTATTGGCTGATTTTAAAAGTGAGGGTTCCTGTGGTTGGTTAGTTTTCTTTTTAATTTTATAAAGAGAGTTCAGTTTGGAAGCACAAGAAGTCCATGTTCATTTAATCTCACTAGTGGAAAGTGTTCAACTTAAGTAGCCTCATGGTATCCTACCTTTTCCAGCTCCTCTCTCCCTGCCTCGTATATGTGCATGTATGTGTCTGTGCCTGGGTGGATGTATACATGCACAGACAGGTGCACACACCTGTTCCCATATGTTGAAATCTGCCTTCTGGTGTTGGTCTGTCTTCCTGGTCCACAAGAAGAATCATAGAAAAAAATCCTAGGGCTGTTCACACTGGACTGGAACAACAAACAGTAAATGCAACAGGTAGCTACTTTATAGAGAAAGTGAGATCATGGCCCTTTCCCACTTTTCCGAGAGAAGTACATAGCCCGTAATGTATTGATAAGTAGACCTTGGTTTTTGGCCTTCACAGAGGCTGCTCATGGAGAATAAGCTGTAGTCTGGCCCTTAAATTTAATTTCCTCTTTAATTCTGAAAAACACAGGAGGTCTATTTTTATTCAAGAAGGGATAAAGAGCTATTTTGAGATATACAATACAACATTTGGGCTGGAGACAGAGAGGTTGCCAATGACTTTGCCTACCAGAATGAACACAAGGCTTTGGGACAAAAGACTTTTCTTCAGTACTGTACTAATGCTGTCTAACAAGTTTCATAACAATGTGTTGATTTAAGGATAAACTACTGTGTGTAGAGATTTATGTAGAAACCTTCACACAGGAAACCTTTACTGGCATAAATAAAAGCTTTTCAAGACAGCTGCTACACTGTACTGCATTTTTGCGTATGATTTGATGCTGCAAAAATAAACACCAGTAGTATGAATAAAGTAGAAGGATGCAATTCCAATGTTAAAAATACTGGAAAAGTTGAATGGCACTAATAAAATCGGGTTTCTTTTCTGTGCAGGCATCAAAAGTAACAGGTTTGAAGGAAATGGGTGAAAAATCAATCCCTTCAACTTCAGAGTTTTTACTACCAATGTTGGTAAGTACTGTTGCACTAATAATCTAATTTGAGAAGTGAGATTTATTTTTAATGCATATGAAAGATTTGTGATGTCTGGTGTTCTCTAATTTCCTGCTTCTTATATGAGTATGTCTTAGTCATAGTATTACTAACACAGGACTTGCACAAATGGGGTTGAGTCAGGCCTGGGATTTGGGAAAATTCTAGACCTCTGAACCAGCATTTTTATCTTATGTATTTGTATGTAGGCTTACTACAAATAATGTCCCTAATCTTATGGTATCTGATGGTTAATCTCCTGGTTGATGGATTTCAAGGCAGGATTTTTCAATATGTTTATATTAGAATAAATGCAACTTTTAAAATAGGTATGTCACACTCCTGGTGAAATGTATTTTTCAAGCAGCAAATTCTAACACTAAAAACTTAGGCTGTGTTTGAAGAGCCCGTTGGTCTTGGCCTGTAGTCTAATACTCCATAAATCTTTCACAGACTCAGCGAAATTACTTTTTTAATTCCCATCTCTCTTCTGAAGAAAACAGAAGCCAAAGGTAATTAGGAGAAGTTTCTGGATCTTTGTTGATTCCTGTAGCATTTCAACCCACATAAATCACTCACCTTAGGTGGTTTGCTGGGTTTGGTTTTTTGGTGTTTTTTGTTTGTTTGGGTTTCCCCCTTCCCAGAAGGTCTAAACAGATTTTATTTACTATAATGTTTTCCCATCAACATGGGTGCTACCCTAGAGCTTTGTGCCTTTGCAGAATCTCTAAAGTTTAAAAGACGACAGTTTTAGCTGCTAATTCACAGAATGATAATTTTTGTGATTGTGTCTTGTTTCCTTTTTCTCTTAGGATGTACCATGAGAGTTTCTGCCTGTGACAGTGGATGAATATCTAGGAAACACAAGTGTTCCTGCTGAACTATGGGACTGATTTCTGTTGGTAGGGGATGCAGAAATTGCCTTACCATCCATTAAAGCATCGAATTATCACAGGGGTGAGCTAATGAACACCAGTAGGATATTCAGACTTCCTTCTACATGCTGGATCAAATGTAGCCAAAAATCCAGTCATGCGTAGGCAGCTGTTCTTGAGATTTCCCCTGGGAACTTGAGGGTGAAGAGTGATACAGGTATGCAGGCTTGTGTGAAGCAAGTGTATGTGCTCCTTTATCTTTGTACCAGAGTGTTGTACTTGTCCTCATAGTCATAATATATTGAGAGCAGAGCGTAATAACACAGGTAGATGTTTGCTAAGTGAAGTATACAGGCTTAAAATTTAAAACATGCTAAAGCAACCTGGAATTTGTCCTTTGGCCTACTGCTGCTTGGGAAATCAGCAACTCTGTATTCTGGAGACTTTCTAGTATTTAAGTGTAGACAAGCGATGCCAAAATACCCAGAACTGGAATTGCCTTTATCTTGCCAGTTTGGGCATTTTTGTAGGATTCTGGAAGTTTTGGTTCCTTCAAGCAGAATCCCATCTTGCTACAGTCCTAATGGATGTGCCAGTCATGGAACAATTAGATGCAAGATATCACATCAGGAGTACTACAAATCCAGCAATTTGCTTTAATTGCATATGACTAAAATAATAATACTTGGGATGGAGTATTTTCTTTCCCATGAAACAAATTAGGAGCAGTTCTTATTTTGACAAAGAAACACAGAAATTCTACTTATTTTAACTGAATTCACCATTATTTCTGCTTTTATTTTTGTCATTTGCACAGTAGTTCATAGTCTTTTTCACAGCCTACATAAATGAAAGTATTTCCTTTTACTCCATTGAACTTTGGACCAATCCAATTATGTTGTAAAAGCATCTGTTAATTTGTTACTAGAGCCTTTTGATTTTGCTTATATTTTATATTTACTTTTTTACTAATGTTACCTTACACTAGAAAACACTACATAGTTCTTCTTCTATTTGCCTGAATTTACTGAGAGCATTAAAATAGCAAACATTTTTATTGGTGTATTGAGATTCATTTATAATTAATAACACACTGTAACTAAAATTATTTTTGCCTAACTGATATGGTGGGCATATGTGTAACTTTATTTAAATTCATTTTCTTGAAATGATAAGACATGGAATGACCTTGTCTTCTATCAGAATGAAGAAATCTTTGCCTAGTCATGCTCTGAATAATAGGGAGGATTTCAGGTCCACAACACTATGAAAGTAAACCATGTGGCCTGTTCCTTGAGTAGACCATTCCCATGCCTTTTGATGGGACTCAGGAAGTGTGGGTTCTTTTTTTGGTTCTGCTTCTGGTTCCCTGAACAACTACAGGCAAATCACCTTATTTCCTTGTACCGCAATTCCCCCATTTGTAGAATAAGGATAATTATGCAAATCTCATTCATAAATAGAATTATGTTGGTAATTGCTGTATTACTAACTTATTACAAGTACGGTGCCTCTGTTGTAATCTTAAATTGTTACAACATATTCAGAGAGTTGAATGCTGCTTCTGTAGTAGCAATATTTTGCTTTTGCCACACATCATAATTGTGTATTTTGTCTCTCAGGTGAAGTTACAGAGGAAGAAAAGCGCCTTATTAGACTCTAATGAAGTACTGGGTTAACTTGATCAAACTGGGTAAGAATCATGAGATTCATGACACACACAGTGAGTTAGCTGTTTTGTTGATTTCAGTCTTCTGTGAATTTTACTGTGACAGGAAAGGGCATCACTCTCTTGCTGTTTACAGAAATCCTAATGGAGAGGGTTTGATTGATTGGCTGTCTTAGAACCTAAATGAAGAATACTTAGAGATGAATCTAAACCAAAAGAAAACCAGAAGGCTGAAGGAAAAGCAGGTAGTATTATCTGGAGAAAGGTGATATTTGGAAAGATAAATAACAATAGAATGGAGAACAAGAAGGTTATTTCAGAGTTACAATTTATAGTCTTAACATGCATATAATATGCAAACTATGAGGATAGTAAAAGAAATTACTGAAAGTGATTTTGTGGACAAAATTATGTTTCCTTTCTTTTTACCTTTTCTTGACAGTTGTCATATTTGCAATTATTGAATGTAATAATTCCAATTGAGCTATTTTGCCTTTTTGATCCTTTACTTTTTTTCCTGGATTTGTCTACAACAGAAGCCTCACTTATTAAACACAGGTACCAGATTTCCCCACTGCTCAGGTTTTTTTATCATTTCCACGGGACTGAAGACAGAACGTAACAGCAATCTTGTTTTAATGACATGAAATCAATAAAGACCCAATTTGCAAGTAAAACTGTCTTTTGATGTCAAGTGTATCAGCGATGGTACAGAAGTTTTGGTTTGATTTAGATACAGAAATGTCATCTGTGGGGAGGGGAAAAAAAAAAGAAACTAAGGAATGTTCTGCTTTGTGGGTTGGTTTTACACCATAGTTACTGTATTTCTGACTGCTGTGATACAGTCTGTAACAGTAGTGCTGGAATTAAGACTTCTTTCAAAGGTTAGAAAAGTGAGAAACGGCCTCTACTACCTGAGTGAGAAGCCTCTCTACTACCTTTTTTCTTTTTAAATCCAGCAGTAACTCCGCTAAAACAATCAGTGTTGGTAACATTATTTTCCTGTCCTTACCATGGTGCTCTTTATTGTGCTCCAGGCTGTTCTCTGTGCCCTCACTTACAGATCTCTGTTTGCACTAGGTCACAGGCCTTCATTACTAGCAGTGGAGGGAGATTAATTTGTACCAGAATTATTGCAGTGTCCTTTCTAGCTCATTGGCACTTGGAGTGTCAAGAGCAAGTCTTAAAACACTGACTTTCTGCTTTCTCTGCTATGTTGTTTCTTTCTTCTATCTGGATCCCAGGACACTCCAGCTGTCCCACATGTATTCCTGACCATGCTGCTACATCACAGCAGCATTATGCAGCTCCACAGATCCTACAGGACACTAGGCATCTGTTCACCACTTTTTAATCTCCCCTCTATGTCTCTGGAATGATTTAAGATTGTACATAGATAATAATGTCTTACAGCAGCTCAGTGGCCATTCCTTCTTTTCAAGTTACTTTATTGGAAGAAATAAAGTGGGATTTCCTCTGTCTTTTTGCCCAAATTCTGTTGCCAGTCAGAATTCAGAAGGTAGGGTTAGACTGTAAGCACAACTGCTGTTCCAGTGAGTGGCAATTCCTGCTAAGCATCTGCCCCTCCCCCTTTGTTTTAGCTAAGATCTTTTATGAGGGGAATACAATCTCAAAATAGGCTTGATAGATTTTCATTGCACACACAATTCCCCTGAATCCTGTACCACTCCCTTTCAAAGGAGATAAACAAGCAGCATTGTATGTATATGCACAGAATATAAGCTTATCTTGTAATAGTATGCAGAGAAGTGCAGTGGTGCTGACTTCTTAGGCAGAGGCAGAGTGCTAAAAATAGATCACAGTGGAAAGTGTCAAAATATTTTACTCCTATCTATTTAGAGGGGAATGTTCTGATACTCTGTATCATCCCAGAGACATCCCTATGTGAGATTAACACATGCTAAAGAGACAGCCAGTTAAAGCTGTCCAAGTACTAGCTTCATAGACTCTAGCTTTAAATTTTATACCCTATAGCTTTATTGAATTCTCACCAGGGGCTGAGTAAAAAAACAAACTGCAGAGTTTCAAACTGCAGAGCTTCAAATGCAGAGTTCTAAACATTTCTATCATACATACTTGAGGCAAAATGTAATTGTGAGCTCTTACACGATTATGAGCCTCTAAATGTGCTATTTGTCTCTATTTCTCAGCTGTTGAAATAAAGGTAGCAGTGCATTTAAATGTAGAGGCAAATGTCATCATATGTCGGGAGGTTTTTTTTATTTATCCCTGATTTACGCATTTTTCACTGTTTGAGGGTAAACTGCAAAATGTTATCAAAATGTAATGCCAAACAGGATTCAAGAATTACACTTTTCAGGTATGTAGCACTGTCTCCAGTTTAGCCTATGTCGAAAGAGTAAAAGTTTCCACAGTTGCAGTGCATATAGGTCATGCTTGCAGATCCATACAAAGTATTTACAGGTAAGGCTGTAGGGTCCTAAAATCCATTTTCTTTATTATCCTTTTGTAAGTAAAATTGGCAGAGTTTGCAGAAACTGTTTCGTAATATTTTTAGAATGGCTTCTTCCCTGGGAGTGTGGATTGGATATGGGTTAAGCCATTTTGTAGAAGGGTACTTGGGAGAGCAGTAGTGAAGATTAAGGCTTGGAAATAGCCAGTTGGGGGGGGGGTGGATGTAATGGGAAAGCAGATGAGAAAGGACAGTTCAGTAAAATCAGTAAAGATCAGGGAGAGAAGAGGAACTGTTTATGAAGATTAAAATCAGTAAAGATCAGGGAGAGAAGAGGAACTGTTTATGAAGATAAAGTCTGCAACACCAAAAGGAGAAAGGAGCAAGCAGAGTTCACAGCATTGCTTTGTAACAAAGCACGGCACTGGCATTGTTAACAGCACGGCAGCAGCAGTGCAGAGCTCAGTACAGAGGGCAGGAGTCTCCTGATTAACAAAGCAAGTGCTTAAGATACGCAGCATGCACTGAACGTGTACATCTACCTGTCAACAGTTTGCTCTCTAAGCAGTCCAGTATAAAGTTGACTGGGGTTTACCTATGAGGGCTATAAATCACACCTGTGCAGAAACACTTAGGAAGATCTGAAGTAAAGTACACAAGCATAGCCATAGTGCACGGGACTACTAGGTGCATCATATAGGTGCTGAACTGCTTTAATGACTGTGGGTCTTCACAGCCCACTTAGCTGAAAACAAATGTGCAAGCAGTAGGTGAATCTATAGAAATGCTGTCTCTGGAAACTGAGAATTCTCATGACATAAAATTGCAAAATGGCCTTTCTGGGGCAAGAGTTACTGAACCTTGCCAGAAAAACAGGGGAACAAGGGCCAAAGCTTACATAAATCTAGCACAATCCCTTAGTTAACGTGGGTGGATAATCTCTTTTCATTTCTGTTCAGCTTCCCTCCTTTTCGTATTGCACTCCAATGACAGATGCGAGTTCACACAGAAGCCCATGCATGCTTCTGATTTTTCAGAGGTATTAAATGTATAGTTCCACCCAAACCCTTCAATATTGTTCCCACACTACAAAAACTGAAAAAACTCACCAGTTTAGTATTGCAAAACTCATGTTAGATACCAAACAACCATCCCTGAACATACAGGACTGAGTGACGGAGTATCCACCCTGCAGGGAAAGCTAAGATTCTTCTAGTATTGTTTTTGTCAAGCAGTATCCTCCTGCGAGAATAAAAATCCCTCAACTTTTACTTCAGCAAAAGCACATTTTTCAGGAGTATGGATTTGGATTTTGTTCTTTGTGGCTATATTGTGTGTTCCTTACATTGAGATACTGATGCCAAAACAAAGTAAATAGATGTAATGAAAATACAGTTCTTTTCCTGATCTCTTCACTGTGTGGTATGAGGAAATCCCAGCTTTATTGTGGAAAATTGCAGGGTTACAGCAGCAGGACAAGTCTCCTGGTGTAGTAGGAGACAACTGTTTTCAAAGCATTTTAAAGCACATAGTTGATGCCTGAGGTTTTGCGAATGAGAGAAGGGGCACTAGAGAGCCAGTATGAAACCTGTGGGGCCACATGCAGTGCGATCGTGGTGCATTTCCCCTGGAGGAGTGCCTTATGAGCAGGGCAGTTGCTCTGGATGCCTGCAGCTAGGTTGGCTTACAGCTTGGGTGTTGCTTTTCCTAATCAGTATTCGCCTTGCGTAACAGTTACACGTACTAGAATATATAAGGCAATGCACTGAGGACACAAACGTGACTAGCTTGCAATATGGCAACTGCAAAGGAAACGTTGCTGCTGTGCTTGATTCTCACCATGCAGGTCACAGCACTTTTAGCTACTGGTAAGCTGCAGAAGGGCTTTTCCCCATTGCCTTCAGTAAGGAAATAGAGCGGAGGTGCAGCTTTCTCCCCTAAGAGAACCCCACGTTTAAGCTTGCTTGCCTAGGGGAACCCCAGCTTTATCAGAGGAGCTGGGCACTCAACCTCACTGCAGTGAAATTAAGTCTGAATAGCAAGAGTTCTTAACTAATTTCTGTGATCTGTTTTCAGTCATTTGTCTTACTTGCCTTTTTTTGCAAATAGCAAAATCGAATTCTTGTTCCAAAATCTTGGTTGATGAGACACAGCAGATGACTGATCCAGATTTGTAATTTGGTATTGAGAACTTCCATCTTAAAATGAATCTTGCTTAAATCTTAACAGTATTTGTATCTGCCAGATTATTTTCAGTATGTTAGAAGCTTTTTCATTTAGCTGTGTACCCTATATCAAGCATCTGGAATGTATTTCGTGTGCTCACGGTCTTCCTAAAAAGGAAATGCCTTTTCTTCATGACAGCAACCTCTTGGACTTTTAACTAACAACTTGGATCAAAAAAGATTAAGATCTATATGCAATTATTAATGTGTGTATGTAGTAAGAAAATACATATACCCAAGATAGATCATACATACAAACCAATCAAAATGAAGGCTGAAATAATGTCAGTTATATTGACTAGAGTTTGTTGAAGTCTTATGCTTGGAAATTAATTGTTAAAGCAAACAAAAGGTGTGTATTTATGTAGCTAAAGCTCTTAGAAATCTGGCAGTTACTCATGAATGGACTGATTATGTAATTTTGTGTTCATATTCTCCAGAGCAGAAAGCAGAGCAACCAGAAGTGGTGACCAAGTACGGGACACTTCGAGGTTACCAATTCAAAGTAGACGCAGCTGAGAAGAGTGTGAATGTTTTTTTGGGAGTTCCTTTTGCTAAGCCCCCTGTTGGACTACTGAGGTTTTCTGAACCCCAGCCACCTGAGCCATGGAAGGATGTCAGAGATGCCACTTCCTATCCACCAATGTAAGACAGTGACAAAAAAATAGATCTTTATTAATATGGAATTCCAGGACACTGATGTACAGGGCAGTGAAAATCCACAAAGTTTAATTCCTTGGTGCCACCTGCAACTGTTAACAATGAATGCATTTCTAAAGGCATCTTTATAATCTTCTGGTTTTATTAAAAAATGCTATCTAATGGACATCAATGATGAACTAAAATGGACTGGCACTTTGCCAATAATGTTCTGTTTTGGGAGCATTTGGCCATAACTTGGCAATGTTTATAAACTGTGTAGCTTTGGAGCAGAAACAGGAAGAAACTGAGGAAATGTTGGAATGCAATATTAGAATTAAAAAAATGCTGAGACACATGCTTAACAGGACACACAAGAAAGACTGACCAGTTCTAGTCTATACTGTAAATGTCTTACTCCATTTGTACTACTGCTCTTGTTTAATGCCTCAAGCTTAATACCTAGCAGCATTATAAAAAGCTATTGAAGATGTAAAATAATTAATTTGTGTTTCCACTGAAGTGATTTAAGGCCATGTGTATTTGCAGGTATATTGCTGTGATATTTTGAAACATGCAAAATTATATCTGCATGTCACTGTGTACTGCCGTAGACTATGTCTCTGTTCTGACTCTCTTTAATGCCAGGTCAAAGGGAGAAAACACATTTAAAGTGAAAAAAACCCCAAATGATTATATTTTCTGTTGCCAACAATCTACAAATGTGCCAGAGACTGGTTTCTGGTTTGCATTTTGTTGTAAAAGAATAGAAAAACTACAATTTATAGCTTTAAGGTTTTAGTTATCTCTGTTTCTTTTTGTTTTGTTTTGTTTTTTAATTCAGGTGTCTACAGGGTAAAGAAGGACAATTTTTGTCAAACTATGTTACTAATAGAAAAGAAAAAGTTATCCTGCAAGTGTCTGAAGATTGCTTATACCTAAATGTGTATACACCCATTTCTACAGGAAAACAGGAAAGGCTGCCTGTAAGCAAAATCATTATAAGACCTCTAGCAAAATTATCTTACAGCAAACCTATGACCTGTGCTGTATGCAGACCTAGACAAGCAGTGTGGTAATGCTGATTAACTTACATGCTTTGCCCCAGTAGGTATTTGCTGAGATTTAAGAGATACAAAATCCTATTTTATAAATAAAAAGTTATTGATGTTTTATTTAGGTAATGATTGATTTCTTCTGAATAATCTGTGAAAAGTCATGGGGCACTGATATAGTGTAAGTATTTAATAAAATCAGTGCCATTTTGTAAGTTTGCAGGCCTCATCTTGAAAGATTTCTATTTGTGAAATGAAATCTGAAAGATTCAGGAGTGAAATAGCACAAAATACTGTATATTGGCTTATATTTAGTTTTTATCACTGAGAGCTCTTCTCTGTGCTGGGTTGCTTCTGGTTTTGTCTTTTCAGGTCTTTGTATGGATCCATGGAGGTGGATTAGCTCTTGGAGCAGCTTCATCATACGATGGTTCAGCATTAGCGGCATTCAACAATGTGGTAGTTGTAACAATTCAGTACAGATTAAATATTCTTGGGTATTTTAGGTAAGATATTTTATGGTGTTTTTTGCTAAGTGATTTCTAAAATTACGTGTGCAGAGCCTCTGTATAGAGACATATGGAATACTTGCTTATGCAAAGAAACTATACATTTTTTAATTACATATGCAACAGTTGGGAATAATTTTAAAGTCCCAAATCAGCTTCCAGGTCTGTTGTTTGACTGCTACTCTGATCTCAATGCTTTGTGAGCATTTATTTTTCAGTTATGTAGAAAAACTCTGTGTAGATAATGGCAACTGATTTCTTATACCACAGGTTGTAATTTTTCTGCCTTTTTTTCTTGCATTGAGCATTTAAAACAAATCTGTTCTTCCTCTGCAGCACCGGTGATAAGCATGCCCGAGGTAACTGGGGGTATTTAGATCAAGTAGCAGCTCTTCAGTGGATTCAGGAAAATATCATGCATTTTGGAGGTGATCCAGGATCTGTCACTATTGCTGGTGAATCTGCAGGAGGAATCAGCGTTTCTGCTCTTGTAAGTTCATAGTAATACTGGATTTTAATTACTTGGGGGAGAAAAACACCATCTGCTTTCATTTGTAGTACCTGCATGTAAAGTCAGTGAGAGAAAAGGAATTGTTTTACAGGAAATGACTCATCACCTTGGTCTATAATACAATATAATACAGCTTCTGATTGATGAAAATGGTATTTTCATACCCAAATCTTGTAGTTCAGACCCAAAGTGTGACTTCTCATCTACTAAATAAAATTCAGGGGCGGAGGGGAAGGCTTTCATTGCCAAAACCCCCAAAATTTACCCTGAGAAGTTCTTTAAGGGGGCGTATTGCCAATTTCCTAGTTGCTTTGAGAGCCACTTGTGCAAATGAGGTGAATAGTCATGATGGCTGAAATAGATATGCACTTTGTGACCCAGTGATAATGTAAAATTTTTATATCAACACTGAGCACATTAGCCAAGAGTTTCTTCTTATCCAGTCTCTCACAATTTGGTACAGATCACATAGTGAAACCAGGGTTCAGAGATACATGTGATAAAAATCTCTGCTGTAAGCTTCTGACCTCTGGCCAGTAGCTCTTTATTCCTCTTCTGCAGCACAACCAGGCTATCTTGGACACGGTTCTATTTCATCTATATCTGGCTTGCAGTGTAGTCTTGGAAGCAAGTTGCTATGGGAGAGCAAAAGGCAGGCACAAACTTCTTGACAGTGCTGCCAAAGCTCTTTGCATGGCTGAATTATGATCAGAGCCTACAGAATAACAGTCTTACAACATTTGTTTTCAAAATATTTTAAAGGGCAATTCCTGATACTGAAATTATAAGTCAGTGGTCAGAACACAGTGCTTGTCATGCTTGAAATGCTTGTTCTTGGTTTTTTTCACAGATCTTATCTCCCCTAGCAAAGGGCTTGTTCCATAAGGCCATTTCAGAGAGTGGTACTGCAGTCAGAGCTTTGTTCACTGACCATCCTGAGGAGGAAGCACAAGTAAGTATTTTGTGACAATTTTAATTATTTTTCCAAATAGTTTTGCATACCTTAAACAGCATACCCCAAATGTAGAAACAGATTTTTGTCTTGTGAAACTACAACCACAGTCATTAAAGACAGTACTTCTGTGGAAATAATTCATATTTAATGATGCCTTGCTTGTCAAATACCCAAATATCCATATATGCCTGATTGAAAGTGAAAGACTAACAAAGTGATGAGGGAAGGCAGGGAAGAAGTGTGACATTTAAAGGAATACTATAACATATACTGACTTCAAGAAAAGTTGAGATGTAATTTTTGGCAGGAAAACAGCACCAGATGCCAAGTATTCTTCTTTTTCCCTGCTGTTTGGTGCCTGTTGTGTGCAAATAAACAAGACTTTATTCTATTCGTTTATATTTGAAAAGAAGAGCTGGTTTCAACTTCTTTTTTTTTCCTCCCCCCCCCCGTTTTTTTTAATAATTATTATTTAATGGGGGGGGAATAAATAAAAATCCCAGGAACCGAGATTTGAAAATCTGGGATATAAAAGAGGCAACATTATAAAGAGCTCTGTTTCTCTAATGATGACTGTTATTCCGTCAGAAAGACATCATCAATAATTGTATAATGTGTTCTTTGTTACCATCTATCTACCGGCTGTATTCGGATTATACATGACTCTGACTCCTTCATGTCATCCTGCCTTCTCAGCCCATGTTATTTATCAGAATGACTTTCTCGGTCTATTCCTGTATCAAAATATTCTGGAGGCACGTTTTGTCTTTCTGCTCAGCTCACACTGTGTAGAGTTAGGAGGGCTTCCTGTTCTCTACCTCTGCAGGGGGAACATGGATGGCCTCGATGATCCTTAATGCACAAGCTTAGACTTCCCCCTGCTGGACGCTCAGCCGCAGCTTCATATGGGAATATGGGAAGTACCTGAAGAAGTGTTGTTTTTTTTGTCAATTGCAGAGAATTGCTGCTGCCTCCGGCTGTGAAAAACCGAGTTCAGCTGCCATAGTTGAATGCTTAAGAGGAAAAACAGAAGAAGAGATAGTACAGGCAATGCTAAAACTGGTACGTGAAATTACACTTTTTGGTTTCAAACGGCATTTCAAATTCTATTGTAACAGAGTATGCTGTTTGGCTGTTGTAATATTAGAATGTGAAGTGGCTGAAATATCTATCTGCTTGACCCTCTCAGGATTTGACGACAGGGTGACCATGAGCCGACACTGTGCCCTTGTTGTCAAGAAGGCCAATGGCATCCTGGGGTGTATTAGAAGGGGGGTGGTTAGTAGGTCGAGAGAGGTCCTCCTTCCCCTCTACTCTGCCCTGGTGAGACCGCATCTGGAATACTGTGTCCAGTTCTGGGCCCCTCAGTTTAAGAAGGACAGGGACCTGCTGGAGAGAGTCCAGTGCAGGGCAACTAAGATGATTAAGGGAGTGGAGCATCCCCCTTATGAGGAAAGACTGAGGGAGCTGGGTCTCTATAGTTTGGAGAAGAGGAGATTGAGGGGTGACCTTATTAGTGTATATAAATATATAAATGGGGGAGTGTGACGAGGATGGAGCCAGGCTCTTCTCAGTGGCAAACAATGATAGGACAAGGGGCAATGGGTACAAACTGGAACACGAGAGGTTCCACTTAAACTTGAGAAGAAACTTCTTCTCAGTGAGGGTGACAGAACACTGGAACAGGCTGCCCAGGGAGGTTGTGGAGTCTCCTTCTCTGGAGACATTCAAAACCCACCTGGACACGTTCCTGTGTAACCTTATCTAGGTGTTCCTGCTCCGGCAGGGGGATTGGACTAGATGATCTTTTGAGGTCCCTTCCAACCTCTAACATACTGTGATACTGTGATATGCTATGCTATACTTCACCTGAAAAATGTAAACAGGTTACTTCCCTTTCATTCTGCATGGACTTTAAGCTACCTGTATTTTGCTGTCATGCTGTACCAGGAGAAGGAAGAGAGTGTGGAAAATACCACAGTTTCTCCTGGAGAACCTGAAAATTAATTACTATAATATGTCATATTTAAAATTTCTTATCACAATGCTGGAATTCATGTTCCTTTGCAATTTCAACACAAAAATCGTTTTTTTTCCCTGACTGTTCCACACATGAACCTAAGAAGAGATGTGAACTGGACATCATCATCTATGTTTTGCAAACATTAAAAGTATGATGCTAATCTTCACTGAATCTTCTGCAGAAAATGTGTCACAGACAATTTAGAAGTAGTTTGAATACTATTAATTATTAGATTTTCAGTTGGCAATTTATTTTTCTTTGGCACTACAGTAAAAAAATAGGTTTTTTTCCTAGAAGCATAATTAATATATTAATGAAGCTTTGTGGTCTGTGGGTTTTTTCCCTTTTTTTTTCTTCTTTTTTTGTCCAGCCTTCCATGTCCGCCAATGCAGCTATAGATGGGGTGTTTTTTCCAAAGAGTCCCGAGCAATTACTATCTGAAAATGCGATCAATGCAGTCCCATATATAATAGGAGTAAATAATTGTGAATTTGGATACTTAATTCCTATGGTAAGAGACCAATCATGTTGTTATTTATATATTGTTTTGTTAATACAGGATTATTTTATTCATATAAGATTTTCTAATCAATACTATTCTGTATCATGCAGGTGATGAAATTTCCTGCTTACACAGATGATCTGGATGAAAATGTTTCACGTCAAGTTTTACAGACCTCCTTAGCATTACCATTTAAGGTAAGAGGCCATTTTCAGAATACCCTAGTGCTGCTTCTTCACTGATCTGGTTTTGTGTTTGTACTCCTGGAGGAGTACTTTTAGACAAACTTCTTTCAAACAAAGCTGTTTGACAGCTTCCTACCATGGGGCAGTGCTGAGCAGCATTTGTGGTGTATTCCTGTCATTCCTGCCATTAGTGATTGAAAATACACGCTACATTTCTATCCTAAGTACCTCTCTTTTTAAAAGAGTTCTGTGGAAATCCAGAGGTGATTCAGGTACCTAAACATAGGCCTCTTGTGACATTTTAGATACCTTAGATTAGCCAGAACATGCGTATGACACAAGATCTATAGAACACACCATTCTGAAGCAGTAGCTGGAGACCAGAAAGGACAACGTGAGATGTTTAAAATGGCTCTGAGAGACCTATATTCAGGTTTGTTGTGGTTTTGCTTCCCTTTAATGTACATACCTCTCAGCTTTCTGGTTCCTTTGTGCTCTCCTGAAATACTAAGTACAGAAAAACACATATTAATAGGTAAGAAGGATTTTATAAATGTGGCCAGGATTTGGAATGGATCATTCAGTGTCACAACAACCATCATGAACTTGGAAAGGCTTGGTTTTTAGACCAAGTTATGTCT